>NC_041381.1:423493775-423554000 GCF_002162155.2 Triticum dicoccoides
TTTCACCAAGTCATTTATTCTGTGATAAAATTTGTGCATCTTCATCGCATCACATCTTTGCATCCTTAGCTCTGTCTCGTGCGTGTAATATGTCAAATTGTTCGCCTCGAAGAGTACATCATTTCATTCTATTGCATCATTTACATTTGAGCTCATCTTGATGCCCGAAATGCTGTTAGAAGAGGGCTTCATATTGTTAGTTTCAGATTCTTATCAGAACAAGCTCTTTTGTCATTTTTCCATGATTGATGTGTGCATCCTATGAACTTGGTCCCTAAATGTGTTTTAAACTAGGCTATGTCTTATTTACAGAGGTGCTTACCATGTATTTTTGTGATAAATATGGTGACTAGCACAAGCATGCAAACTAGGCTTCGTGATAATGCTGATTTTAGTTCCTGTTCTGCTGTAATTTTGATGCCATGTAAGCATGTTGCTACAGAGAGATACATGCATAATTTTGAGATACTTCAGTAAGGGTGTTTTGAAAAAATGGTTTTGCTATATCCATCCATGGACCTGGTTGCAATTACGGAGTAGTCTAGCATGTCATTTTCGTGCTCTACTTTTGCTTCAAAATGTTTCCTGGCAGATTGTTTACATGTTATTCAATTTGGCCGAGGTTGTTGTAGTTGATCCGGATATGCTATGATGTTGTTTCTTGCCATGTATAGCTTCTATGTCATGTCTTCTTGATGGATGTATGCTTAGTTTATCATGAAATGCTCTGTAGTGAGTGCATCGAGCTCACAAAGGTGCCTTCGTAATTATGTCAATGCCATGCTTTGTTTGCTGAATCTGTTAACGAAACTTGCTATGTTTACGTGGGTGCCATCATATTTTCTGATCCTTTTTGGCTTATGGTTAGTAAGGGACTTTTGATCTATGCTTTGAGTAGATTCATTCCGTGCCTTAGTTTGCTATTATAAGTTCCTGTAGAATGTTGAAAACTTGCTCTGAACATTGCTTCATGCTGCTGTTTATGCCATGTCCAACCTGATAATATTTTTTTGCACTTTCTCCATACTTGTTTGAACCTGTTATGATGTGATTTAGCCGTAGCTCAGTGTTCCTCTTTTGTAAAGCATCTCCTGTAGATCATTGCCATATGTTTTGTTTTTATGTTGGGGTGTTGTATCATAGTTTCTTGTTGCATGCTAAGTAGCTTCATGCTGTTAAACGCAGCTTTGTGCCATTCTTGTCTTGCTTGCCATTTGCAAACCGTGCATCCGAATCCGGTGATCTTTATATCGATTTCAACCGAAATCATCTCATCTTTCCAGCGGCATACTTGGTTTGCCAAGTGGATGCCTTGTTCATCCTTTTTCCTCCCGAAGCACGCATATGCATTGCATATCACATCTCGCATATCATGACATGTATTGCATCATGTTGCTTGTGCATTGCACCGTGATTTATTGTGGTTCCTTGCTTGTGTTCTTGCTTTGGGTAGAGCCGGGAGACGAGTACGTGCACGAGGAACCTGTTGAGTACGCTAACGAGGATCCAGCCTTCGACAACTCTGAGAACTTTGCAGGCAAGATGATCATACCTTCGATATCACTTCTTTTGCTCAGCCCCTCTTATAGCATTGTTAGTTGCAGGTGAAGATGAAGTTTGTTCCTTGTCGGAACATGGATATTTTGGATATCACAATATCTCTTGTTTAAATTAATGCACCTTATATACTTGGTAAAGGGTGGAAGGCTCGGCCTTATGCCTGGTGACTTGTTCCACTCTTGCCGCCCTAGTTTCTGTCATACCGGTGTTATGTTCCTTGATTTTGCGTTCCTTACACGGTTGGGTGATTTATGGGACCCCCTTAACAGTTCGCTTTGAATAAAACTCCTCCAACAAGGCTCAACCTTGGTTTTACCATTTGCCACCTAAGCCCTTTTCCCTTGGGTTTTCGCGAGCCCAAGGGTCATCTTTATTTTAACCCCCCCGGGCCAGTGCTCCTTCGAGTGTTGGTCCGAAATGAGCCGCCTGCGGGGCCACCTCGGGGAAACTTGAGGGCTGGTTTTACTCGTAGCCTGTCTCATCCGGTGTTGCCCTGAGAACGAGATATGTGCAGCTCCTATCGGGATTTGTCGGCGCATCGGGTGGCTTTGCTGGTCTTGTTTTACCATTGTCGAAATGTTTTGCGAACCGAGATTCCGAGACTGATCGGGTCTTCCCGGGAGAAGGTCTATTACTTCGTTGACCGTGAGAGCTTGTGATGGGCTGAGTTGGGACACCCCTGCAGGGTATATAATCTTTCGAAAGCCGTGCCCGCAGTTATGAGGCAGATGGGAATTTCTTAATGTCCGGTTGTAGATAACTTGACACTTGACCTCTTTAAAATGCATCAACCGTGTGTGTAGCCGTGATGGTCTCTTCTCGGCGGAGTCCGGGAAGTGAACACGGTTTGTGTTATGCTTGACGTAAGTAGTTTCAGGATCATTTCTTGATCACTTCTAGCTTCTCGACCGACGCGTTGCTTCTCTTCTCGCTCTCACTTGCGTATGTTAGCCACCATATATGCTTAGTGCTTGCCGCAGCTCCACCATATTACACCTTTTCCCTACCTATGAGCTTAAATAGTCTTGATCTCGCGGGTGTGAGATTGTTGAGTCCTCGTGACTCACAGATTCTAGCAAAACAGATGCAGGTGCCGAGGATACTGGCGCAGATGGTGCAACTGAGCTGAAGTGGGAATTTGATGAGGCCCTTGGTCGTTACTGTGTATCGTTTCCAGATGATCAGTAGTGGAGCCCAGTCGGGGCGATCGGGGATCTAGCATTTGGGGTTGTCTTCTTTTCATTTGAACTTGACCGTAGTCGGTCTATGAGTGTATTTGAATGATGTATGATCTTAATTTATGTATTGTGTGAAGTGGCGATTGTAAGCCAACTCTCTTTATCCCATTCTTGTTCATTACATGGGATTGTGTGAAGATGACCCTTCTTGCGACAAAACCACCATGCGGTTATGCCTCTAAGTCGTGCTTCGACACGTGGGAGATATAGCCGCATCGTGGGTGTTACAGAGCCCTCCGTGGAATCGCACAGCCGTTACCCTTCGTGAGTTGAAGTCTCCATCAACGTGGATGTACGATAGCACCACCTATCGGAACCATGCCAAAAACATCTGTGTCTCCAATTGCATTTGAATCCTCCAAACCCTTCCCTTTACATTCTTGCAAGTTGCATGCTTTACTTTCCATTGCTCATATACTCTTTGCATGCTTGCTTGCTATGTGATGTGAATGTTAAATTTGTGCTCAAACTCCACTTAAACTTTAAAAGGCTAAAAACTGCAACTTTGGTACTTAGTGTCTAATCACCCCCCCTCTAGACACCTCTTCTCAAGGTCCTACAGTCTTGACACGGGAAAGGGCCATCCGTGCACCTTCTATACATGTTGACCGCTTAACAACGTTGATACGCGGCACTGCATTAACAAGTTGTCGCACCAAACTGAAATAACTATTCGAAATTGGCTCAGTCGGCCACAGCCGGGCTATGACGTCCTTCATGGCAGTTCCGGACATCTTGTGGAGCTCGGCCCACTGTGCCATCTGTTCATTCTACAGTGGACGCTTCGGCGTGTCAAATTGCGACCAGAATAGCTTTTCCGACGCATGTCCTTCTTGCGCATGGAAAAACTGATTCGCATCGGCAGAACTCTTTGGCAGATCCAAAAATGTGTCTGGAGAACTCCACAGTTGATTAAGCGGGGCATACTTCGGATCGCCAAACTTAGTTTGCAACAAAAAGGGCTTACCATCCGCGATCTCCCCAGCTTGTCGAATCTCCTCTCGTGCTGCTCTAGACTCATATCGGGCTTCCTTCGCCTCTTATAAGGCCTTGTCAAGATCGGACGCTTTGGCTTTGTTATCTTTCTCAAGAACTTGGCATCGGCTAGTGGCATCCTTCAGCTCAAGTGCCATAGTAGATATTCTCTCCTCGCACTGACACCGAGCAGTCTGCTTGGCCTTTAAATTAAGGGCTACCTTTTCGGCAGCCTCATTACTCATCCTGGCTTGCTCCTTGGCCCAGGCAAGTTCAGCCCGAAGGGTCTCAACTGCGGCGACACTATGTGCAGTTATGCTATACAAATTCTGAGTGTCATGCTCATTTCATAACACTAGCATGTACTGAGTGCCCCAAAGACATACCATGCACCTCGTCGAGTCACCTATTAATAAGCGTGATGTCATAACCCGCTACATCAACTTTCTACTTTAGATGTGCTACCTTTGTAGCTTGGGCAGTTGCCATGGATGTAACAGCCTGTGTTTCAATTAGTCATATCATTTCTTGGGCATACATTTTTGATCCTCTGATTGCCTCCCTTTGGATGTCAATCAGAGTCTCAGGGGCTACTATCTATACACAGGTGCAATTTGCATTTATAACATAAATAAAATTACACTACGTACCTCGGAACCTCTTAGTAGGCTCGTAAAGACTTCATTCAATCCGCTTTTCATGGACCAAACTCTTTCAACCACCGTACCCATCAAGGTACGATGTTCCTCTGAGACAGACGCATGTTGCAATATGTCCATCAATGTATTCGGCGCCTCCGGATCCGGAACAGGTTGCGCCATTTCTTGGACATTGGATAGTGCGGGACTTTTGTTGTTGGTTCCCGTAGGGGCCGCACACCCCGGACCCTGGGTGGCCGAAGTGTTACCTTCGGTCCCGATCTTCGCTACCCCTCGCGCCACCCGTTGATCGAGAAAGATCCTCTAGGACGACACCTCGGCGTCATCTACCTTATCAGGTGATGACCCACAAGTGTAGGGGATCTATCGTAGTCCTTTCGATAAGTAAGAGTGTCGAACCCAATGAGGAGCAGAAGGAAATGATAAGCAGTTTTCAGTAAGGTTTTTTGCAAGCACTGAAATTGTAGGTGATAGATAGTTTTATGATAAGATAAATAGTAACGAGTAACAAGTAAATAAAGTAAATAAGGTGCAGCAAGGTGGCCCAATCCTTTATGTAGCAAAGGATAAGCCTGGACAATTTCTAATAATGAGAAAGGAGCTCTCGAGGACACATTGGGAATTATCGTCAAGCTAATTTTCATCACGCTCATAGGATTCACGTTCGGTACTTTGATAATTTGATATGTGGGTGGACCGGTGCTTGTGTACTGCCCTTACTTGGACAAGCAACCCACTTATGATTAACCCCTATTGCAAGCGTCCGCAACTACAAAATAAGTATTAAGGTAAACCTAACCACGGCATTAGACATATGGATCCATAACAGCCCCTAACGAAGCAACGCATAAACTAGGGTTTAAGCTTATGTCACTCTAGCAACCCATCATCTACTTATTACTTCCCCATGCCTTCCTCTAGGCCCAAATAATGGTGAAGTGTCATGTAGTCGACGTTCACATAACACCACTAGAGGAAAAGACAACATACATCTCATCAAAATATCGAACGAATACCAAATTCACATGACTACTAATAGCAAGACTTCACCCATGTCCTCAGGAACAAACGTAACTACTCACAAAGCATATTCATGTTCATACTCAGAGGTGTAATAATATGCATTAAGGCTCTAAACATATGATCTTCCACCAAGTAAACCAATAAGTGTCAACTACAAGGAGTAATCAACACTACTAGCAACCCACAGGTACAAATTTGTGGTTTTGGATACAAGAGATTAACTAGGGTTTGAGAGAAGATGGTGCTGGTGAATATGTTGATGGAGATTGACCCCCTCCCGATGAGAGGATTGTTGGTGATGACGTTGGCGATCATTTCCCCCTCTCGGAGGGAAGTGTCCCCGGCAGAACAGCTCTGCCAGAGCCCTAGATTGGTTCCGCCAAGGTTCTTCCTCGTGGTGGTGGAGTTTCGTCCCGTAAGCTTGCCCACGATTTTTTCCAGGGTAGAAGTGATGATATAGCAGAAGATGGACGCCGGAGGCCTACCAGGGGGCCCAGGAGATAGGGGCGCACCCTATAGGGGGGGCACGCCCCCCTGTCTCCTGGACAGGGTGTGGGCCCCCTGGCCTATTTCTTTCGCTCAGAAATTCTTATAAATTCCAAAAAGTTGTTTCGTGGAGTTTCAGGACTTTTTGAGTTGTGGAGAATAGGTTTCCAGCGTTTGCTCCTTTTCCAGCCAGAATTCCAGCTGCCGGCATTCCCCCTCTTCATGGCAAACCTTGTAAAATAAGAGAGAATAGCCAGAAGTATTGAGATATAATGTGTAGTAACAGCCCATAATGCAATAAATATTGATATAAAAGCATGATGCAAAATGGCCGTATCAACTCCCCCAAGCTTAGACCTCGCTTGTCCTCAAGGGGAAGCCTAAATCGAAAAATATGTCCACATGTTTAGAGATAGAGGTGTCGATAAAAATAAAATACGGACATGAGGGCATCATGATCATTCTTATAACAGCACATATATGGATTTTAATATATAATTTCTTATGTTCAAGTGACAATCAATTCACAATTTCAAGTATGGTTCAAAAACTTCATTGAGAACTAACAAACTATATTCTCAGTCATTAAAGCAATCGCAATTTATCACAATATCAGAAAGAGTCAATGGAGCTTTTCAGGGAGTCCACATACTCAACTATCATATAGTCTTCTACAATTGCTAACACTCACACAATACTTGTGGTTATGGAGTTTCAGCCGAACAGTGAGAAAGATAGGGGCTTATTGTGTTGCCTCCCAACGTATGCACCTTTAGGTGATGTCAACAATAATAGCCCATGCTAATGAACATCCAATTGGATATATATATCATGATCTTTCAAACACGAGGAACTTGCCAAAGGATAAAATGAAAAAGGGAAAGGTGAGGATCACCTTGACTCAAGCGTAAAGTAAAAACATAAAGTAAAAGATTGGCCCTTCGCAGAGGGAAGCAGAGGTTGTCATGCGCGTTTAGGGTTGATGCATAAAGTCTTAATGCAAAAGAACGTCTCTTTATATTGCCCCTTGTATGTGGACCTTTATTATGCAGTCTGTCGCTTTTATTACTTCCACAACAAGTTCATACAAAGCTTATTTTCTCCGCACTAATAAGTCATAAATAATTAGAGAGCAATTTTTATTGCTTGCACCAATGACAACTTACTTGAAAGATCTTACTCAACTGGGTTTAAGGGTATTTGGAATCACAAGTAGTATCTCTACTTGGTGCTAGGAATTTGGCTAGCATGAGGGGGAAAGGCAAGCTCAACATGTTTGGAAGGTCAACGACAATATACTTTAACTGAGATGTGAGAAAACATAAACCATTACGTTGTCTTCCTTGTCCAATGTCAACTCTTTTAGCATGTCATACTTAATGAGTGCTCACAATCATAAAAGATGTCCAAGATAGTATATTTATATGTGAACCCCTCTTTCCTTATCACTTCCTATTAATTGCAACGATGACCAAGGCTACGTTCATCAACTCCCAATAATTTTTATGCCTCATACTTTCTATGTGTGAAGTTATCACCATCCATAAGATCAATATGAACTCTTTTATTTTTTCTACTTTCTCAAGATCATAGCAACAAAGCAAAGCCCTTGACTCAACACTAATCTTTATTATAGATAGCTCGCGGACTCGAATACAAAAAGAGATCACAAAGCAAAACTCAAACTACTTGATATCAAAACTTCAATCCACTAGATGAAGATACTACCAAAAGGATCGAACTAAATAAAGCGATAAAGATAGGAGTGTGATGGTGATACGATACCGGGGCATCTCCCCCAAGCTTGGCAGTTGCCAAAGGGAGTGCCCATACCCATGTGATTATTTCTCCTTCTTCACGATTGGTGTTATGATCTTCTTGGCGATGATGCCCTTCAGGATGCGGTTCTCCTCCTCGAGCTTATTGACTTGTTGTTTGAGATCCATAATCTCTTTACGAAGCTTACCCGTAACGGCCAAAGCTCATTTTACCCAAGGATGTTGCATAGCTTCTGGAGAACAAGTGAAACTCTTTTTCATATTTTCATAACAAAGAAATTTAGAATTGGAAGGGATGACCGAAGTTGGAACAGCCACGCTCGGTAGTTCCCCTATCATGAATTCTGCTCGGAGACAAGAGGTGACTTCTTGATCTTCTTCCATGGCATCTATCCTTTTCAAATCAGCCTCCATCTCCTCCTCTGTTGATGGTCAAAAGTGGTAGGCATCGCTATTCGCTCCTGGACCTGGTGTTGGGTGAGACACCCGGCTCTCCCCAACTCACTCCTGAGAAGACATCTTGCTTAATTCTGCAAGAGGAACAGCTCGAAACGAAAACAGAGGATATTTGCGTGATACGGTGGTCAAAACCTTCGGGAGTATATATAATGAATTTTCACCGACCAAAATACGTAACGTGCAAGAAATCGGAGTCCGGGAGGCACACGAGGTGCCCACGAGACAGGGGGGCGCACCCTCCACTCTCGTGGGAGCCTCTTGTCCCTTTCAGATTACTTATTTCTTCCTAAAATTCTTAAATATTCCAAAACTGATAAAAATTGCCATTGGAGTTTTTTTGGAGTCGGTTTACTTACCGTACCACATACCTATGCCTTTTCGGAGTCTGGAACGTTCTAGAAAGTGTCCCTTATGTATTCCTCAGGGGTTATGGTTTCAATAATATTAGTTTCAACATTGATAGGATTACCTGAAATATAGTGTTTAATTCTTTGACCGTTTACCACCCTCAGATTTGTGCCTTCGAAGTTGATGATTTTTATGGCACCAGAACGATAGAGCTCCTCGATAACGTAGGGACCTTCCCATTTTGAGAGAAGTTTTCCTGCCAAAAATCTTAAACGAGAGTTGAATAATAACACATAATCTCCTACGTTAAACTCACGCTTTTGTATCCTCTTATCATGCCAGCGTTTGACTTTTTCTTTGAAAATCTTGGCATTCTCATAGGCTTGGGTCCTCCATTCATCAAGTGAGCTACTATCAAATAACCTCTTCTCACTGGCAAGCTTGAAGTCATAATTGAGCTCTTTAATAGCCCAATATGCTTTATGTTCAAGTTCAAGAGGCAAATGACACGCTTTTCCATAAACCATCTTATAAGGAGACATACCCATAGGATTTTTGTATGCAGTTCTATAGGCCCATAATGCATCATCAAGTTTTTTGGACCAATTCTTTCTAGATCTATTCACAGTCTTTTGCAAAATTAATTTGATCTCTCTATTGCTCAACTCTACTTGACCACTAGAATGCGGATGATAAGGAGATGCTATTCTATGATTGACATCATACTTAGCGAGCATCTTACAGAAAGCACCATGAATGAAGTGTGAACCACCATTAGTCAAAAGATATCTAGGGACTCCAAACCTCGGAAAAATAACTTCTTTAAGCATTTTAATGGAAGTGTTATGATCAGCACTACTAGTTGGAATAGCTTATACCCACTTAGTAATGTAATCAACATCAACTAAAATATGTGTATAACCATTAGAGGCAGGAAAAGGTCCCATATAGTCAAAGCCCCAAACATCGAACGGTTCAATAACAAGAGAATAATTCATAGGCATTTCTTGATGTCTACTAATGTTACCTATTCTTTGACATTCATCACAAGATAAGACAAACTTACAAGCATCTTTGAAGAGAGTAGGCAATAAAAACTAGATTGTAGTACCTTGTGTGCAGTTCTATCTCCAGCGTGGTGTCCTCCATAAGATTCAGAGTGACACTGGCGTATGATCTGTTCCTGTTCTTGCTCAAGCACACAACGTCTAATAACACCATCTACTCCTTCTTTATAAAGGTGTGGATCATCCGAGAAGTAATGTCTTAAATCATAAAAGAACTTTTTTCTTTTGCTGGTATGTGAAACTAGGAGATAAATATTTAGCAACAATGTAATTAGCATAATCAGCATACCAAGGAGCAGTACGAGAAGCATTGACGACCGCTAATTGTTCATCAGGAAAGCTATCATTAATAGGTAGTGGGTCATCAAGAACATTCTCTAACCTAGACAAGTTATCTGCAACGGGGTTCTCAGCTCCCTTTCTATCAATAATGTGCAAATCAAACTCTTGGAGCAAGAGAACCCATCTAATGAGTCTAGGCTTAGCATCTTTCTTTTCCATAAGATATTTAATAGCAGCATGATCGGTGTGAATATTAACTTTGGAATCAACAATATACAGTCTGAACTTATCACATGCAAATACAACTGCTAAGAACTCTTTTTCAGTAGTAGCATAATTTCTCTGGGCAGTATCAAGAGTATTACTAGCATACTGGATAACATTCAATTTCTTATCAACTCTTTGCCCTAAAACAACACCTACAGCATAATCACTAGCATCGAACATAATTTCAAAAGGTATATTCCAATCAGGTGGCTGAACAATAGGTGCAGTGATCAACGCTTTCTTAAGCACTTCAAACGCTTCTACACAATCATCATCAAAGACAAAAGGAATATCTTTTTGCAATAAATTAGTCAGAGGCCTAGAGATTTTAGAAAAGTCCTTAATGAAACTCCTATAAAAACCGGCATGACCAAGGAAACTTCTTATACCTTTTATGTCCTTGGGACATGGCATCTTTTCAATAGCATCAACTTTGGCTTTATCAACTTCAATACCTCTCTCGGAGATCTTGTGCCCCAAGACAATGCCTTCATTAACCATAAAGTGACACTTTTCCCAATTCAGGACGAGACTAGTGTCTTCGCATCTCTGCAAAACTCGATCAAGGTTGCTCAAACAATCATCAAAAGAGGGTCCATAGACAGAGAAGTCATCCATGAATACCTCACAAATCTTTTCACAAAAATCAGAGAATATAGCCATCATGCATCTTTGAAAGGTAGCAAGTGCATTACATAAACCAAAACGCATACGTCTATAAGAAAAAGTACCAAAAGGGCAAGTAAAAGTAGTTTTAGATTGATCCTTCGCTAACACAGGTATCTGAGAGAAACCAGAATAACCATTTAGAAAGCAAAAATGTGTGTGTTTGGATAGCCTTTCTAGCATTTGATCAATAAAAGGTAAAGGGTAATGATCTTTCTTAGTAGCTTTATTTAACTTACGGAAATCAACTACCATCCTATAACCTGTAATATTTCTTTGCGGGATCAATTCATCCTTATCATTAGGAACGACGGTAATACCTCCCTTTTTAGGGGCACAATGAGTAGGGCTTACCCATTCACTATCAGCAATGGGATAAATAATACCTACCTCAAGGAGCTTTAGTATCTCCTTTCTTACCACTTCCTTCATCTTGGGATTTAATCGTCTTTGAGGATCCCTAACTGGTTTGGCATCTTTCTCCACTGAAATCTTGTGTTGACACAATGTGGGATTAATGCCCTTAAGATCATCCAGAGTATATCCAATAGCTGCTCGGTGCTTCTTCAAAGTTTTCAATAATCTTTCTTCTTCTTTCTCTGAAAGGTTAGCACTAATAATAACAGGATATATTTCTTTTTCATCAAGATAAGCATACTTAAGATTATCAGGTAATGGTTTGAGTTCAAACATAGGATCACCCTTGGGTGGAGGGGGATCCCCGAGAATTTCAACGGGAAGGTTGTGTTTCAGCATAGGTTCCTGTTTAAGGAACACTTCATCTATTTCTTCCCTTTCCTTCATAAACATATCGTTTTCATGGTCTAGCAAATATTGTTCTAAAGGATCAGTTGGAGGAACAAGAATGGAAGCAAGACCAATAATCTCGTCCTTACTAGGTGGTTCCCTTTCACGAGGTTGTCTACTAAACTTAGCGAAATTAAATTCATGAGACATACCATCTATGCCAACAGTGACAATATTCTTTTCACAATTAATCTTAGCACTAGCAGTATTCAAGAAGGGTCTACCAAAAATAATTGGACAAAAGGCATCTTGTGGGGAAGCAAGAACAAGAAAATCAGCAGGGTATTTAACCTTCCCACACAAAACTTCAACATCTCTAACAATCCCAACAGGTTTAATGGTATCCCTATTAGCAAGCTTAATAGTAACATCAATGTCTTCTAATTCAGCGGGTGCAATGTCGTGCATAATTGCTTTATATAAATCATAAGGGGTAGCGCTAGCACTAGAACCCATATCACATAAACCATGATAACAATGATCTCCTATTTTAACAGAAATAACAGGCATGCCTACGACAGGTCTACGTGTCTTAGTATCAGGTCTAGCAATATTAGCAGTCTCGCCCAAGAAAAAAATGACATGCCCATCTAAGTCCTCATCCAAGAGATCTTTAACCATAGAAATACTAGGTTCAACATTAATTTGCTCAGGAGGTGTATAAATCCTAGTATTACTCTTACGAACCATAGTCGAAGCTTTAGCATGGTCCTTTATCCTAACAGGGAAAGGATGTTTTTCAACATAAGCAGTAGGAACAATAGGATCACTATAGGTAATAGTCTTTTCTTCGACTATAATAGGTGCAACTACTTTCACTTAAACAGGAGGATTATATTTAAACCACTTCTCTTTAGGGAGATCAACGTGAGTAGCAAAATATTCACAAAAAGTAGCTACTATCTCAGAGTCAAGTCCATACTTAGCGCTAAATTCAAAAAAAGTATCGGTATCCATAAAAGATTTAACACAATCGAACTTAGGTGTCATACCTGACTCCTTACCATCGCCGGAACCCCAATCTTCAGAGTTGCGTTTAATTCTTTCCAATAAGTCCCATTTGAAATCAATAGTCTTGAGCATATAAGAACCAGCACAGGAAGTATCGAGCAAGTTGTGATTATCAAGAGAAAGCCGAGCATAAAAATTCTGAATAATCATTTCCCGAGAGAGCTCATGATTGGGGCATGAATATAACATTGACTTAAGCCTCCCCCAAGCTTGAGCGATGCTTTCTCCTTCGCGAGGCTAGAAATTATATATGTAATTACGATCACGATGAACAAGATGCATAGGATAGAACTTCTGGTGAAATTCCAACTTCAATCGCTTATAATTCCAAGATCTCGTATCATCACATAGCCTATACCATGTCAATGCATCTCCCTTCAAAGATAAAGGGAAGACCTTCCTTTTGACAACATCATCTAGAATGCCTGCAAGCTTAAATAATCCACAAACTTCATCCACAAAGATAAGGTGTAAATTGGGATGCAATGTTCCGTCTCCTGCAAATGGATTAGCTAGCAGTTTTTCTATCATACCCGAAGGAATCTCAAAGTGAATATTTTCATAAAGTTCAGTAGGTTGAGGAGCAACTCTTTGCTCTTCTGGTTGGTGTCAACATACCCCAAACAAGCCCCTCAAAGGATTAGTTTCCATAGTGACAAGTAACAGAAAATTTCAGCACACTATATAAATGTTTCCTTGCCAAGTTCCACTCACCAAAAATGCTACACTCCCCGGCAATGGCGCCAGAAAAGAGTCTTGATGACCCACAAGTGTAGGGGATCTATCGTAGTCCTTTCGATAAGTAAGAGTGTCGAACCCAATGAGGAGCAGAAGGAAATGATAAGCGGTTTTCAGTAAGGTTTTCTGCAAGCACTGAAATTGTATTTGATAGATAGTTTTATGATAAGATAAATAGTAACGAGTAACAAGTAAATAAAGTAAATAAGGTGCAGAAAGGTGGCCAATCCTTTATGTAGCAAAGGATAAGCCTGCACAATTTCTAATAATGAGAAAGGAGCTCCCGAGGACACATTGGGAATTATCGTCAAGCTAGTTTTCATCACGCTCATATGATTCGCGTTCGGTACTTTGATAATTTGATATGTGGGTGGACCGGTGCTTGGGTACTGACCTTACTTGGACAACCATCCCACTTATGATTAACCCCTATTGCAAGCGTCCGCAACTACAAAAGAAGTATTAAGGTAAACCTAACCACAACATTAGACACATGGATCCATAACAGCCCCTAACGAAGCAACGCATAAACTAGGGTTTAAGCTTCTATCACTCTAGCAACCCGTCGTCTACTTATTACTTCCCCATGCCTTCCTCCAGGCCCAAATAATGGTGAAGTGTCATGTAGTCGATGTTCACATAACACCACTAGAGGAAAAGACAACATACATCTCATCAAAATATCAAACGAATACCAAATTCACATGACTACTAATAGCAAGACTTCACCCATGTCCTCAGGAACAAACGTAACTACTCACAAAGCATATTCATGTTCATAATCAGAGGTGTAATAATAAGCATTAAGGATCTGAACATATGATCTTCCACCAAGTAAACCAATAAGTGTCAACTACAAGGAGTAATCAACACTATTAGCAACCCACAGGTACCAATTTGTGGTTTTGGATACAAGATTGGATACAAGAGATGAACTAGGGTTTGAGAGGAGATGGTGCTGGTGAAGATGTTGATGGAGATTGACCCCCTCCCGATGAGAGGATCATTGGTGATGACGTTGGTGATGATTTCCTCCTCCCGGAGGGAAGTGTCCCCGGCAGAACAGCTCTGCCAGAGCCCTAGATTGGTTCCGCCTCGTGGCGGCGGAGTTTCGTCCCGTAAGCTTGCCCACGATTTTTTCCATGGTAAAAGTGATGATATAGCAGAAGATGGACGCCGGAGGCCCACCAGGGGGCCCATGAGATAGGGGGAGCGCGCCCTATAGGGGGGGCCCTGTCTCCTGGACAGGGTGTGGGCCCCCTGGCCTATTTCTTTCGCTCATAAATTCTTATAAATTCCAAAAAGTTGTTTCGTGGAGTTTCAGGACTTTTGGAATTGTGCAGAATAGGTTTCCAACATTTGCTCCTTTTCCAGCCAGAATTCCAACTGCCGGCATTCCCCCTCTTCATGGCAAACCTTGTAAAATAAGAGAGAATAGCCATAAGTATTGAGATATAATGTGTAGTAATAGCCCATAATGAAATAAATATTGATATAAAAGCATGATGCAAAATGGACGTATCATGAGGCAAGGAGATCTATGGAGGCGTCTCGCTCTCCATCATCTCCGGAAGGAGATCCCCCGAGGAGGAGGACTACTGAGCAGGGCTGCATACCGGACTGCAAACATGTATTTTAAAATGTTACCCTTACAGTTAAGAAAGAACGGGATATGTTTAAAACATCCTGGTTCACTTACGATTCGGCTAAGGGCCTATCTCTACGGAGTGATTGCATGTCAATGTCACCCCCTGACTGGCATACCTTCCCCCGCTAAGAAGCTTCTCTCTTCAATTCTTCGGAGGCGGTCCTCTTCTTTCCATGAGGAGAAGGGATGTCAGCTTGCCTTTCCCTTCCACCTTTGGAAGTGGAAGTTCCGATCTCCGCGGACAAATTGCTTGGTGTGCCTCCAGAATGAAGGCCACCTTGGGCCTCTCTGCTCTCCTCTTTATCTTTCCCCGTCGGCACTTGATACTGTGCCGAAGCCAACATCCTTGTTAACATTGGATCGACAGAGTCTTCGGGAAGAGGAGCCGAACACCTAATCCTCTCCGCCTTCTTTAACCAGCCCTGGCCGAGTAGAGTTTTATCAGTACATTATTATAAGGAATTTGATGAAACTATGTTCGTAAGTTAAGTGCTTACCGGGGTATCTGGATGATTGCAGTCAAGACCAATGTCTTTTGTAGTCTCCGACCACTGTTTTCATGCGCCGAAGAACAATTTCCACATCTCTCTAAGCATCGTACCATAGAAGTGCTGAAGAGTCCGTGGACCTTCCGGATTGAACTCCCACATGCGGAGAGGGCGCCGCTGACAGGGTAGGATCCAGTGGACTAGCATTACTTGGATTACATTGATAAGACCGATGTCCTTCTCAATGAGGCTCCGAATGCGACTTTGCAGCATCCGCACTTCATCACTAGATCCCCGGTCTAGCCCCTTGCTGATCCATGGTGCGACCTGTGGCGGAGGGCCAGATCAAAATGCAGGCGTAGCTGCCCACTTCTTACCGCGGGGTTCAATGATGTAAAACCACTCCCATTTCCATAGGCCAGAAGATTCTGCGAAGGAGCCCTTTGGCCAAGGAGAATTTATAAGCTTGTTTATTGAAGCTCCTCCGCACTCCGCTTGCTTCCCTTCGATTATCTTCGGTTTCACATTGAAGGTCTTAAGCCATAAGCCGAAGTGTGGGGAAATACGGAGGAAAGCCTCGCATGTAATGATAAACGCCGAGATATGAAGGAAAGAGTCTGGAGCTAGATCATGGAAATCTAGCCCGTAATAAAACATGAGCCCTCGAACGAAGGGATGAAGACGAAAGCCTAGCCCTCGGAGGAAGTGAGAGATGAACACGACCCTCTCATTGGATCGGGGAGTAGGAATAACCTGCCCTTGAGCAGGAAGCCTGTGAAGGATTTCCGCAGTCAAGTATCTTGCCTCCCTTAGCTTTGAGATATCCTCCTGTGTGATAGGAGAGGCCATCCACCGGCCTTGAAGGCTGGGTCCGGACATGGCTAGAAGCTCGAAGCGACTGGGTTGAGCCTTGGGTGTTGGAACTTGAGGTGGGAGGTGGAGGAAAGAACTAGCATGGAAGGATAAGGACATGCCTTATCCCGTTTATAAAGGCGACGAATATCAAACGTCCCCTCCGCGGCCTTAAAACATGCCTATTCCCATGGAATCATGCCAATAGAATGGTTGGGTTACCCACGCCCGTGTTGATGAAAATCCTGTAATAAGGGGATACGGTCTCTGCTTTGACAAGACATGCCAATAAAAAACCGCCTCTCGAAACCTGGAGTGGCAGGCTAGAAAACGATTCAAAATAATGGCAGGGTGATGACGTAATGTCATGCAACAAAAATTGTCAGCGGATTGGAGTCATGGAAATATTATCTTCTATATGGTTGTGTGTGGAACTTGTCGGATTTAGGGATCCGACAACCCTTGAGAGGTTCGAACACTCGGGTGCGTGCGGAGATCTCAACCTATCGAGCCTGCAATCCTCCCTAGCCTAATGCTTCGAGCTCACAGAGACACAAAGACACAGAGATTTATACTGGTTCAGGCCATCGTTGTGGTGTAATACCCTTATCCAGTGTGGTGTGGTGGATTGCCTCGTGGGGCTATGGATGAACTAGTACAAAGGATGAACAAGCCTCAGGAGGTGAGGTGTTCTTGAGCTGGTGTGGTGTTCTACTTGCCCTGGTTTCTGTCCTCTCTCGTCCCCTTCTCTAGTGGTGGCTAAGTCCTATATATAGTGGCATTGGTCCTCTTCCCAAATATGAGCGGGAAGGGATTCCACAACGGCGGGATTTGAAAGGGGACAAGCAGTACAGTCTATCTTGACAAAACTAGTCTTCGCCTGTGAAAAGCCTCTGGTCGTGACACTGCAGTGGGCTCGGTGATGACCTCCGTCCTGCCGTCCTAGCGGTCTTGATGTCGTTGCACCAGAATGGAAACCTTTGGCTGATTCCCCGGGACCCTGTGCCTGCGGCTTGCCTCCCTTGCACCAAAGAGGAAACCAGCGCTCTGCGCCCGCCTGGCGCCCGCCGGGCATTGGTCGTCATGGCTCATGTCAGCTGAGCCTCATGAGGTAGCTGCATAGAACTCTCTGCCCCTCAGGAGCCCTCCTAAAGAGGCCAACTCCTTCGCGGGTCTTGACGTCGTCCGCCTCGCAAGGCTTGGTCCCTTGCGAGGGTCTTGCGGTGTTGGTGCTGAAGCTGGGCCGTACTAGGCCATTGATGAAGCCACGTGGTGGGCCGCAGGCAGGCATGACTAGATACCCCCATGTCCAGGACGCTGACAGTAGCCCCCGGGCCCATGGCGCACTCGGACTTGGCTTCTAGACAAATCCAAAGGGCAAGTGCGGAGCGCCGCGGGCCCTAACCACCTGCGGCCTTGATGACACGTGGCGATTGATTGGACATGGGCAACTCCGCTTCCCCACGCCGCCTCGACAACTGCTCGACTTGACCGGTCGACGCGGCATGCAGAGGATCATGATGGTGCGAGGTTGTGGAGGCCGGTGGTTGGCCTCCCTTGGCTATAAATGTGAGGGTCCATCTTTCCTTCGTCTTGCTCCTGCCTGCTTCTTTCCTCTCCGTCTTGCTCCCATGGCGTCACCGAAAGGGTTCTCAGCGGCCGAGAAGGGAAAGGCCTCCAAGGAGGGGCCAGCCTCTTCTCCTCACAAGAGGGGCCGTTGCCATCCCCGCAAGCACCCTACGGTCCCTCCGGCAGCATCCAGGGGGCGCAGGCACGCACCCCCCAAAGGCAGCGTTGCTCCGTGAGCCCGTGATGGCACCTCTTCCCACAACGGGGGCTACCGGCTCCGGAGCAGCCCCCATGACAAAGGGAGGCGTGCCGTGATCGTGCGCCCTCCTCGGCCGCGCTTTTCCTTGCTGGAGGTGCTTCCTGAGTTCGTGGTGTGGTCGGAGAGCCCGACATGCACCTCTCTCCGGCTCCCGCGCTTCTTCTCGGGCGAGCTTCCTTCTTCAGGGCTTGCTGGGCTCTGGCTGCAGGCCGACGGGTTCTGCAGCAGAGCCTCGTGGGTCAGCACCGAGGTCTCCACCTCTGGCAGCATGGTGCTAGCCCGCGGCTAGCAAACCTTCGCCCGCGCGCGCGGTTTGGGGGGGAAGGTGCACCCTCCACTTCAAGTACGATGGCCTAGCGACCCTCTTCGTGAGGGTGTTCAGGGGGGCGGCCACCGTGTGGGGTGCTGCCCGGAGGACAGCAGCGACGACGATGGTGGGGAGGGTGAACTTGGCCTTGATGATGCGTGCTCCTCCTCTTGTGAAGACATCTCTTCCTTAGACGAGAGCTCGAGCAGTGGTGGCTACGATCAGCCTCTGCGTCGTTGTGCTCATGTCGAGGACGCCGGCGGTTTGTCCCGTCGCAGCGCTCCAGTGAAGCCGGAGAGGAGCCCAGCTTGAAGGTGGGGGCCGGCGATCTTGGAATCAAGGCCGGTGGCCCCAGCCCTCCTATGGAAGAACTGGTGGAGCGTCGGGCTACCTTGAGGTGCTTCTTGAGGATGCGGCACTGGCACCAAGTTTGCACGCCTTCAGGCCCTCTTCGTTTAGCTTTTCCTTTCTCCTGCAATCCGAAAAAGGAAGAATGTACCCCGCGAGGGCGTATAATACACCATTGCTTCTATGTTCTTTTATGTTATAATTGTCGTGTTGATGTTGTGTTGTAGTGTTTACAATTTGAGCGGGTTATGGTAGGAAGGCTTAGCTTGGTATGTGTAGTCATCCTCCGCCTCAGAGAACCTAACCTTTGACACTTGAAAGGGCCCCCAGGGGGTACGCCTTGATCCCTCAGGAGATACACCTTGCGCCCTCAGGAGCCGCGGCAGGGCAGAGCTGTCCCTTGTAGGAAGAGAAAATTTGTCGAGCGACTTGCTCCCCCTTACGCGAGCCCCCTGCCCTAGGTTAGCTTAGTCCTGATGCACCGCGTCATGCAGCACTGTTGGGGCACGGACAAGACGGGTGCTGCCGCCAGTGGGCTCGATCGAGGGCTCCTCACGAGGATGAAGCCGAAATAACGGGTTCAGCATGGTGTGTGCGCGCAAGGGCGGCCGTAAGCGCGCACACCAACCTAGCCCCACGCGCGAGGAGCGTGAGGAGAGGTAGCGGACGACTGCCACCTCTCTCACGTCCTTGGACCAAAACAACTTAGGAGAAAACACAACTCGAGGAACCAGCGTTCGAGAATACCAAATCCATTGAAAGACTACTAAAAACTGCAAGCAACTTCAGAAAGCAAATGAACAGCCACGTCCGGCACCTAATCTAGTCTTCTCACCATCGTGGAGCTAAGTGCTGCCACTAAGACATGGGAGGGAGCCCCCATGAGGCCCCAGGACGATTCTCAGGAGACTCCGAGGCATGTACAGCCCCACACATTATTACATGAGAGTGTCACGCGCGGAGACCTTCACTGGGCGGAGCCTTGCTTCACAGGCCGGAGCCTTTCTTCAGTGGTAGAATTTTCGGAGGTGCTGGATGTTACAAGCGTTCTGGATGGGGACCCCATCCTATGTCTCCAGGCGCGCGACGCCTGGCCTAGAGACACGGGCAATCATAAACGGGCCCTCCCACATGGGAGAGAGCTTATGCAACCCCTCCCTGGAGAGCACCCGCCTCAGGACGAGATCGCCCACCTTTAACATCCTGGAGCGGACGCTGCGGTAGTCATACTGCCGCAATGCCTGCTGGTACCTCGCTGCCCGGAGTGAGGCTTGACGGCAGCGTTCCTCCCCCAACACGAGATCTATCCTCCGCGTGGCGTCCTGATACGTTTCGTCGAATGCCAGGACCCACATGGAGCTATGCTTGACCTCGTGAGGGAGAACCACTTATGCTCCGTAGACGAGGAAGAAAGGCGTTTCTCCTGGTGGCTTGGTTGCGATGGTGCGGATGGACCACATCACAGACTGCAGCTCGTCGAGCCAACCCCTCCCGCAGGCCTCGAGCTTCTTCTTGAAGGTGTGGGTCTTCAGGCCCCTCAGGACCTCCGCATTGGCTCTCTCGGCCTGTCCATTTCTCTGTGGGTGTGCTACTGAGGCGTAGCAGATCTGCATTCCAAGGTTACCACAATATGTTTTGAATAGATTGCTAGTAAACTGTGAGCCATTGTCGGTGATGGTGCGATTGGGGACCCCAAATCGGCTCATGATTCGCTTGATGAACTTGACGGCTGATCCTGCTGGGATGGTGTGCACGGCTTCTACCTCCGCCCATTTGGTGAACTTGTCGATGGCAACGTAGAGGTATCGGTAGCCCCCTGGCACCGAGGGAATGGCCCCAAGATGTCTAGCCCCCATACCGCAAATGGCCACGTGAGCGGGATTGTCTGGAGGCCCCGCGCGGGGCTGATAGATCTGCTTGGCGTGGAACTAGCATGCTTCACAGGAGCGCACCAGCTCGGTAGCATCATTGAGCGTAGTGGGCCAGTAGAAGCCGCTGCGGAACACCTTGCCCACCAGGGTGCGGGATGAAGAGTGGTGCCCGCAGTCCCCACCATGTATGTCTGCCAGCAGCTCGAGCCGCTGTTCCCTGGAGATGCACCGTAAAGAAACGTCATTGGGCCTCTTGCGGTATAACTCACCATCATTGATGCAGTACGCGGTGGCCTGGCGGGGCACGCGCTCAGCGTCCTCCTCCTTTTCTGGCAGGGTCCCCTGAAGCAAATACGCCTTAAATTCTTCAGTCGAGCACCCCTCTTGAGGCTTAAGTGCCAGCAGCAAGCGGGCTCCTGAGGGGTGACCGTTGTCGGCGTCCTCGACTTGGGGGTATCTAGTCCTGCCTGCCTGCGGCCCACCACGTGGCTCCATCGACGGCCTGGTACGGGCCAGCTTCAACAACGACGCAGCGAGACCCTCGCGAGGGGCCAAGCCTCGCAAGGCGGACGACACCAAGACCCCTGAAGGAGTTGGCCTCCTCAGGAGGGCTCCTGAGGGGCGGAGAGATCTATGTAACTACCTCATGAGGCTCAGCTGACGTGAGCCATGGCGACCAAGGCCAAGCGGGCACAGAGCGCAGGTTTCCTCTTTGGTGCAAGGGAGGCAAGCCACAGGCGCGGAGTCCCGAGGAATCAGCCAAAGGTTTCCATTCTGGTGCAACGAGACCAAGACCGCCAGGACGGCAGGATGGAGGTCATCACCGAGCCCACCACAGCTTCACGGCCAAAGGCTTTTCGCAGGCGAAGACTACTTTTGTCAGGATAGACTGTACTGCTTGTCCCATTTCAAATTCCACCATTGTGGAATCCCTTCCCGCTCATATTTGGGAGGAGGACCAAGGCACTATATATAGGACTTAGCCACCACCATAGAGAGGACCGAAACCAGAACAAGTGGAGCACCCCACCAGCTCAAGAACACCTCACCTCCTGAGGCTTGTTCATCTTTGTAACTATCCCAGCAGGATCAACCGTCAAGTTCATCTAGGGAATCATGAGCCGATTTGGGGTCCCCAATCGCATCATCACCCATAACGGCTCGCAGTTTACTAGCAATCTCTTCAAAACATACTATGCTAACCTTGGAACGCAGATCTGCTATGCCTCAGTAGCACACCCACGAAGCAATGGACAGGCCGAGAGAGCTAATGCGGAGGTCCTGAGGAGCCTCAAGACCCGCACCTTGAAGGAGAAGCTCGAGGCCTGCGGCAGGGGCTGGCTCGACGAGCTACAGTTTGTGCTGTGGTCCATCCGCACCATCGCGACCAAGCCAACAGGAGAAATACCTTTCTTCCTCGTGTACGGAGCAGAATGGGTTCTCCCTCATGAGGTCAAGCATCGCTCCCCGCGGGTCCTGGCGTTCGACGAAATGCAGTAGGACGCCACGCGGAGGATTGATCTCGTGTTTGAGGAGGAACGCCGCCGTCAAGCCTCGCTCCGGGCAGCGAGGTACCAGCAGGCGTTGCGGCGGTACCACTACCGCAGCGTCCCCTCCAGGGCGTTAGAGGTGGGTGATCTCGTCCTGAGGAGGGTGCTCTCCAGGGAGGGGCTGCATAAGCTCTCTCCCATGTGGGAGGGCCCATTTAGGGTTGCCAGTGTCTCTAGGCCTGGCGCCGCGTGCCTGGAGACACAGGACGGGGTCCCCATCCAGAAAGCTTGGAACATCTAGCACCTCCGGAAGTTCTACCCCTGAAGAAAGGCTCCGGCCTGTGAAGCAAGGCTCTGTCCTGTGAAGGTCTCCGCTCGTGACACTCTCACGTAATAATAAGTGGGGTTGTACACGCCCAGGATTCTCCTAAGAGTCGCCATGGGGCCTCATTGGGGCTCCCTCCTACGTCCTAGTGGCAGCACTTAGCTCTGCGCTGGTGAGAAGACTAGATTAGGTGCCGGACGCGGCTGTTCATTTGCTTTCCAAAGTTGCTTGGGTTTTTCTTAGTAAGTCTTTCAGTGGATTTGGTATTCGTGAGCTCTGGTTCCTCCAGTGTGTTTTCTCCTGAGCTTCTTTGGTCTAAGGACGTGAGGGAGGTGGCAGTCGCCCGCCACTTCTCCTCATGCTCCTCGCGCGTGGGGCTAGGTAGATGTGTGCGCCCAGGGCTTGTCTTTGTGCGCACGCACCATGCAGAACCCCGTTATTTCGGCTTTACCCTCGCCAAGAGCCCTCGATCGAGTCTGCTGGCGAGAGCATCCCTCATGTCCGTGCTCCCGGGCAGCACGACACGGTGCAACAGATCCAGATCACCCTATGGTAGGGGGCTCGCGTAAGGGGGAGTAAGTCGCTCAAATTTTTTCTTTTCCTTCAAGGCATAGCCCTGCCCTGCCGCACCTCCTGAGGGCCCAGGGCGTGTCTTCGAAGGGCACAGGGTGCGCGCCCTAGGGGCCCTGCCAAATGCCTAAGGTCAGGTTCTCATGAGGCAAAGGATGACTGCACGTATCAAGCTAAGCCTTCCTACCTTGACCCAATCAAATTACAAATACTGCAACACAGCATCAAGGACAGCAACCATAACATTAAATGGCATAAAAGCAGCAGTTCATTACACGCCCTCGCAGGGTACATTCTTCTTTTTTCGATTTGCAGGAGAAAGGAAAAGCTAAAACAAGGAAGGCCCGAAGGCGTGTAGGCTTGGCACCAGCACCACATCCTCAAGCAGCGCCTCAAGGTAGCCTGGTGCTCCACCAGTTCCCCAACAGGAGATCTGGGGCCACCAACCTTCAGCCCAAGTTCGCCGGCCCCTAGCTTCAGGCTGGGCTCCTCTTCTGCTTCACTGCAGCGCCGCGACGGGACGAGCCACCGGCGTCCTCGACATGAGCACGACAACACGGTGGCCGGTCGTAGCCACCGCTGCCCGAGCTCTCGTCCAAGGAAGAGCTGCCATCACGGGAGGAGGACCGCGCGTCACTAAGGCCAAGTTCACCGTCGCCACCATCGTCGTCGCTGCTATCCTCCGGGTAGCACCCAACGTGGCGGCCGTCCCCCCTGAATATCCTCACGTAGAGGGTCGCCAAACCGTCGTACTTGAAGTGGAGGGTGCACCTTTCGCCTAGGCCATGCGCACGGGTGAAAGTCTGCCAGCCGTGGGCCAGCACCACGCTGTCGGAGGCAGAAACCTCGATGCTAGCCCATAAGGCCCTGCTGCAGCACCCGTCAGCCTGCAGCTAGAGGCTAGCAAGCCCCAAAGAAGGAAGCTCAGCGGAGAAGAAGCAGGGGAGCCGGAGCGAGGTGCCAGCCGGGCTCTCTGACCACACCACAAACTCGGGGAGCACCTCCAACGAAGAAAAGCACGGCCGAGGCGGGCACACGATCACGGTGCCCCTCCCTTCATCATGGGGGCTGCTCCGGGACATATAGCCCCCGCCGCGGGAAGAGGTGCCATCACGGGCGCCAGGTGCAATGCTGCCTTTGGGGGGTGCGCACCCGCACCCCCTGGATGCTGCCAGAGGGACCGCAGGATGCTTGCTGGAACGGCCACGGCCCCTCTTGGGAGGAGGGGAGGCTGGCCCCTCCTTGGGGTTCTTCCCTTTCTCGGCCGCTGAGAACCTCTTCCGCAATGCCATGGGAGCAAGACGGAGAGGAAAGAAGCAAGCGGGAGCAAGGAGAAGGGAAGATGGACAGGGGGCTCCGGCCCTCTCTCTCGCATTTATAGTCAAGGGAGGCCAACCGTCGGCCTCCACGACCTCGTGCCATCATGACCACCTGCATGCAGCATCGACTGGTCAAGTCGAGCGGTTGCCGAGGCAGCATGGGGAAGTGGAGTCGCCCACATCCAATCAGTCACCACGCATCATCAAGGCCGCAGGCGGTTTGGGCCCGCGGTGCTCCGCCCTTGCCCCTTGGCTTCGCCTGGAAGCCAAGTCCGAGCGTGCCTTGGGCCCGGGGGCTACTGTCGACGTCCTAGACTTGGGGGTATCCTGTCCTGCCTGCCTGCGGCCCACCACGTGGCTCCTTCGATGGCCTGGTACGACCCAGCTTCAACAATGACGCAGCGAGACCCTCGCGAGGGGCCAAGCCTTGCGAGGCGGACGACACCAAGACCCCTGAAGGAGTTGGCCTCCTCAGGAGGGCTCCTGAGGGGCGGAGAGATCTATGCAGCTACCTCATGAGGCTCAGCTGACGTGAGCCATGAGGACCAAGGCCAGGCGGGCGCAGAGCGCAGGTTTCCTCTTTGGTGCAAGGGAGGCAAGCCACATGCATAGAGTCCCGAGGAATCAGCCAAAGGTCTCCATTCTGGTGCAATGAGACCAAGACCTCCAGGACGGCAGGACGGAGGTCTTCACCGAGCCCACCCTAGCATCACGGCTAGAGGCTTTTTGCAGGTGAAGACTACTTTTGTCAGGATAGACTTTGCTACTTGTCCCCTTTCAAATCCCTCCGTTGTGGAATCCCTTCCCGCTCATATTTGGGAGGAGGACCAAGGCACTATATATAGGACTTAGCCACCACCATAGAAAAGGACCAAAACCAGAATAAGTGGAGCACCCCACCAGCTCAAGAACACCTCACCTCCTGAGGCTTTTTCATCTTTGTAACTAGTTCATCCATAGCCCCTCGAGGCAATCCACCACACCACACTAGAGTAGGGTATTACACCACAATGGTGGCCCGAACTAGTATGAATCTCTGTGTCTTTGTGTCTCTATGAGCTCTTCGCGCTAGGCTAGGAAGGATCGCGAGTAGGCAGGCTGGGCAGGTTGAGATCTCCGCACGCACCCCGGTGTTCGAACCTCTCACGGGTTGCCGGACCCCGAAATCCGACAACCATAGGCTGGGGCACCCGTCTCAGGTGCCCGAGGCAAGTCCTCCGGAGGTGGTGCTGCAGCCGTGACATGTGGGGCCGCAGATGGGTTGAAGAGCCGCTCCTCAAACACCCCTGGCTACTGAGGGAGCCTACGAGAGGCTCTTTTGGCGATGTCGTCTACTTCCTTGTTCATCCCGCGCAGCACGTGCTGCAGCTCCACCCCCATGAACCGCTTCTCCATTTTGCGCACTTCCTCTAGGTACGCCTCCATGTGCTCGTCCTTGGGCGTGTACTCCTTGTTGAAGAAGTTGACGAGAAGCTGAGAGTCGCCCTTGATGGTGAGGCGCTTTACCCTCAGCGCGGCCGCGGCCCTGAGTCCGGCAAGCAAGCCTTCGAATTCTGTGATGTTATTGGAGACCTTCTCGCCCCGCTAAAAGCAGAGTCGCACTGCATAGCAAAGCTTATCTTTGGTGCGTGATATGAGGACGGCCCCCGCCCCTGCGCCTTACCGAGCAAACGCCCCATCGAAGTACATGATCCATTCGTCCGACTCTTCATCTCCTGGCAAGAGGGAGCAGTCCTCGCCTTCTTCGTGGTCTAGAACGTCGGTCCACTCGCTCATGAAGTCCGCAAAGGTCACGCCCTTGATGACCCTGGTCGTACTAAACTCGAGATCGAAGGCTTGAAGCTCAATGTTCCATTTTGCAACCCGCTCGACTGCGTTCGGGCTCCGAAGCACCCTCTCTAGTGGGTACGCTGAGAAAACTTTGATGGGGTGGCCTTGAAATTCGTGGTGCAGCTTCCTGGAGGCGACTAGAAGTGCGAGCAAGAGCTTCTGTGGCATGGGGTAGCGTGGTCGGGCCTCCCTCAGTACTGTGCTGACGAAGTAGACAGGGTGCTCGACGAGGAGGAAGCATCAGCAGAATCTTGTTCTTCTCGAGGGCACGGGTCCCTTACGGCCTTATGAGGCCCGTCCTCCGGAGCCTTGACAGACACGGGGTCAATTGTGGCCTCAGGAGAAATGTCGACCACTGCACCGGCCAAAACTTCAGATGCCTCCCCCTAGGGGTTCTGTGCCTTGCTTGTCGGCTCTGCTTCCTGCTCCGGGTTCCTGATCAGGCGCTCCTTCCTTAGCACCACCAGGGCAGCGCTGGCTGAGTGAGGTGTCACTTCCAGATAGGGTACCAAAGGCTCGAGAGGGTGCGGTGCCACCATTACGGGCGGACTGGTCAGGTATCTCTTGAGGTCCTGGAAGGCCACGTCTGCCATGGGGATCCACTCGTATGGCTCCTTCCTTTTCATCAACTTAAAGAACGGGACGGCGCGCTCGCGTAGCTTGGAAATGAAGTGCCCAAGTGAGGTTACGCAGCCAGCCAGCTTCTGCATCTCCTTCAGGGTCTGCGGGGGGTTCATATCTTCTATTGCCTTGACCTTCTATGGGTTAGCCTCGATCCCTCAGTGCGACACCAAGAAGCCCAGCGGCTTGCCTGAAGGGACCCCGAACACACACTTCTCGGGGTTAAGCTAAAGGTCCACCGTGCGCTGGCTGGCAAACGTCTCCTCCAGATCTTCTATCAGAGTCCTCGCCTCCCGAGACTTCACCACTATATCATCGACGTAGGCCTCTGCGTTCCTCCCGAGCTGCGAACCCAGGGTGATGTGCATCAACCGCTGGAAGGTTGCTCCGATGTTGCGCAGCCCAAAGGGCATGTGGGTGTAGCAGTACACCCCGCATGGGGTGAGGAATGCCGTGTTCTCCACATCCTCCACGACCATCTTGATCTGGTGGTAGCCGGAGAAGGCGTCTAGGAAGCACAACAGGTCGCACTCGGCGGTGGAGTTGACAATCTGGTCAATGCGAGGGAGAGGGAAGGGATCTTGAGGGCAGGCCTTGTTGAGGTTGGTGAAGTCGACACACATGCGCTCCTTCCCTCCTTTCTTGGGGACGATGACGGGGTTCGCCAGCCACTCTGGGTACCGCACCTCTCTGATGACCCCTACGGCTTGTAGCTTACGGGTTTCTTGGATGATGAAGGCATGCTTCTCGGTGGACTATCGGTGAGCCTTCTGCTTCACCGGCCGCACATTTGGGCATACCCTCAGGTGGTGCTGGATTATCCCCCTTGAGACCCTGGCCAGGTGTTTGGGTTCGCAGGCGAATACATCCTTGTCGGCTCGCAAGAAGTCGATCAATGCCTCCTCTTGATCCTGAGGGAGGCCAGCCACTATGGTGAAGGTGGCGCTGGCTATCCCATCCTCGTAGATCGACACCTCCTTCGTCTCGGCTCGGTCTTGGGAGAACAACTGCTTCTTCTTGACAGGCACTGCTTCTGGGGCCTCCTGGTCCTTCTTCTCGCCGGGTAGCGCAGCTGCGGCCGCCTTGAAGGCGAGCTTGAGGGCCTGCAACGTGCCTTTGGTGTCCCCCGCCACTGTGAGGACACCGTTGCTGCCAGGCATCTTCCTAAGGTTGTACGCGGGATGGGTCGCAGCCATAAACTGGGCCAAGGCTGGGTATCCCAGAATAGCATTGTATGGCAGGTCGATCTTGGCGATGTCGAAGTCGATGAGCTCGATGCGGTAGTTGTCGCGGGTCCCGAAGGTGATAGGGAGACTGATCTGCCCCAGGGGCCTGGTGGAGCCGTCGCCGACCCCGGAGAAAGGCTTGGAGGGGCAGAGCTGGCTGGGCGGCACGTGGAGCAGGCCGAATGCCTGCGGGGAGAGAACGTTGAGGCTGGCTCCGACGTTGATGAGGGTCTTGGTGATCGCCACATGGCAGACGGTGGGGGTGCAGATCATCGGGAGGGCGCCTCCTCCTGTCGTGGCGGCAGGGTGATTTCGGGGCCAAAGGCGAGGTCATCTTGGGGCGCCGCCCAGCCCGGGGGAGGCCCCGAGCCCGCCTGAGTATTGCCTACCCGCCGGTAGAACTGCTTGATGTGGCGGTCGGAGGGTGGCGCTCGCGAGCCACCTAGGAGAGCTCTGACGACTGGGGGCGCCGGTGCCGCATAGTGGGTGAGGAAGAGGTCGCGGAGCTCCTCCCAAGAAGCCACGGAAGATGCCGGCAGGTTGAGAAATGCTAAGTCATGAGCTTGTGTTGGTTTCCTTGAAGAGGAAAGGGTAATGCAACAATAGTAGGGTAAGTATTTCCCTCAGTTTTTGAGAACCAAGGTATCAATCCAGTAGGAGGCTCCTCAAAAGTCCCACGCAGCTACACAAACAAACAAGAACTCGCAACAACCGCAATAAAGGGGTTGTCAATCCCTTCACGGTCACTTGCGAAAGTGAGATCTGATAGACATAATATGATAAGATAAATGTATTTTTGGTATTTTATAATATAGATAGGAAAAGTAAAGATGCAAATAAAAGTATATTTAAAGCTTAAATGATAAGAGATAGACCCGGGGGCCACAGGTTTCTGAAAGTGCAACTATCCCTAGGTGGTTTTGGTAATTCATAACAACATATAGCTCATTGAGCTAATACTATTCCAAGACAAATATTTCAGGAAAGCTCAATGAATGTCATGGCATGGATGATGAAAGTGGATCCCTCAAAATATTAAGGACAAAAGGATTGGTTCAAGCTGAAAAGCTCAAGACTCTACATTTTATACTTCAGTGATCCAAGATCACATTGAATCTATAGGAAAAGCCAATACTATCAAGGAGGGATGAGGTGTTGCTTGATCAGTTTCTTGCTTCAAGTGCTTAGTGATATGCTCCAAAAAACCTCAACTACTTTCTCATATCCACATATGACCTAAACCTAAAGTCAAACTCGGCCCCACCGATTCTTTCTATTTGGCGCCACCGAGTTTAGATGTCATAGCCACTGCCACAAACCCTAGGCAAATCGGTCTCATCGATAGGGATCTCGGTCTCACCGAGATGGGATTGTAATCTCTCTGTTTCCCTTCGTAACGTTTCGGTCTAACCGAAGTGAGTGATCGATCCCACCGAGATTGCAATGTAAACTCTTTGTTTCCCTTTCATAACATTTCGGTCTCACCGAAATGAGTGAATCGGTCCCACTGAGTTTACCTGACCAACTCTCTGGTTAGATAATTACCAAAATCAGTCTCACCGAGTTTGTGTAATCGGTCTCACCGAGATTATGTTATACCCTAACCCTAACCATATCGGCCCTATCGAGTTGCATGTCGGTCCCACCGAAATCACTAACGATCACTAGGTTTACTGAATCAGTCTGACCGAGTTTGTTGATTCAGTCCCACCGAGATTGGTAAATTGTGTGTAACGGTTATATTTTGTGTGGAGGCTATATATACCCCTCCACCTCCTCCTCATTCATAGAGAGAGCCATCATAACAAACCTACACTTCCAACTTACCATTTCTGAGAGAGAACTACCTACTCATGTGTTGAGGCCAAGATATTCCATTCCTACCATATGAATCTTTATCTCTAGCCTTCCCCAAGTTGCTTTCCACTCAAATCTTCTTTCCACCTGATCCAAATCCTGTGAGAGAGAGTTGAGTGTTGGGGAGACTATCATTTGAAGCACAAGAGCAAGGAGTTCATCATCAACACACCATTTGTTACTTCTTGGAGAGTGGTGTCTCCTAGATTGGCTAGGTGTCACTTGGGAGCCTCCGACAAGATTGTGGAGTTGAACCAAGGAGTTTGTGAGGGCAAGGAGATCACCTACTTCGTGAAGATCTACCGCTAGTGAGGCAAGTCCTTCGTGGGCGACGACCATGGTGGGATAGACAAGGTTGCTTCTTCGTGGACCCTTATTGGGTAGAGCCCTCCGTGGACTCGCGCAACCGTTACCCTTCGTGGGTTGAGGTCTCCATCAACGTGGGTGTACGATAGCACCACCTATTGGAACCACGGCTCAAAAATCACCGTGTCTCCAAATTGCGTTTGAAATCTCCAAACCCTTCCCTTTACATTTTTGCAAGTTGTATGCTTTAATTTCCACTGCTCATATAATCTTTGCATGCTTGCTTTAATTATGTGAAGATTTCTTGACTTGTGCTAAGATAGCTAAAATCTGTCAAAGACTAAAATTGGGAAAAGGTTAAGTTTTTAATTGGTCAAGTAGTATATTCACCCACCCCCCCTCTATACATACTTCAAGGTCCTACAAGTGGTATCAGAGCTTTGGTCTCTATTTGCTTTGATTTCCATAGCTTTTGGTGGTCATAGCCTTGGTCTCACAACCTAGGAGAGTATGGCGTCTAGCGAGAGAAATTATCACCGTAGAGGTCCTTACTTTGATGGTACTAATTTTGCTAGTTGGAAGCATAAGATGAAAATGCATATTCTCGGACATAACCCTGTCGTTTGGGCTATGGTTTGTATTGGCTTGCAAGGTGAATTATTTGATGGGAGGGAACCAAACCGTGAAGCTAGTGCGATGAATTGAAGATGCTGCAATACAACGCTCAAGCTTGTGATATCCTCTTCAACGGATTGTGCCCCGAAGAATTCAAAAAAATCATCCGTATTGAGAATGCAAAGGAAATTTGGGATACTTTGATTGATATGCATGAAGGTACCTACCCCGTCAAGGAATCCAAGTTGAATGTGCTCCAAAGTCAGCTTGACAAGTTCAAAATGAAGGATGGTGAAGGTGTTGCTGAAATGTACTCTAGGCTTGCTCTTATCACAAATGAGATTGCGGGCTTAGGAAGTGAAGATATGACCGACAGATTCATCATCAAGAAGATCCTAAGAGCATTGTATGGAAAATATGATATCGTGTGCACATTGATCCAAATGATGCCAAATTACAAGAATCTCAAGCCAACGGAGGTCATTGGAAGAATTGTTGCTCATGAGATGTCACTCAAGGATAAGGAGGAACTTCACAACAAGTCAAGTGGTGCTTACAAAGCCTCATGTGAAGCCCCTACATCATCAAGTGAGAAACAAACCTTCAATGAAGAATTGAGCTTAATGGTGAAGAACTTCAACAAATTCTACAAGAGTAGAAGCAAAGAAAGAAGCTCCAAGTCAAGGTCTTACAATGACAAAAGATCTTCCAGTCGAGAGCGCAATTGCTACAATTGTGGGAGACCCGGACACTATTCCAATGAGTGTACGTCACCCTACAAAAGAAGAGAAGATTCTCCCAAGAGAAGAAGTAGAAGAGAAGAATCACCGCCAAGAGAGAAAAGGAGTAGAGATGATCGTTATGAACAAAGAACATCCCGGAGAAGCAAAGATTCGGAAAGGAAGGACAAGTCATCAAAGAGCTACACAAAACGAAGACATCAAGCTCATGTTGGTGAATGGGTGTCCAGTTCCGACTCTGAACATCACTCCGAGAGAAGCTATCACTCCGACTCCGAACATACTCAAGATGAAGGTGTTGCCGGTCTAGCACTTGTGTCGACCAACTCCTACGACATATTTGATTCACCAAATGAAGGAATTGGAAGATGCTTCATGGCTAAAGTCCCTAAGGTAAGTCACCCCGAGTATGTTGATTTCAATAGTGATGAAGATGACTTGTTAGGTGATGATGATTTACTTATTGACAACTCTAGTGATGAATACTATGATGAAATGTCAATTAATCATGCTAAACAAGATAAAACGAATGACAATGATAAGGAGAAGATTGAGCTTCTAACTAAAGAACTAAACACTCTTAAGTTAGCTCATGAAACTATCTTAGGGGATCATCGAGAACTTCTGAGGACTCATGAGAAGTTACGCTATGAAAAGCTCAATCTTGAGCAAGAGCATGAGTTTTTAAAAGCAATCAATGATGATCTTCGCAAGAAAATTTCTTCTTACATTGCCAAGCGTTTACTCTTATTTACTTACATGCCTTAAGTCAAGTCTAGTAACAAGAACAAGAAGGATTCTTCCTCTAGTAGTAACAACAATCATGCTAAATCCAATATTGTTGCTTCTAGTAGTTCTCTTGATTCCACTAATGATTCTCTTAGCCAAGTAACACTTGAGCAAGAAAATAGCTTATTGAAGGGAATTATAGAGAAAGGTATTTACAAGATCCTTTCTGGAAGTAAGCAATTCGAGGAAATTGTACGCAAGCAAGGAAGGCACCGGAAGAATCAAGGTGTTGGTTTTGAACGAAAGTTCAATGCCAATGGAGTTGAGTGGGAAGAAGATCAATATCCCAAGACGAAGTTTGTTCCTCAACAAGAGAAGTATGATCCTACTTCCTTCAAGGGAACACAAGCTCAAGATGATCTTCCACCACAAGACCACAAGCACAAAGGCAAGTACAAGCTTCAAGAGGTGGCTGATGCATTTCAAGAAGCTCCTAAGGCCTTGGTCAAGTGGGTTCCCAAGACTACATCAAGTTCTACTTCATCAAGCACGACTACAACTCCAAGGATTCCCATCAAGATGATGTGGATCCCGAAGAAGAAGAACTAGAGAGTTCTTGAGGGTGACTCCGCCAACAAACTTCACTCATATCATCATGGGAAGGAAAAGTGCAATCAACTTCCACATCTTGTACTAGTTCAAGGAGTCACAAACTCTCATGTTGGTAAGGCAAGGGACAAGGTAACCTAATGCTTTCATGGACATCATCTTGTGTGTGCATCACTCTATGTCTATGGATATACTTGTTTGTTCCTTGTGGGACTAACCCGTGTAGGTATTGAAAGTGCAACTCACTCCAAAGGATTGCTCCAAATGATCTACATCAACATTGAGCATCCACATATTCAACACCTACATAAAGTCATCATCGACGAAACCCAAGGTTAGTTCATCCCTCTAAGGGGGGATCTCACATCTAGGGGGAGCTTAACTCTAAGAATTGAGTCAAAGCAACTCTAATGATGTGAACACGGCAATGCATTATGTAAAAGTGGTAACCCCACTTGAGCTTAAACAATGAGTATGACCTATGATCAAATGTTCTCATTTGACTCCTAAGTCAATATACTCATATATAGATGACCTAGTCATCGCCAATTGTTTGATAGATGCTAGAATTGGTTGTGCATGTTTTGCCACATATTTCATTTGCCATTTTATTGTGTGAGCATGTTGGTTGCATATTTAACTCATTCGAGGAAATCCACTTGTTGCTTTGATTGATTGGATTCTTTTTACTTTTGCCAAGTGGATGAACAAGAATGCCTAAGAACCTTCTCTAGCTATCTATGCTTTTCTTGTCTCAAACTCTATTCATGCTACATCACAAAATTTGATCAAGTCAGATTCGAACCACTCTGTGTGAGGAGCACTCGCAGTCCCTGATTCGTCATGGACTTAAACTTCCAAAACTTCTTTGTGTGTTTCAGTCTGACCGATTCTTCCATTTTGGTCATACCGAGATCACTAAGTCGATCTAGGTTTATAATCTTGGTGCAACCGATTTGAACTTTTCGGTCTCACCGAGTTGCTATAACTGTCAACAGTTATGCATCTCGGTGCCACCAAGTTGTTCCACTCGGTCACACCGACAGGGTCGGGCTATATATACACACGGGCAAAAATTTGGAAAACTTCTCCAAACCCCTTCGCCCTCGCATAGCTCGCTCTGCCTCCTAGGTCTCCGGATCGTCGACTTCGTCGCCAGCCGCCTCCAGTCGCTGGTCTCCGCCGCATCAACGGAATTCATCCCCGCTGTTGCCGCCGTAGCGAGTTCATCGCCAAACTAGGGTATGGACACGATCATAGTTCTATCCTCATCTGATTCCTAGCACATTGTGTTCATTATGATTCTTGCCACGATTGAAACACATCTATCCAGTCAAAACAATCATTAGAATAGATGAGATTTGAAAATTCAGGGTTAGGTTTCCACCGAAACCATCTCGGACCCACCGAGTTGAAGAACTCGGTTCCACCGATTCGGCTAACGCCATTGCACAAGTGATTCTCGATCTGACCGAGAATTGCAAATTGGTGTGACCGATTTTAGAACTTAGTGAAACCCTAGCAGTCTCGGTGCCACCGAACTGTGACTCGGTCTGACCGAGATCACTAGTTTAGGTTCCAAAAGCTGCTTCGGTATCACTGAGTTTGCAAATCGGTTGATCCGAAATGCTTTCTGTGGAAAACTAAAACTAAGTTTTTGAATCATTCTTTTGCAAAAATCGCTGCTTTTTGTGATGCTGATCCATTCTATCTCAACTACATCTATTCACAGGGTCAGCAGTCAGTGTTTTCAGCATGTCAGACCAAAGTGACAGCCAGAACAGGGAAGAAGAGCAGATTCACATGAGTGAGGGCACTAGTCCCTCTAGTTCCTCAGATGAAGGCAGCGGGAGAACTCCTAGCAATTTGCCCAAAGCAGCCACAAGAGCCAGAAGGAAGAGAACCGCAGACTCTGAGGATGAGGACTATGTGGCACCTGAAGTTGAGGCTACTTCCAAGAAGGTGGTGCTCAAAAAGGAGTATGGCTCAGCAAAGACCACAAAGCCTGGACTGAATAGGAAGGTCCCTGCCAAGAGGACACCTATGCTGAAGGTTAGAGGATCAACACAAGAACCTGAGAAACCTGATCCCAAAGAGCCAGCTGCAGAAGGAAAGAAGAGGAAGGAAAGGGTCAGAAAGACCATGGCCAGAGTTGTTGGACAACCTTCCATGATGGAAGAGGAGGAGGAAGAAGAGGTTGTTGCACCAGCACCCAAGGCACAAAAGCTGATGGGTGATGCTATAAGGTCAGGGGTTGCATCATCAAAGCCCAAAGAAGCACCCAAAGCTGCCTCCAAGGCCAAGTCTGCACCTAAGAGGAATACCAGGAGCATACCAGCTGCTGAGAAGAACAAGGACCTAGTGCCTGAAGTTGCTGCTGAGGAAGATGATGAAGGACAAGTTCTGAGGAAGCTCAAACCCAAGATTCCAGACCACAAGGATGCTCATCCAGTGGCTGAGAATATGAAGCTGAGGAAGGATGCAGGGCTCAAGCAGTGAGATTGCCTGATCCCTATGCAATCAGAAGAAGAACTGCTATTGATTACAGGTTCCACACTAAAGAATAGTAGGACTTTTATGAGACTGTGCTGTTGGACAAGAAGTCCATAGTTTGTGATATGAGGTGGGTAGACTGGAAATACATGAAGGAAAATGAGGATCACTACCCAGGAGTATTTGACAGCTTTAAGGCTTGTGGAGTTGATGAGTTTGTTGGACAGAAGTTCACAAACTGGAATGATGAGCTAGTTATGCAATTCTACTCCACAGCTCATTTTTATCCTAATGGTAGAATAGTCTGGATGTCTGAAGGTACAAGGTACCAATCAACTATTGAGGAATGGGCAAATCTGATCAATGCCCTAGAGGAGAAAGAAGATGACTTGGATGTCTACTCCAAGAAGAAGAAGGATCACAATTCAATGTCACATATGTACAAGGAGATCCCAGACAAGGCACTTGAGACTTTCATGTTTGGGTCTGTCCATTTTCTTCTGTCAGGGCTGCCAACGATCAACTGGATCCTAAGGCACACTCTCTTGCCCAAGTTAGGTGACCACAACATGATCAGAGGGCATGCAATTAATTTGCTACACATATTTGATGTGCCACAGAAATTCAAGGTCATGAGCCTCATAGTTGAGACTATCAAGAGGACAGCAGCAGACCAGAAGAGAAGTTGTGGGTATGCCCCACAAATCCAGGAGTTGATAAATTCCAAGATGGGCACAGGAAAATATCTGTTGGACAAGGAACATTTTGTCATCTATCCAGATTTTGAGGACAATCAAGTTGTCATGAATGAGAATGAACCATCATCAATGCAAGCTCAAGAGAAAAAGGAGAAAGCAAAGAAGGAGAAGGCTGCCAAGATGCCAACTTTAGAGGAGGCATCTGAGTACTTTTTGAAGAGCAAGCAGGACCGGCTTGGTTACTTAATAGCATCAACTCTAAGGATGAGAAGGGGTTGGCCACCCTAACTCAAAACCAGGAGAGCCTGGAAAGAATCATGGAACAAAAATTCTATGACCTTGATGTGAAAGTAACTGAGATTCAGTCAGTTGTGGAGCAGCTACATGATGACATGCAGGAGAGGAAGGGCAGGACAACTAATGATGCATTTGCCAGAGTGCCTCGAGCTCAGAGATCAGCTGTAGAGCCTGTGACAGACACCAGAGCCACTTCATCTGCACCAGCTATAGCTCCAGTGCAACCAGCTCCAGCACCAACTCCTTCAGCTCCATCCACATCAACTGAAGTCTTCGTCCGAGGAGCCATCTCTACACCACCAACTGAAGACCAAGCCTAAGAGACGAAATAGTACTATGCTTTTTCTAGGAACTTTTTGGTAACTTGTTGCCAAAGGGGGAGAAAAATGTATAGATCATAGGCTTCGAGAGAGAGAGAGAGTTTGCTTTTGTTCTCTCTTGTCTTCGTGGTTGAACTTTATTTGCTTTATTTGCTTTTGCTTGCTTGAGATACTATGCTATTATCTGTGAGATATTGATGATCATGTGTTTGATCATATGCTACATTTATGCTTGTTAGATGATATTATCTCTTTTATCTTTATATGATCATTCACTTTGCTTGGTGATGAGTGCATGTATTCAATCTTTATTATTTTGAGCGCTCCACCAAGATGTATGTGACATGGAAGAGTAACCCATGAGCCTAATTCCTTGTGCATTTGCAGTCCAAAGCAAATCTTAAACTATGCACAAATTTAGGGGGAGCTCTTGCTTATCACATACTTCTCAAAGCGATGATGTTTTTCAATCTTATTATCATTTGTCGATGCTTTGATCTATATGTTGTCATCAATTACCAAAAAGGGGGAGATTGAAAGTGCAACTATCCCTAGGTGATTTTGGTAATTCTTAACAACATATAGCTCATTGAGCTAATACTATTCCAAGACAAATATTTCAAGAAAGCTCAATGAATGGCATGGCATGGATGATGAAAGTGGATCCCTCAAAATATTAAGGACAAAAGGATTGGCTCAAGCTCAAAAGCTCAAGACTCTACATTTCATACTTTAGTGATCCAAGATCACATTGAGTCTATAGGAAAAGCCAATACTATCAAGGAGGGATGAGGTGTTGCTTGATGAGTTTCTTGCTTCAAGTGCTTAGTGATATGCTCCAAAAACCCTCAACTACTTTCTCATATCCACATATGACCTAAACCTAAAGTCAAACTCGGCCCCACCGATTCTTTCTATCCGGCGCCACCGAGTTCAGATGTCATAGCCACTGCCACAAACCCTAGGCAAATCGATCTCATCAATAGGGATCTCGGTCTCACCGAGATGGGATTGTAATCTCTCTGTTTCCCTTCGTAATGTTTCGGTCTAACCGAAGTGAGCGATCGGTCCCACCGAGATTGCAATGTAAACTCTCTATTTCCCTTTCTAACATTTCGGTCTCACCGAAATGAGCGAATCGGTCCCATCGAGTTTACTTGACCAACACTCTGGTTAGATAATTACCAAAATCGGTCTCACCGAGTTTGTGTAATCGGTCTCACCGAGATTACGTTATGCCCTAACCCTAACCATATCGGTCCTACCGAGTTGCATGTCGGTCCCACCGAAATCACTAACGGTCACTAGGTTTACTGAATCGGTCCGACCGAGTTTGTTGATTCGGTCCCACCGAGATTGGTAAATTGTGTGTAACGGTTAGATTTTGTGTGGAGGCTATATATACCCCTCCACCTCATCTTCATTTGTAGAGAGAGCCATCAGAACAAACCTAAACTTACAACTATTTTTGAGAGAGAACTACCTACTCATGTGTTGAGGCCAAGATATTCCATTCCTACCATATGAATCTTGATCTCTAGCCTTCCCCAAGTTGCTTTCCACTCAAATCTTCTTTCCACCAGATCCAAATCCTATGAGAGAGAGTTGAGTGTTGGGGAGACTATCATTTGAACCACAAGAGTAAGGAGTTCATCATCAACACACCATTTGTTACTTCTTTGAGAGTGGTGTCTCCTAGATTGTCTAGGTGTCACTTGGGAGCCTCCGACAAGATTGTGGAGTTGAACCAAGGAGTTTGTGAGGGCAAGGAGATCGCCTACTTCGTGAAGATCTTCCGCTAGTGAGGCAAGTCCTTCGTGGGCGACGGCCATGGTGGGATAGACAAGGTTGCTTCTTCGTGGACCCTTCTTGGGTGGAGCCCTCTGTGGACTCGTGCAACCGTTACCCTTCGTGGGTTGAAGTCTCCAGCAACGTGGATGTATGATAGCACCACCTATCGGAACCACGGCTCAAAAATCATCATGTCTCCAAATTGCGTTTGAAATCTCCAAACCCTTCCCTTTACATTCTTGCAAGTTGTATGCTTTAATTTCCGCCGCTCATATACTCTTTGCATGCTTGCTTGAATTGTGTGAAGATTGCTTGACTTGTGCTAAGATAACTAAAATCTGTCAAAGACTAAAATTGGGAAAAGGTTAAGTTTTTAATTGGTCAAGTAGTCTAATCACACCCTCCCCCTCTAGACATACTTCAAGGTCCTACAATTTTACTAGTGGTTTCTCTCAAGACAGCATAAGTATTACGATGGGTGAACAAATTACTGTCGAGCAATTGATAGAAAAGCGAATAATTATGAGATTATCTAGGCATGATCATGTATATAGGCATCACGTCCGTGACAAGTAGACCGACTCCTGCCTGCATCTACTACTATTACTCCACACATTGACCGCTATCCAGCATGCATCCAGAGTATTAAGTTCATAAAGAATAGAGTAAAGCATTAAGAAAGATGACATGATGTAGAGGGATAAACTCATGCAATATGATATAAACCCTGTCTTTTTATCCTTGATGGCAACAATACAATACGTGCCTTGCTGCCCCTGCTGTCACTGGTAAAGAACACCGCAAGATTGAACCCAAAGCTAAGCACTTCTCCCATTGCAAGAAAGATCAATCTAGTAGGCCAAACCAAACTGATAATTCGAAGGGACTTGCAAATATAACTTAATCACACATAAAAGAATTCAGAGGAGATTCAAATATTTCTCATAGATAAACTTGATCATAAACCCACCATCGGATCTCGACAAACACACCACAAAAAGAGTTACATCGAATAGATCTCCAAGAAGATCAAGGAGAACATGGTATTGAGATTCAAAGAGAGAGAAGAAGCCATCTAGCTAATAACTATGGACCCGAAGATCTATGGTAAACTACTCACAACTCGTCGGAGAGGCTATGGTGTTGATGTAGAAGCCCTCTGTGGTCGATTCCCCCTTCGACGGAGCACCGGCGAAGGCTCCAAGATGGGATCTCGCGGATACAGAAGGTTACGATGGTGGAAATAGTTTTTCGTGGTCGCCTCTGATGTTCTCGGGGTACGTGGGTATATATAGGAGGAAGAAGTAGATCGGTGGACGCCCGAGGGGCCCATAAGATAGGGGGCGCGCCCAGTAGGGGGGCGCGCCTTCCACCCTCGTGGCTTCCTCGATTGCTTCTTGAATTGCACTCCAAGTCCTCTGGATCACGTTTGTTCCAAAAATCATGCTCCCGAAGGTTTCATTCCGTTTGGACTCCGTTTGGTATTCCTTTTCTTCGAAACACTAAAATAGGCAAAAAACAGCAATACGGGTTGGGCCTCCGTTTAGTAGGTTAGTCCCAAAAATGATATAAAAGTATAAAGTAAAGCCCATAAACATCCAAAACGGGTAATATAATAGCATGGAACAATCAAAAATTATAGATACGTTGGAGACGTATCAAGCATCACCAAGCTTAATTCCTGCTCGTCCTCGAGTAGGTAAATGATAAAAACAGAATTTTTGTTGTGGAATGCTACCTAGCATAATTCTCAATGTAATTTTCTTTATTGTGGCATGAATGTTCAAATCCAAATGATTCAAAATAAAAGTTCATATTGACAGAAGAAATAGTAAAACTTCAAGCATACTAATCAAAGCAATCGTGTCTTCTCAAAATAACATGGCTATAGAAAGTTCATCCCTACAAAATCATATAGTTAGGCTATGTTTCATTTTCATCAAACAAAATACTCCCATCAAGAACAACCCTGGTTTCAGCCAAGCAACTGGTTTATACTTTTTAACGCGCTTCAGCCTTTTTCAACTCTCACGCAATACATGAGCATGAGCCATGGATATAGCACTATGGGTGGAATAGAATATGATGATGGAGGTTGTGTGGAGAAGACAAAAAGGAGAAAGTCTCACATTGACGAGGCTAATAAACGGGCTATGGAGATGCCCATCAAATGATGTCAACATGAGGAGTAGGGATTGCCATGCAACGGATGCACTAGAGCTATAAATGTATGAAAGCTCAACAAAAGAAACTAAGTGGGTGTGCATCCAACTTGATTGCTCACGAAGACATAGGGCATTTTGAGGAAGCCCATCATAGGAATATACAAGCCAAGTTCTATAATGAAAAATTCCCACTAGTATATGAAAGTGACAACATAAAAGACTTCCTATCTGAAGAACATGGTGCTACTTTGAAGCACAAGTGTGGAAAAGGATAGTAATATTGCCCCCTTTTTTTGGGCCTTTCTCTTTTTTGCCCTTTCTTTTTTGGCCTTCCTTTTTTTTTATTTTGCCTTTCTTTTTTTTAGTTGGGGACAATGTTCTAATAATGATGATCATCACACTTCTATTTATTTACAACTCATGAATTACAACTCAAAACTAGAACAAGATATGACTCTATATGAATGCCTCCGACGGTGTACCAGGATGGGCAATGAATCAAGAGTGACATGTATGAAAATTTATGCATGGTGGCTTTGCCACAAATACGATGTCAACTACATGATCATGCAAGGCAATATGACAATGATGATGTGTGTCATCATGATAAACGGAACGGTGGAAAGTTGCATGGCAATATATCTCAGAATGGCTATGGAAATGCCATAATAGGTAGGTATGGTGGCTGTTTTGAGGAAGATATAAGGAGGTTTATGTGTGACAGAGCTTATCGTATCACGGGGTTTGGATGCATCGGCGAAGTTTGCACCAACTCTCAAGGTGAGAAAAGGCAATGCACGGTACTGAAGAGGCTAGCAATGATGGAAAGGTAAAAGTGTGTATAATCCATGGACTCACATTAGTCATAAAGAACTCATATACTTATTGCAAAAGTTTTATTAGACCTCAAAGAAAAGTACTACTACGCATGCTCCTAGGGGGAAGGTTGGTAGGAGTTAACCATCGCGCGCCCCTGACCTCCACTCAAGGGAAGGCAATCAAAAGAGCACCCTATGCAATAAATTTGTCACACAACTTTTACCATACGTGCATGCTACGGGACTTGCCAACTTCAACACAAGTATTCTTTAAATTCATAATCGCCCAACTAGCATGACTCTAATCTCACTACCTCCATATCTCAAAACAATTATCAAGTATCAAATTGATCATAGCATCCAATTCACTTCCTATGATAGTTTTTATTATACCCAACTTGGATGCCCACCATTCTAGGACCAATTTTATAACCATAGAAAATACCATGTTGTTCTAAAAGACTCTCAAAATGATATAAGTGAAGCATGAGAGACTAACAATTTCTACAAAATTAAGCCACCGCCGTGCTCTAAAAGGTATAAGTGAAGCACTAGAGCAAAAACTATCTATCTCAAAAGATATAAGTGAAGCACATAGAGTATTCTAATAAATTCCAATCAAGTGGGTTTCTCCCAAAAGGTGTGTACAGCCAGGATGATTGTTGAAAACTAAAAATCAAATACTAATATCATACAAGACGCTCCAAGCAAAACACATATCATGTGGCGAATAAATATATAGCTCCAAGTAAAGTTACCGATAAACGAAGACGAAAGAGGGGATGCCTTCCGGGGGCATCCCCATGCTTAGGCTTTTGGCAATTCTTGAATATCTTGGGTGCCTTGGGAATCCCCAAGCTTAGTCTCTTGCCACTCCTTATTCCATAGTCCATCAAATCATACCCAAAACTTGAAAAATTCGCAACACAAAACTCAACAGGAAATCTCATAAGCTTCGTTAGTGAAAGAAAGAAAAACCACCACATAAGGTAATCTAATTAAATATTCTTTATTTACATTGGTGTTAACCCTACTGTATTTCAAGTTCTCTATGGTTCATACCACTTAATACTAGCCATAGATGCATCAAAATAAGCAAACAACACACGAAAAACAGAATCTGTCAAAAACAGAACAGTCTGTAGAAATCTGTAACGCTCGAATACTTCTAGAACTCTAAAAATCTTACCAAAATAGGAAGTCCTGGGCAATTTGTCTATTGATGTACATAAAAAAGAATCAACGCAAAACCACGTCTCTGTGAATTACTAAAATTATTTGCATGCGCACAAAGTTTCTGTTTTTCAGCAGAATCAAATTAACTAACACCATAGGTTATCCTATAGGTTCTACTTGGCACAAACACTAATTAAAACATAAAAACACATCTAAACAGAAGGTAGATGAAAAAATTATTACTAAACAGAAACAAAAACAAAAAACACAAATAAAATTGGGTTGCCTCCCAACTAGCGCTATCGTTTAACGCCCCTAGCTAGGCATAAAAGCGAGGAAAGATCTAAGTAGTGCCATCTTTGGCACTCAATTCATAAGTAGCTCGCATGATAGATTCGTAAGGTAATTTAACTTTCTTTCTTGGAAAGTGCTCCATGCCTTTCCGTAATGGAAATTGGAATCTAATATTCCCTTCCTTCATATCAATAATTGCACCAATCGTTCTAAGGAAAGGTCTACCAAGAAGAATAGGGCAAGAAAGATTGCAATCTATATCAAGAACGATAAAATCTACGGGCACCAAATTTCTATTTGCAACAATGAGAACATCATTTATCCTCCCCATTGGCTTTTTAATGGTGGAATCCACAAGGTCTAAATTTAAAGAGCAATCATAAAGATCATGGAAACCTAGAATATCACATAAAGTTTTCGGAATCTTGGAAACACTAGCACCCAAATCACATAAAGCATAACACTCACGATCTTTAATTTTAATCTTTATAGTAGTTTCCCACTCATCATAAATTTTTCTAGGTATAGAAACTTCCAAATTAAGTTTTTCATCAAAAGATTGCATCAAGGCATCAACAATATGTTTGGTAAAAGCTTTATTTTGACTATTAGCATGAGGAGAATTCACAACGGATTGCAACAAGGAAATACAATCTTCTAAAGAACAATTATCATAATTAAATTCCTTGAAATCCAAGATAGTGGGTTCAATGCTATTTAAAGTCTTGACCTCTCCAATCCCACGTTTACCAATTTTAGCATCAAGATCTAGAAACTCTGAATCATTGGGACGCATTTTAAACAAAGTTGACTCATCTCCAGTACCATCGTTATTAAGATTCATATTGCAAAACAAAGATCTAATAAGGGACACATCAATAACTTTAAGATCCTCATCGTTATTTTCATGGAAACTAGAAGAACATGCCTTTACAAAGCAATCTCTCTTAGCACGCAATCTAGCGGTTCTTTCTTTGCACTCGTCAATGGAAATTCTCATAGCTTTGAGAGACCCATTGATATCATGCTTAGGAGGAGTAGATCTACGTTTCAAAGAATCGACATCAAGCGAAAGTCTATCAACATTCCTAGCCAAATCATCAACTTTGAGCAATTTTTCTTCAAGCAAGGCATTAAAATTCTTTTGAGAGATCATAAATTCTTTCACACTATTCTCAAAATCAGAGGGCATATTATTAAAATTACCATAAGAATTATTGTAGGAATTTCCATAATTATTAGAGGAATTACTAGGGAACGGTCTGGGATTAAAGTTTCCACTATAAGCATTGTTTCCAAAATTATTCCTATCAACAAAATTCACATACATAGATTCATTATTATTCTCAATCAAAGTAGACAAAGGCATATCATTGGGATCAATAGGAGCACTCTTAGTAGCAAACAATTTCATAAGTTCATCCATCTTTCCACTCAAAACATTAATTTCTTTTATAGCATGCACTTTTTTACTAGTAGATCTTTCGGTGTGCCATTGAGAATAATTAGCCATAATATTATCAAGGAGTTTTGTATCTTCTCCTAAGGTGATTTCCATAAAGGTGCCTCCCGCGACTGAACCTAAAAGATTTTTAGAAGAAAAATTTAATCCGGCATAAAAAATTTGTATGATCATCCATAAGTTCAAACCATGAGTAGGGCAATTGTGAATCATCAATTTCATTCTTTCCCAAGATTGGGCAACATGCTCATGATCAAGTTGTTTAAAATTTATAATATCATTCCTAAGAGTGATGATCTTAGCGGGAGGAAAATACTTAGAGATAAAATCATCTTTGCACTTGTTCCATGAATCAATACTATTCTTAGGCAAAGAGGAAAACCAAATTTTAACGATCTCTAAGTGAAAACGGAAATCATTTCAATTTAACAATATCATTATCCGTATCTTTCTTATTTTGCATCTCACACAAATCAACAAAGTTGTTTAGATGGGTAGCAGCATCTTCACTAGGAAGGCCGGAGAATTGATCTTCCATAACAAGATTCAGCAAAGCAGTATTGATTTCACAAGACTCAACATCATTAAGAGGAGCAATCGGAGTACTAAGGAAATCATTATTATTGGTATTGGGGAAATTAGACAATTTGGTATTATCTTGCACCATCGCGACAAGTAATCCAACACACAACCAAACAAAGAGGCAAACGAAAGAGAGAGGAGATTGGGAAAGAGAGGGTGAATAAAAAGGCAAGGGTGAAGTGGGGGAGAGGAAAACGAGAGGCAAATGGAAAATAATGTAAATGCAAGGGAGATGAGTTTGTGATGGGTACTTGGTATGTCTTGACTTGAGCGAAGACCTCCCCGGCAACGGCGCTAGAAATCCTTCTTGCTACATCTTGAGCTTGCGTTGGTTTTCCTTGAAGAGGAAAGGGTGATGCAGCAATAGTAGCGTAAGTATTTCCCTCAGTTTTTGAGAACCAAGGTATCAATCCAGTAGGAGGCTCCTCAAAAGTCCCACGCACCTACACAAACAAACAAGAACTCGCAACAAACGCAATAAAGGGGTTATCAATCCCTTCACGGCCACTTGCGAAAGTGAGATCTAATAGAGATAATATGATAAGATAAATATATTTTGGGTATTTTATAATATAGATAGGAAAAGTAAAGATGCAAATAAAAGTAGATTGAAAGCTTATATGATAAGAGATAGACCCGAGGACCATAGCTTTCACTACTGGCTTCTCTCAAGATAGCATAAGTATTACGGTGGGTGAACAAATTACTGTCGAGCAATTGATAGAAAAGCGAATAATTATGAGATTATCTAGGCATGATCATGTATATAGGCATCACGCCCGTGACAAGTAGACTGACTCCTGTCTGCATCTACTACTATTACTCCACACATTGACCGCTATCCAACATGCATCTAGAGTATTAAGTTCATAAAGAACAGAGTAACGCATTAAGAAAGATGACATGATGTAGAGGGATAAACTCATGCAATATGATATAAACCCCATCTTTTTATCCTCGATTTCAACAATACAATATGTGCCTTGCTGCCCCTGCTGTCACTGGGAAAGGACACCGCAAGATTGAACCCAAAGCTAAGAACTTCTCCCATTGCAAGAAAGATCAATCTAGTAGGCCAAACCAAACTGATAATTCGAAGAGACTTGCAAAGATAACTTAATCACACATAAAAGAATTCAGAGGAGATTCAAATATTTCTCATAGATAAACTTGATCATAAACCCACAATTCATGGGATCTCGACAAACACACCGCAAAAAGAGTTACATCGAATAGATCTCCAAGAAGATCAAGGAGAACCTGGTATTGAGATTGAAAGAGAGAGAAGAAGCCATCTAGCTAATAACAATGGACCCGAATGTCTATGTTAAACTACTCACAACTCATCGGAGAGGCTATGGTGTTGATGTAGAAGCCCTCCGTGGTCGATTCCCCCTCCAGCGGAGCACCGACGAAGGCTCCAAGATGGGATCTCGCGGATACAGAAGGTTATAGTGGTGGAAATAGTTTTTCATGGTCGCCTCTGATGTTCTCGGGGTATGTGGGTATATATAGGAGGAAGAAGTAGGTCAGTGGATGCCCGAGAGGCCCACGAGATAGGCAGGCGCGCCCAGTAGGGGCAGCGTGCCCTCCACCCTCGTGGCCTCCTCGATTGCTTCTTGACTTGCACTCCAAGTCCTCTGGATCACGTTTGTTCTAACAATCATGCTCCCGAAGGTTTCATTCCGTTTGGACTCCATTTGGTATTCCTTTTCTTCGAAACACAGAAAAAGGCAAAAAATAGCAATACGGGTTTGGCCTCCGGTTAGTAGGTTAGTCCCAAAAATGATATAAAAGTGTAAAGTAAAGCCCATAAACATCCAAAACGGGTAATATAATAGCATGGAATAATCAAAAATTATAGATACGTTGGAGACGTATCAAGCAACCAGACGCGTGGTCCGCCTACGGGGGCCATGGGGAACCGTACCAGTTGGCCTTCACCTTGTCGTCTCCGACAGCCGCTCAAACTGCCTCCTCATATGCCTGAAGAAAGGGGGTAGACCTGCCACACCGTCATAGCGCGGCGGCATCTCTGGTCGGAACTTGGGCAGCCATTGCACCTGTCGCAGGGAGAGGGTGAAGCAGCGCAGCCCCAGCGCTTCTCCGGGGACGCGCGTCAATGGGGCCGACGAAGGAGCGCCCGCCATGGGGGTAAATAGCACGATCTGGAGATTGAGGAAGGAGACTTCGATGCACCCCTACCTGGCGCACCAAATGTCGGATTTAGGGATCCGGCAACCCTTGAGAGGTTCGAACACTGGGGTGCGTGTGGAGATCTCAACCTGTCCAGCCTGCCTACTCGGGATCCTCCCTAGCCTAATGCGTCGAGCTCATAGAGACACAAAGACATAGAGATTTATACTGGTTCGGGCCACCATTGTGGTGTAATACCCTAATCCAGAGTGGTCTGGTGGATTACCTCGTGGGGCTATGGATGAACTAGTACAATGGATGAACAAGCCTCAGGAGGTGAGGTGTTCTTGAGCTAGTGTGGTGTTCTACTTTCCCTAGGTTCTGTCCTCTCTCCTCCCCTTCTTTGGTGGTGGCTAAGTCCTATATATAGTGGCCTTGGTCCTCTTCCCAAATATGAGCGGGAAGGGATTCCACAACGGCGGGATTCGAAAGGGGACAAGGAGTATAGTCTATCATGACAAAAGTAGTCTTCGCCTACGAAAAGCCTCTGGTCGTGACGCTGCGGTGGGCTCGGTGATGACCTCTTTCCTGCCGTCCTGGCGGTCTTGGTCTCATTGCACCAGAATGGAAACCTTTGGCTGATTCCCTGGGACCCTGCGCCTGCGGCTTGCCTCCCTTGCACCAAAGAGGAAACCTACGCTCTGCGCTCGCCTGGCGCCCCTCTGGCCTTGGTCGTCATGGCTCACGTCAGCTGAGCCTCATGAGTTAGCTGCATAGAACTCTCCGCCCCTCAGGAGCCCTCCTGAGGAGGCCAACTTCTTCGCGGGTCTTGACGTCGTCCGCCTTGCGAGGCTTGGCCCCTCGCGAGGGTCTTGTGGTGTTGGTGTTGAAGCTGGGCCGTACCAGGCCGTTGATGAAGCCACGTGGTGGGCTACAGGCAGGCAGGACTGGATACCCCCAAGTCCAGGACGACGACAGAACTTGTTTTGCAGAGCCGGACACAATTCTTGTGTTCAAAATCTACTTTGAAGTATTCGGAGAAGGAACCCGCCTTGCAATGCCGAAGACAAATCTGCACGCCGGACTCATCGCCATTGAAGCCTGGTTCAGGGGCTACTGAGGGAGTCCTGGATTAAGGGGTCCTCGGACAGCCGGACTATATACATGTGCCGGACTATTGGGCTATGAAGATACAAGATAGAAGACTTCTTCCCGTGTCCGGATGCGACTCTCCTTTGCGTGGAAGGAAAGCTTGGCGATTTGGATATGTAGATTCCTTTCTCTGTAACCGACTTTGTGTAACCCTAGCCCCCTCCGGTGTCTATATAAACCGGAGGATTTAGTCCGTAGGACAAGAACAATCATAATCATAGGCTAGCTTCTAGGGTTTAGTCATTACGATCCCATGGTAGATAAACTCTTGTAATACTCATATTCATCAAGATCAATCAAGCAAGAAGTAGGGTATTACGTCCATAGAGAGGGCCCCAACCTGGGTAAACATTGTGTCCCCCGCCTCCTGTTACCATTAGCCTTAGACGCACAGTTCGGGACCCCCTACCCCAGATCCGCTGGTTTTGACACCGACACCCATCCCTTGTCTGAACCCTAGCCGCCGGTTGCTCCGCCATTGCCCCTGAGCACCCTTAGGCATTCCGGATCATTCAGTTGGCCCTTCATCGGATCCGCTCTGTGGAGGTCGCCTCCCTTACGATCTCATCCCATGGATACCGGTAATGCCCTGTTTCCTCTTGTTCTTAGGGTTCTTTTTGCTGAATCCTTCCTCTAGGGCATTACTAGTACTCCCGCATTTTTGGCCAAATGATTGGTGGGAGAGATCCTTATAAACTCCTCCTTTTCTTGTGCGTTGTTAGAAGTAGGAATATTGCATCTAGATTCAAAGTATGGTTGTACCCATTCTTCAACTCGAAAGATCCACTCTTAGCGGTACTACCGCTCCTCGCGAGCAGTAATACCACATTGGCGGTTCTACCAGTCGAACAACCGAAACAACCGCTTTCTCTGAACCCATCTGCACTGTTCTTCTTCTACTTACGAACATGAGATTTATTCTTCTGATCTTGTGTACATTCCTCTCTTCTTTGCTTGGGTATCCGTGTACTCTCTGTGTGTGTTTGCAGGTGGCTCTAGCTCTCGTGCTGCTCAGAAGCCTCGGAACACCAGAAGAGGGCCTATAGGGGCAAACCATCGGATGACAGTGAGGACACTCGCGAGGTTGTGATCCCTAGCAAAGACACTCACTGGGAGAAGTCTGCTGCTGCCAAGCAGTGTGCTGCGATACCTATGCACAAATGGAAGCTTTCGGACTGGGAAAAGTTCCATTTTTCAGGATCCCTACACTGTGCCGCCGCATCCTCGGTGGAACAACCCTCAGTTTCGGAATGAGTTGCAGTTAAGGGTTGTGTCAGAAATTTTCGAGCACCACAAGAACAAGTTCACCTGGATGTGGTCCATTGACATTGATCACTGGAGGAACAATATGTGAGGAGTTTGATTTGATCAAGCTCATGACTATGAATTGTGACTTCAATGTGCAGCTCATTCATCAGTTCTATGCTACAGTCCACTTCGGCACCAATGATAAGCGTCACCTGTCTTTTATGTGTCGTGATGAGTTCTTTCATGTCCCTTGGAGAGCCTTCTGCAATGCTCTTGGCTATGAGGATACCGGATTGAAGGGCCAAGGTGGTCTCCATCCTCACGACCGAGCCCACCCCATGGACAAGGTGAAGCTTGACCCTCTGTACATCCCGGGTCATGGTATCATGGGTAAATCCAATGACCTTCTGCCAGACTATGATATTCTGCATCGTGTGTTCCGCTGTGTGCTCCTGCCCAAGGTTAGGAATCAAGACGATATTTATGGTTATCTTGTGGATTTGCTTGTGGCCATGAAGACCAAAAGGGGTTCCGGTGCCATGTTTGATGTCTCCAAGTGGATGTGGGAGGAGATGTACAATATTGTGAGGTACCGCAAGGTACCGATTTATGCTCCTTTTGTGATGCAGTTTCTCAACTCCGTTTGGGCAGTCCGTAGGCCAGGAGAACCTCTCACCACTCCAGCTAATCTCACGGAGCATGAGGTTAAGGTGTTGAGGAAGAAGAAGCATAAGACTCCTGTTTTCCTATGGGCAATAGGAAGGATGTGAATGCTACCTCGGACGACGATGACTTTGAGTTGGAGCCTGGGGCCCAGCCCACTTGGGTGGAGAAGCTGACTACCAAGATTAAGAAGACTTTCTACTTGCAGACTCATATTCAGAAGAAGCTCTACTAGGCTCATGTTGCTGACAAGATGCCGCGGCGCAGGCAGATTCGGTTGATGAAGCACCTTAATGTGCCAGATGTGAAGAGTGGCTCTGAGATGACCATCACTCCTGAGGATACGTGGTGCTTGGAGAACTGTGATACGTTGTGACGCCCAGATAATTAAGCTACAGTGATCCCACGCTAATGGTGCCACGTCACCATGGTTACTGCTGCTAATCTATTGTTAGATCAAAACCGGTCCAAAATTCAAATTCAAAGTTTGGTAAATAATAAAAGTTTTCAAACATTAAAATAAAAATGTTCGGGTTCTACTAATTATTACATAGATAAATATTGTGTAGTAAACACATTTTTATAAAAATCCTAAATAATTTAAAATGATTTAAAACAGAAAAGAAAATAAATAAAAGAAAGAAAATACAAAAGAGAAAACAAACAAAAAAAAGAAGAAAAGGAAAAGGACCCCCCGAGCCAGCCGACCCAACAGGCCGGCCCATTCGGCCGCACAGACCGGCCCAACCCCTCCCCTCCATAACCCCCCACCAGGGGGAAACCCTAACCCCATCCACCCCGTCACCCACTCGCCCCCTCCTCTCTCAGGATCTGGATCGGGACCTAGAGGGGGCCGACGCCGCTCGACGACGCCCCGCCGCCACACGACGCCGCCCGGAACCCCCCCTATTCGGACCACCTCGCCGGCCTACTCCTCGTCGACGCCGTCCCCGTCCCCCTCCACCATGGTCCTCCCCGACCTCCATCGAGCACGCTGCCCGTTCCCTACGCACCCCGGTGAGGACCCCGGTCTTCCTTCTCCCCGTCCCCTCTCGCCGGCGCTTGCCTCGCTCCGGTGCCGCGCTCGTCGCGCCTCGGTCCCTCCCTTCCCTACACTGTCACCGGCGCCGTCCCGTGCGCGCACGCTCCGTCATGACCGCGCCCATTCCCCTTTCACCACGCCGGCGTCGCAGTCACCGCCGTCGACCTCACCCCACTGCTGCAACCCCCTCTGCTTCGGCGCCCTGCCGGCTCCGGACGCGCCCTGGCCGTCTGGCTCGGCCTCCCCTGTGACGCCCAGGCCGCGTCCGCGTGCTCCCGCGCCTCCCCACGCCCGCGGCCACCCTCTCCGTTGACGACCCGTCTCCGGTCGCCGCGACCGGCGTTTTCCCTGGCCGACGCCGTGGCCGCCGGCGCCCTGCTGCATCGGGTCATGGGTTCTGCCCCGCTAACGGGCGCCCCGCAGCCCCCCGTGCGCCCGCGCGCCCATGCGCCCGCTAACCCGCATCAGCCCCTCTGGGCCAATGACAAACGGGGCCCGCGCCCAAGAACGATTTAAAAAAAAAAGATAATAATAAATATAATTAAATACTAAATAATCTATTAATTAACTAAATAATTAACTTAATTAATTCTGTTAAATTAATTTGTTAAATTAGTTAACCTAATTAATTGTAGTTAATAAACCTAATCATTTTAGTTAGACTAACAAAACCTGATTAGTTAGTCTTAGACAATGTCAACCGGGACCCACTGGTCAGGTTGACTAGTCAACCACTATTGACTGCTGACGTCAGCATGACATCATGCTGACATCATAAATCTATTTTCGAATTAAATTAAAGAATTGATTAAATTCCAGAAATTAATAAAATCTTTAGAAAATCATATCTTTTAAACCGTAACTCGGATTAAATTATTTTCAACATGAAAGTTGCTCAGAACGACGAGACGAATCCGGATACGCAGTCCGTTCGCCCGCCACACATCCCTAGCATAGAAAACCTGCAACATTTCACCTCCGATTCATTTGTTCGAAAACACGGAACACCGGGGATACTTTCCCGGATGTTTTCCCCCCTCACCGGTATCACCTCATACCGCGTTAGAACACGTTTGGCTGCTTGTTGTCCTGTTATGCACTTGCTTGCTATATATTTACTGTTTCTCCCCCCTCTTCTCTCCGGTAGACCCTGTGACGATGCTGATGCCCCTTTGGTCGACTACGTCACCGACGACCCCTCCTTGTCTGAGCAACCAGGCAAGCCCCCCCCCCCCTTGATCACCAGATATCGCCTATTCTCCTCTATACTGCTTGCATTAGAGTAGTGTAGCATGTTACTGCTTTCCGTTAATCCTATTCTGATGCATAGCCTGACATTGTTGCTACATCTGTTGATACCTTACCTGCAATCCTAAATACTTAGTATAGGATGCTAGTTTATCATCATTGGCCCTACATTCTTGTCAGTCTGCCTTGCTATACTATTGGGCCGTGATCACTCGGCAGGTGATCACGGGTATATACTATACATACATACATACTATACAGATGGTGACTAAAGTCGGGTCAGCTCGATGAGTACCCGCAAGTGATTCTGATGAGGGAGCTGAAAGGACAGGTGGCTCCATCCCGGTAGAGGTGGGCCTGGGTTCCCGACGGCCCCCGACTGTTACTTTGTGGCGGAGCGACAGGGCAGGTTGAGACCACCTAAGAGACAGCTAGGCCTGGCCCTGTTCGGCGCTCGCGGATACTTAACACGCTTAACGATATCTTGGTATTTGATCTGAGTCTGGCTACTGGCCTATACGCACTAACCATCTACGCGGGAGTAGTTATGGGTATCCCGGCGTCGTGGTATCAGCCGAAGCCTTCTTGACGTCAGCGACGGAGCGGCGCGCGCCGGATTGGAACGTAAGCCTGCTCTTGTATTAAGGGTGCTAGTTCTGCTTCCAGCCGCCCTCGCAACATGCAGGTGTGCAATGGGCGATGGGCCCAGACCCTTGCGCGCATAGGATTTAGACCGGCGGGCTGACCTCTCTGTTGTGCCTAGGTGGGGCTGCGACGTGTTGATCTTCCGAGGCCGGGCATGACCCAGGAAAGTGTATCCGGCCAAATGGGATCGAGCATGTTGGGTTATGTGGTGCACCCCTGCAGGGAAGTTAATCTATTCGAATAGCCGTGATCTTCGGTAACAGGACGACTTGGAGTTGTACCTTGACCTTATGACAACTAGAACCGGATATTTAATAAAACACACCCTTTCAAGTGCCAGATACAACCCGGTGATCACTCTCTAACAGGGCGACGAGGGGAGGATCGCCGGGTAGGATTATGTTATGTTATGCTACTTGGAGATGCTACTTGGAGGACTTCAGACTACTCTCTTCTACATGCTGCAAGACGGAGGCTGCCAGAAGCGTAGTCTTCGACAGGATTAGCTATCCCCCTCTTATTCTGGCATTCTGCAGTTCAGTCCACTGATATGGCCCTTTACACATATACCCATGCATATGTAGTGTAGCTCCTTGCTTGCGAGTACTTTGGATGAGTACTCACGGTTGCTTTTCTCCCTCTTTTCCCCTTTCCCTTCTACCTGGTTGTCCCAACCAGATGCTGGAGCCCTGGAGACATACGGCACCGTCGACGACTACTACTACACTGGAGGTGCCTACTACTACGTGCAGCCCGCTGACGACGACCAGGAGTAGTTAGGAGGATCCCAGGTAGGAGGCCTGCGCCTCTTTCGATCTGTATCCCAGTTTGTGCTAGCCTTCTTAAGGCAAACTTGTTTAACTTATGTCTGTACTCAGATATTGTTGTTTCCGCTGACTCGTCTATGATCGAGCAATTGTATTCGAGCCCTCGAGGCCCCTGGCTTGTATTATGATGCTTGTATGACTTATTTATGTTTTAGAGTTGTATTGTGATATCTTCCCGTGAGTCCCTGATCTTGATCGTACACATTTGCGTGCATGATTAGTGTATGATTGAATCGGGGGCGTCACAAGTTGGCATCAGAGCCGACTGTCTGTAGGAATCCCCCTTCCACACTCCTTGGCCGAAGTTGAGTCTAGTCATTGCAAAACTTTTACTAACATGGTTGTGCGGCTTACGGGCCCACGTCGCCATTGGGTGGTAGTAGGATCTTTTATTCCTCAACCTTTACTCTGGGACTCTGAACTCTCTTCTATTCGGGTTAAATGAATTTTACTAAATCTAACATTAGGATCTCGTTATCACTTTCACCCGGAGAGCCTCTTATTACTGATGATCGTCTGCTACACGTGAAGACCCTGAAGATACTCTCCGCTATGAACCCGAGAACTTATGTTCATCGCATTTGCAATTCCCCTTCCACCGTCAACCCTTATGGATAACTACTTGCAGTTGTTATTCTTACATTCATCCCCAGTTGGTCTAGTTATTACCAGATACCTCGAAACACTCGTCGTTGTTTCGATAATCCTTTGAGCTTACCGCCTTGCTGTTCTTTGTCACCTGAATACCCCTATGGATAATTCTTGCACATACCGAGTATCCGCTCATCGCCCAGTTGTTCATGTGTTTCACAATGGTCTTCAAAATACTATTCGATCCTCCAAAAATCCTTAGTAGCTTATTGCTCTGTCATACTTGTCTACTTGCATGATGGAGGCTTTCCATATGTCTGGCAATATTTGTTAGTATCCTTAGGCATCGTCATTTTGATCCTTTTGATTCAACATGAGTGCGAATGCACGCAATCATCAGTTGATCCTTTTAAATTATCTTTCCGGCTCAGACGTCATTTTAAACATGAGCTGGTTCTCAACCAATCCAAATGCCGTCGATAGTACCCCTAAGGCTATTCAACTTATCCACCCCTATTCAGAACATTGCTTCTGTTCCCTTAATTTGGAAATCATAATTCCTTTGCATTTGAGCTCTGGATTAGTCAGTTGTTTCTATAATCCAATGCCCTTGCATTGTTACTTCCTCTGATTGTGTGCCGATGCTCACATCAGCTCTGTTATGGACCGACAGATCCTTTAATGGATTTTATCCGACATTATCCTTCATATTCAATAACCTTGTGTGCCTTCCCTTGTATACATATTGCCTTTGGTAAATTGCATCATCTACTTTCTCAACCTTGCTCTACTTTCGAGCTTGTGATATTTACCCTTGAAACTTGTGGTATATGTTTCTAAGAAGCCCCTATGGGTTGAACCTATACCTTCCTTAAAAACCGTATGAACCGGAAGGTTTTGACAAGTCAACCCTTCTAGTGTTTAGCAGATAATTTTCTACCATACAACTTCTTTGAGAACGAGAAGTGAATGGAAGGTTATGCATTATGGAAGTGGGAGTCGACCTTGAACTTTGTGTTCATGCCCATGGACACGATGTAGATCTTATCATTAAAGCTTCTCTTAAATTAATTATTCCCTTGGTATAAGTACATCTTATATCTGGGATCTGGCCTTTTGCAATCGTGCTTCCGACCATGATCTCCTTTAAATACCATTTCTCGTGCATGTTTAAGCACTTATCTCCTTTAGAGCAATACCCCAGTCCAAGCTCTACTTTGGACTGTCGTCGAGTATTACCCCCTGGTATCTCGAGATTATCATGGAACTGCGTAACTTCTTATGAGTTCTTCATCTAGTACTATATTCCCACTGATTCCATTTTTCCACGGGCTCTGAGTTTTTAAACACTCAAAGACACCAATAACTGAACCGAGTCCGCACTACGGTTCAACAACTCTTTAGTAAGCTTCTATAAGTACGAGTTTGTACCCGATCACGCCATTCCTAGCATGTTTGACTATATCATTGTCGTGATGATTCTAACTGTGCTACCTGGTCCTTATTCTCGAAGCACAATTTTCGACGTTGAGCTAAGCTTACATCAACTTTCCTTGTCATATCATTTTGCCTTGAACAACAAGCTTGATTTCGAGTTGGCGTTGTACCCTTGGTTCCAATAACATTTCACTTCATCATTCCTTTGATTAGATGTCAATTATGTTCATGATGAGAAATACCCTCCTTGCCCTTGATGATTTTTATTATCATCGACAACACCCTTGACTTCCTTTTATCGCGAACTTGTCCACATTCTGAATACAACTTGCTCTCCAGCTAGTGTTGTGTTCTGCCTTGAAGTATTACTGTCTTTTATGTCGAGAATGTTGTGGGGATTGCTCCACCTCTTAGAAATTCTTGATATGATGATACTTCTCATCATCACCATTCTTCCTTGGTCCCCGTGTTGTTTTTAACCAGCATACCAATAGATGCTGTTTGAGTTCTGTACTTCTAACAGCCCTATTGCTTTGAAGTTAACGATCGACAGTTCGTTCTTGGACCATTGATTATTGAATCGTCACTCTAACATTGATCTTGCTGCCTAAGGTCATATTTCAGGCACACCTTTCAACTAATGATTGATGGTGTATGTTTTCCTAGAGCATACAACATTATATCATTTGAATTGACAAGTGTCATCTTCTTGTTCACATTATTGTGGAAATCCATCCGTTTGGAATTCTCGATGAATTGTCGCTGAGCCCATCAGCCACCTTCTCATCCCCTCCTTGGTTTATTGATGGACTACTGTTTCAGGAACTCGCTCCCATAGTTCATTTCCCGAGAATCTTGCAATGTCATTTCGTCGATTGGTGTTGCACCTTTTCTTCTCGGACATCCTGAGTCTGAGGTATCATGACATCAATCGGATCTGAATCTCGGTCAGATATGATGGCTGGGACAACTTTCCAGGAGTTATGATGTTGGTCCTTTGATGACCCGGTAATATGACGTCACGCCTAGCACCCCCCTGGCTGGAGGACCTATCATTATAATTTCTTTTGCAAGGATAACCATTCTTCTTGGAGAAATTGTAAGACTTATTCTATAAGTTGTTCCTGATGGATCCTTTGTGTTTCCAAAGTCTGATCTTCACCTGATGACCATGTCAATGCTATCTCGAAGCATGTCTATGGTACTCCGATTTTCAACAAGAACATTTGAAGCCCAATGCTAAATGTTTCTTGCTCAATTACCCAAACACCGTTGCCGGGGTAATGTCCTGAAATTTCTCTCCCCTTACCTAAAGTGTTTTCTACTTTATATCCTATCATGGATATCTTGCTCTGTTTGTCCTAGGGAAGGAAATACCCCGAAATATGTGTATTAACACATTTTCCTTTCCCTTGTTCTGTTTAATCTGATAATCATATTTTCCTTTCCATTGTTTGATTTAACCTTTCATGTGATCTATATGACCTAAGCAGTAATATTCTCCTGCTTATGTAAACACCTCGTGGTACCGCTCTGTCAGTAAGACCCTGTTACTATTGTTGATGACATTCCGGTAGCCACCGATGGACGAGAACCTTGCCTATTGGCCCGCCTTGTTCAACAAGCAGGAAAATGGTTCTCTTCGTCCCTCGCCCTTGGTATCGATGTTGTTGCCGACATAACTGATAGGCTACCCTCTGACACGCCTTAATATCGTGACCGTGCAAGATGTCGGCCCCCTTCCTATTTTCAACCATATGGTGGGCCCCTAACCCACAGTTCCACAGGATCGAAACCTGACTCTCCTGCACCCCCTGATCCCAAGGTTGCTCCTGCGTGTGGCCTCGTATGTAATTCACGAGCCATCTTCCGAGGGATCATCAAATTTGTTGCCGGACACAATACTTATTCCATTGCTCTGAATCCCTTTCACAATTTGTTTTAGGCGACGAACGATTGCCTATGCACTTGGAACTCCTATTGGCACCTTCTTACTTTGCTCTCGATAATGTCTTAAGTTTCAAATTGAGAGTTACTTTCCGCCACCTTCCCTGATGTTATCTACCAGATAAGCAACATTGTAGTGATTCGTTCTTCCGGAATACAACCTTATCCTTTCATAAGTACGATGGAGTTCCCGAAGCAAGGATGCCTACTTCATCATGATGACCGGAGCAGAGAAATGAAGACATCAAAGAAAGGGATTAACTTCTTCGAGAAGAGCAACCAACACCGAGAAGACCCGTTAGAATTTCGTAACCAATTCCCTTCCCCCTTACTCCCGCTCCTAAATCTCGGGACGAGATTTCTTGTAGTGGAGGAGAATTGTGACGCACAGATAATTAAGCTACAGTGATCCCACGCTAATGGTGCCACGTCACCATGGTTACTGCTCCTAATCTATTGTTAGATAAAAACCGGTCCAAAATTCAAATTCAAAGTTTGGTAAATAATATAAGTTTTCAAACATTTTAATAAAAATGTTTGGGTTGTACTAATTATTACATAGATAAATATGGTGTAGTAAACACATTTTTATAAAAAGCCTAAATAATTTAAAATGATTTAAAACAGAAAAGAAAATAAATAAAAGAAAGAAAAGAGAAAAGAGAAAACAAACAAAAAAAGAAGAAAAGGAAAAGGACCCCCCGGGCCAGCCGACCCAACAGGCCGGCCCATTCGGCCGCACAGACCGGCCCAACCCCTCCCCTCCATAACCCCCCACCAGGGGGAAACCCTAACCCCATCCATCCCTTCACCCACTCGCCCCCTCCTGTCTCCCGATCTGGATCGGGATCCAAAGGGGGCCGACGCCGCTCGACGATGCCCCGCCGCCACACGACGCCGCCCGGAACCCCCCCTATCCGGACCACCTCGCCGGCCTGCTACTCGTCGATGCTGTCCCCATCCCCCTCCACCACGGTCCTCCCCGACCTCCATCGAGCACGCTGCCCGTTCCCTACGCACCCCGGTGAGGACCCCGGTCTTCCTTCTCTCCGTCCCCTCTCGCCGGCGCTTGCCTCACTCTGGTGCCGCGCTCGTCATGCCCTGGTCCCTCCCTTCCCTACACTGTCGCCGGCGCCGTCCCGTGCGCGCACGCTCCGTCGTGACCGCGCCCATTCCCCTTTCACCACGCCGGCGTCGCAGTCACCGCCGTCGACCTCACCCCACTCCTGCAACCCCCCCTGCTTTGGCGCCCTGCCGGCTCCGGCCGCGCCCTGGCCGTATGGCTCGGCCTGACGCGGCTCCCGCGCATCCCCACGCCCGCGGCCACCCTCTCCGCCGACGACCCGTCTCCGGCCGCCGCATCCGGCGTTTCCCCTGGCCGACACCGTGGCCGCCGGCGCCCTGCTGTGCCGGGTCATGGGTTCCGCCCCGCTAACGGGCGCCCCGCAGCCCCCCCTGCGCCCGCGCACCCATGCGCCCGCTAACCCGCATCAGCCCCTCTGGGCCAATGACAAACAGGGCCCGCGCCCCAGAACGATTTAAAAAAAAGATAATAATAAATATAATTAAATACTAAATAATCAATTAAGTAACTAAATAATTAACTTAATTAATTCTATTAAATTAATTAATTAAATTAGTTAACCTAATTAATTGTAGTTAATAAACCTAATCATTTTAGTTAGACTAACTAAACCTGATTAGTTAGTCTTAGACAATGTCAACCGGGACCCACTGGTCAGGTTGACCAGTCAACCACTGTTGACTGCTGACGTCAGCATGACATCATGCTGACGTCGTAAATCTATTTTCGAATTAAATTAAATAATTAATTAAATTCCAGAAATTAATAAAATCTTTAGAAAATCATATCTTTTAAACCGTAACTCGGATTAAATTATTTTCAACATGAAAGTTGCTCAGAACGACGAGACGAATCCGAATACGCAGTCCGTTCGCCCGCCACTCATCCTTAGCATAGCAAACCTGCAACATTTCACCTCCCGTTCATTTGTCCGAAAACACGGAACACCGGGGATACTTTCCCGGATGTTTTGCCCCCTCACCGGTATCACCTCATAGCGCGTTAGAACATGTTTAGCTGCTTGTTGTCCTGTTATGCACTTGCTTGCTATGTATTTACTGTTTCTCCCCCTCTTCTCTCCGGTAGACCCTATGACGATGCTGATGCCCCTGTGGTCGACTACGTCACCGATGACCCCTCCTTGTCTGAGCAACCAGGCAAGGCCC
>NC_041381.1:423554194-423597073 GCF_002162155.2 Triticum dicoccoides
ATTCTCCTCTATACTGCTTGCATTAGAGTAGTGTAGCATGTTACTGCTTTCCGCTAATCCTATTCTGATGCATAGCCTGACATTGTTGTAACATCTGTTGATACCTTACCTGCAATCCTAAATACTTAGTATAGGATGCTAGTTTATCATCATTGGCCCTACATTCTTGTCAGTCTGCCTTGCTATACTATTGGGCCGTGATCACTCGGGAGGTGATCACAGGTATATACTATACATACATACATACTATACAGATGGTGACTAAAGTTGGGTCAGCTCGATGAGTACCCGCAAGTGATTCTGATGAGGGGGCTGGAAGGACAGGTGGCTCCATCCCGGTAGAGGTGGGCCTGGGTTCCCGACGGCCCCCGACTGTTACTTTGTGGCGGAGCGACAGAGCAGGTTGAGACCACCTAGGAGACAGGTGGACCTGGCCCTGTTCGGCGTTTGCGGATACTTAACACGCTTAACGAGATCTTGGTATTTGATCTAAGTCTGGCTACTGGCCTATACGCACTAACCATCTACGCGGGAGTAGTTATGGGTATCCCAGCGTCGTGGTATCAGCCGAAGCCTTCTTGACATCAGCGACAGAGCGGCGCGCGCCGGATTGGAACGTAAGCCTGCTCTTGTATTAAGGGGGCTAGTTCTGCTTCCGGCCGCCCTCGCAACGTGCAGGTGTGCAATGGGCGATGGGCCCAGACCCCTGCGCACATTGGATTTAGAACGGTGGGCTGACCTCTCTATTGTTCCTAGGTGGGGCTGCGACGTGTTGATCTTCCGAGGCCGGGCATGACCCAGGAAAGTGTGTCCGGCCAAATGGGATCGAGCGTGTTGGGTTATGTGGTGCACCCCTGCAGGGAAGTTAATCTATTCGAATAGCTGTGATATTCGGTAACAGGACGACTTGGAGTTGTACCTTGACCTTATGACAACTAGAACCGGATACTTAATAAAACACACCCTTTCAAGTGCCAGATACAACCCAGTGATCGCTCTCTAACAGGGCGACGAGGGGAGGATCGTCGGGTAGGATTATGCTATGCGATGCTACTTGGAGATGCTACTTGGAGGACTTCAGTCTACTCTCTTCTACATGGTGCAAGACGGAGGCTGCCAGAAGCGTAGTCTTCGACAGGATTAGCTATCCCCCTCTTATTCTGGCATTCTGCAGTTCAGTCCACTGATATGGTCCTTTACACATATACCCATGCATATGTAGTGTAGCTCCTTGCTTGCGAGTACTTTGGATGAGTACTCACGGTTTCTTTTCTCCCTCTTTCCCCTTTCCCTTCTACCTGGTTGTCGCAACCAGATGCTGGAGCCCTGGAGCCAGACGGCACCGTCGGCGACTACTACTACACTGGAGGTGCCTACTACTATGTGCAGCCCGCTGACGATGACCAGGAGTAGTTAGGAGGATCCCAGGCAGGAGGCATGCGCCTCTTTCGATGTGTATCCCAGTTTGTGCTTGCCTTCTTAAGGCAAACTTGTTTAACTTATGTCTGTATTCAGATATTGTTGCTTCCACTGACTCGTTTATGATCGAGCACTTGTATTCGAGCCCTCGAGGCCCCTGGCTTGTATTATGATGCTTTTATGACTTATTTATGTTTTAGAGTTGTGTTGTGATATCTTCCCGTGAGTCCCTGATCTTGATCGTAGACATTGGCATGCATGATTAGTGTATGATTGAATCGGGGGCGTCACATACGTCTCCAACGTATCTATAAATTTTTATTGTTCCATGCTATTATATTACCCGTTTTGGATGTTTATGGGCTTTACTTTACACTTCTATATCATTTTTGGGACTAAACTACTAACCGGAGGCCCAGCCTGAATTACTGTTTTTTACCTATTTCAGTGTTTCGAAGAAAAGGAATATCAAATGGAGTCCAAACGGAATGAAATCCTTCGGGAGCGATATTTTTGGAACAAACGTGATCCAGGGGACTTGGAGTGGACGTCAAGCAACAGAGGAGGTGGCCACGAGGGTGCCCGGCGTGCCCCCCACCCTCGTGGGCCCCTCGAGCGTCCACCGACCTACTTCTTCCTCCCATATATACCCACGTACCCTGACACAATTGAGGAGCACCACGAAAAACTATTTCCACCGATGTAACCTTCTGTATCCACGAGATCCCATCTTGGAGCCTTCGTCGGTGCTCCGCCGGAGGGGGAATCGACCATGGAGGGCCTCTACATCATCTCCAAGGCCCTTCCACTGAGTTGTGAGTAGTTTACCACAGACCTTCGGGTCCATAGTTATTAGCTAGATGGCTTCTTCTCTCTCTTTGAATCTCAATACAAAGTTCTCCTCGGTCTTCTTGGAGATCTATACGATGTAACTCTTTTTGCGGTGTGTTTGTCGAGATCCGATGAATTGTGGGTCTATGATAAAGTTTATCTATGAGAAATATTTGAATCTCCTCTGAATTCTTTTATGTGTGATTAAGTTATCTTTGCAAGTCTGTTCGAATTATCAGTTTGGTTTGGCCTACTAGATTGATCTTTCTTGCAATGGGAGAAGTGCTTAGCTTTGCGTTCAATCTTGCGGTGTCCTTTCCCAGTGACAGCAGGGGCAGCAAGGCACGTATTGTATTGTTGCCATCGAGGATAAAAGATGGGGTTTATATAATATTGCATGAGTTTATCCCTCTACATCATGTCACCTTTCTTAATGTGTTACTCTTTTCTTTATGAACTTAATACTCTAGTTGCATGCTGGATAGTGGTCGATGTGTGGAGTAATAGTAGTAGATGCAGGCAGGAGTCGGTCTACTTGTCACGGTCGTGATGCCTATATAGATGATCATGCCTAGATAATCTCATAATTATTCGCTTTTCTATCAATTTCTCGACAGTAATTTGTTCACCCGTTGTAATACTTATGCTATCTTTAGAGAAGCCACTAGTGAAACCTATGGCCCCCGGGTCTATCTTCTATCATATAAGCTTTCAATCTACTTTTATTTGCATCTTTTACTTTCTAATCTATATCATAAAAATACCAAAAATATTTATCTTATCATATTATCTCTATCAGATCTCACTTTCGCAAGTGGCCGTGAAGGGATTGACAACCCCTTTATTGTGTTGGTTGCGAGGTTCTTATTTGTTTGTATAGGTGCGTGGGAATTTTGAGGAGCCTCCTACAGGATTGATACCTTGGTTCTCAAAAACTAAGGGAAATACTTACGCTACTTTGCTGCATCACCCTTTCCTCTTCAAGGAAAACCAACGCAAGCTCAATACGTAGCAAGAAGGATTTCCGGCGCCATTGCTGGGGAGGTCTTCGCTCAAGTCAAGACATACCAAGTACCCATCTCAAACTCATCTCCCTCGCATTACATTATTTGCCATTTGCCTCTCGTTTTCCTCTCCCCCACTTCACCTTTGCCTTTTCTTCGCCTTCTCCCCGTATGTCTTTTTTTGTGTGTTTCCAAGTGCCTTCTATTTGCTTGCATCTTTGCTTGCTAAAAATCTATTGATATGGATCCACTTAAAGTGTTCTACTTGGATCATCTTTGATCTATATGCGTTCGTGCTAAAACCCCAAGTAGCCTAGTTGATGGGAAATCTTTAGATGAGCAAGCTCATTTTGTGCGTCATCGTGTGTCTCAAAAAGGGGTACTCTTATGGGATCAAATAAACCGTTTGCTGTGTTATGCTTGGAATCTTTGTGAAATTTATGATTTTACTTGTTGCTCTAAGAACCCTAAAAAACACCTTCCCTACTTATGTGAGTTTAATGATAATGAAATCTTATCTTCTTACAAAAAGGGTGTTTATAGTTACTATGATATCGAACAAATTGAAGAATTTGTTGCTTTTAAGGGTGCTTATGAAGTTGCTTCTTTGATTGAAAAGTATGATGTTACTCTCTACGAATCTGAGAATTTTGACATACTTAAATATAGCTATGAAAACTATGCTCATAATGTCTATGTCAAAGAATTTATTGAGAGAGTGACCGTTGCTTTGGAAGAAACTAATGATATGCATGAATCTATAGATAATGATGTTTCCGATGATTTGATTGAAATATCCCTTTATGAACATGATGCTTGCTATTCTTGTGGCCATGATGCCAATATTTATGAAGATGAATCTGCTATAGTTCCTTATGTTAAACATGAGATCGTTGCTAATGTACCCATATTTGGTAGTTCCTTCGATAAAAAGCATGATTGCAATGATTTTCCTATAAATTCTCTTGATGTCAATTGTGCTAATAATATGCAAAACCCTAAGCTTGGGGATGCTAGTTTTTCTATGTCTACTACTTGTTGCAATTATCATGATTAGGGTGATTCTTCTTATGATCTTGAAAATTTATTTAAGCCCCATGATGAATATGAGATTGATAACAGTGTTTGCAATAATATTGAAAGTGGTTTTGGAAGAGTGTCAACTTTAGATCCCACATGTAATTATTATGAGATAGGAAAATATGATTGTAGGAATTTTCATGTGAAAAATTTTCTCTCGTTATGTTGAGATTGCTATTGTTCCTTTCTTTTTCCTTGCATATGCTAGTTTTTGCTTGCCTTGCAAATTTGTTTGCTTATAATATGCCTATTCATAGGAAGTATGTTAGACTTAGATGTGTTTTTTCACGTGTTGGTGTTTCATGATGCTCTCTTTGCGCTTCAATTATTATCTTTCGTGCGAGCACCGTTGAAATCTTAGGCCTAGCTAGGGGCGTTAAACGATAGCGCTTGTTGGGAGGCAACCCAATATTATTTTTGGTTTTTTGTTTTTGCTGATGTTTAGTAATAAATATTTCATCTAGCTTCTGTTCAGATGTGTTTTCTTGTTTTAAATAGTGTTTTTGCCAAGTAGAACCTATAGGATAACCTATAGTAATAGTTAATTTGATTCTGCTGGAAAACAGAAACTTTGGGCGCATGAAAATAATTGTAGTAATTCACAGATACGTGATTTTGCATTGATTCTTTTTGATGTAGATCAATAGACAAATTTACCAGGACCTACAATTTTGGTAGGATTTTTAGAGTTTCAGAAGTATTCGAGAGCTACATATTTCTACAGACTGTTCTGTTTTTGACAGATTCTGTTTTTCGTGTGTTGTTTGCTTATTTTGATGCATCTATGGCTAGTACGTAGAGGTATGAACGATAGAGAAGTTGGAATACAGTAGGTTTAACACCAATATAAATAAAGAATGAGTTGATTATAGTACCTTAAGTGGTGTTCTTTCTTTCTTGCACTAACGGAGCTTATGAGATTTCATGTTGAGTTTTGTGTTGTGAAGTTTTCAAGTTTTGGGTAAAGATTTGATGGACTATGGAATAAGGAGTGGCAAAAGCCTAAGCTTGGGGATGCCCGTGGCACCCCAAGATATTCAAGGATAACCAAAAGCCTAATCTTGGGGATGCCCCGGAAGGCATCCCCTCTTTCGTCTTCGTTCATCGGTAACTTTACTTGGAGCTATATTTTTATTCACCACATGATATGTGTTTTACTTGAAGCCTCTTGTATGATATTAGTCTTTGCTTTTTAGTTTACCACAATCATCCTTGCTGTACACACCTTTTGGGAGAAACCCACTTGATTGGAATTTATTAGAATACTCTATGTGCTTCACTTATATCTTTTGAGCTAGATAGTTTTGCTCTAGCGCTTCACTTAAATCTTTTAGAGCACGACGGTGGCTTGATTTTGTAGAAATTATTAATCTCCCATGCTTCACTTATATTATTTTGAGAGTCTCTTAGAACTGCATGGTATTTTCTAAGGTTATTAAATTGGTCCTAGAATGATGGATATCCAAGTTGGGTATAATAAAAACTATCATAGGAAATGAATTAGATGCTATGATCAATTTGATACTTGATAATTGTTTTGGGATATGGAGGTGGTGATATTAGAGTCATGCTAGTTGGGTAATTGTGAATTTAAAGAATGCTTGTGTTGAAGTTGGCAAGTCCCGTAGCATGCATGTATGGTAACCGTTGTGTAACAAATTTGAAACATGAGGTGTTCTTAGATTGTCGTCCTTATGAGTGGCGGTCGGGGACGAGCGATGGCCTTTTCCTACCAATCTATCCCCCTAGGAGCATGCGCGTAGTGCTTGGTATTTTATGACTTGTAGATTTTTGCAATAAGTATATGAGTTCTTTATGACTAATGTCCATGGATTATACGCACTCTCACCCTTCCATCATTGCTAGCCTCTTCGGTACCGTGCATTTCCCTTTCTCACCTTGAGAGTTGGTGCAAACTTCGCCAGTGCATCCAAACCCCATGATACGATACGCTCTATCACACATAAACCTCCTTATATCTTCCTCAAAACAACCACCATACCTACCTATTATGGCATTTCCATAGCCATTCCGAGTTAATATTGCCATGCAACTTTCCACCGTTCCGTTCATCATCATGACACGCATCATCATTGTCATATTTCCTTGCATGATCATGTAGTTGACATCGTATTTGTGGCAAAGCCACCATGCATAAATTTTCATACATGTCGCTCTTGATTCATTGCCCATCCCGGTACACCACTAGAGGCATTCATATAGAGTCATATCTTGTTCTAGTTTTGAGTTGTAATTCATGAGATGTAAATAAATAGAAGTGTGATGATCATCATTATTACAGCATTGTCCCCAAATAAAAAAAAGATAGGCCAAAAAAAAGGGAAAGGCCAAAAGAAAAAAAAAGAAAGGCCAAAAGAAAAAAAAAGAAAGGCCCAAAAAAATAAAATAAATAAAAAGGGGGCAATGTTACTGTGCTTTTCCACACTTGTGCTTCAAAGTAGCACCATGTTCTTCATATAGAAAGTCTTTTATGTTGTCACCTTTATATACTAGTGGGAATTTTTCATTATAGAACTTGGCTTGTATATTCCTAAGATGGGCTTCCTCAAAATGCCCTAGGTATTTGTGAGCAAGCAAGTTGGATCTTTCATATATTTATAGCTCTAGTGCATCCGTTGCATGGCAATCCCTACTCCTCATCTTGACATCAATTGATGGGCATCTCCATAGCCCGTTGATTATCCTCGTCACTGTGAGACTTTCTCTTTTTTTTGTCTTCTCCACACAACCTCCATCATCATATTCTATTCCACCCATAGTGCTATATCCATGACTCACGCTCATGTATTGCGTGAAAGTTGAAAAAAGTTTGAGATTACTAAAGTACAAAACAATTTCTTGGCTTGTCATCGGGGGTGTGCAAGATGAGAGCATTTTTGTGTGATGAAAATGAAGCATAGCCTAACTATATGATTTTGTAGGGATGAACTTTCTTTAGCCATGTTATTCTGAGAAGACATGATTGCTTTGATTAGTATGCTTGAAGTATTACTATTTCTTATGTCAATATGAACTTTTATTTTGAATCATTTGGATCTGAACATTCATGCCACAATAAAGAAAATTACATTGAGAATTATGCTACATAGCATTCCACATCAAAAATTCTGTTTTTATCATTTACCTACTCGAGGACGAACATGAATTAAGCTTGGGGATGCTTGATACATCTCCAACGTATCTACAATTTTTGATTGTTCCATGCTATTATATTACCCATTTTGAATGTTTATGGGCCTTACTTTACACTTTTATATCATTTTTGGGACTAACCTACTAATCGAAGGCCTAGCCCGAATTGCTGTTTTTTTTGCCTATTTCAGTGTTTCGAAGAAAAGGAATATCAAACGGAGTCCAAATGGAATGAAACCTTCGGGAGCGATCTTTTTGGAACAAACATGATCCAAGGGACTTGGAGTGGACGTCAAGCAACAAACGAGGCAGCCATGAGGGTGCCCGGCGTGCCCCCTACAGGTGGGCGCGCCCCCACCCTCGTGGGCCCCTCGAGTGTCCACTGGCCTACTTCTTCCTCCTATATACACCGACGTACCCTGAAACCATCGAGGAGCACCACGAAAGACTATTTTCACTGCCGTAACCTTCTGTATCCGCGAGATCCCATCTTGGAGCCTTCGCCGGCGCTCCGCCGGAGGGGGAATCGACCATGGAGGGCCTCTACATCATCTCCATGGCCCTTCCGATGAGTTGTGAGTAGTTTACCACAGACCTTCGTCTCCATAGTTATTAGCTAGATGGCTTCTTTTCTCTCTTTGAATCTCAATACAAAGTTCTCCTCGATCTTCTTGGAGATCTAATCGATGTAACTCTTTTGCGGTGTGTTTGTCGAGATCCGATGAATTGTGGGTTTATGATCAAGTTTATCTATGAGAAATATTTGAATCTCCTCTGAATTCTTTTATGTGTGATTAAGTTATCTTTGCAAGTCTGTTCGAATTATCAGTTTGGGTTGGCCTACTAGATTGATCTTTATTGCAATGGGAGAAGTGCTTAGCTTTGGGTTCAATCTTGCAGTGTCCTTTCCTAGTGACAGCAGGGGCAACAAGGCACATATTGTATTGTTGCCATCGAGGATAAAAAGATGGGGTTTATATCATACTGCATGAGTTTATCCCTCTACATCATTTCATCTTTCTTAATGCGTTACTCTGTTTTTTATGAACTTAATACTCTAGATGCATGCTGGATAGCCGTCGATGTGTGGAGTAATAGTAGTAGATGCAGGCAGGAGTCAGTCTACTTGTCACGGACGTGATGCCTATATACATGATCATGCCTAGATAATCTCATAATTATTCTCTTTTCTATCAATTGCTCGACATTAATTTGTTCACCCACCATAATACTTATGCTATCTTGAGATAAGCCACTAGTGAAACATATGGCCCCCGGGTCTATCTTTTATCATATAAGCTTTCAATCTACTTTTATTTGCATCTTTTACTTTCTAATCTATATCATAAAAATACCAAAAATATTTAGCTTATCATATTATCTCTATCAGATCTCACTTTCGCAAGTGGCCGTGAAGGGATTTATAACCCCTTTATTGTGTTGGTTGCGAGGTTCTTGTTTGTTTGTGTAGGTGCGTGGGACTTTTAAGGAGCCTCCTACTGGATTGATACCTTGGTTCTCAAAAACTGAGGGAAATACTTATGCTACTTTGCTGCATCACCCTTTCCTCTTCAAGGAAAACCAATGCAAGCGAGCAAATTGTCAGTGGTCTGATGAAGAGCATGAAGAGCCTACTACCTCTGCTATCCGTGGTCCTGAGGGTGTTGCCATGGAGCCTAAGGAGTCTGGGGAGTCGGAGGAGTCTGATGAGGATTCTGACTATTCGGCGGCGACGGGAGAGGAGACCTACTGAGCCCTGGGGCGTTAGCTTCGCTCTTTTCCTTTTTGGTGTCTTGATGACAAAGGGGGAGAGCACTCTATTAGGGCACGGGATTACATGGGGGGTTCTCTTGAGTTTCCCTTCTTCAGTTGTTCTATTTGCTTTTCTTTCTAGTGTCTTGTTGAACTTGTGGTGTGACCTTGTGCTAGTGTGAGACTTGCGTACCTTATATATTTATCTTTGCTCTATTGATGTCTTGTTCTGCTATTACGTGCTTTATGTATGTTATTTTGTTTTGCTGTCACTGGTTGGCTTACAAAATCTAGGGGGATCTTTGACCCTAGTGTGAACATTTTGCATTCCAAAAGCAAACTCTAAATAGTGCTCACACTCAGGGGGAGCCCCGTCTATATTTTCTAGATCTCCCATGCTTTTCTTGTCATTGTCATCATCCACCAAAAAGGGGGAGATTGTAAGGGCATTCCCTACCTTAGGGTTTTGGTGATGATGACAACACGCGTGGACTAATCGTGCATCCCAGTTTTCTCAGGTACACATTGTGTGGCGCAAGACGGTTAGGCCTTCCCTCGATGTGGAAAATATTGAAGACGGGGTTTCTGATGTTTTTATTCCTTTGGTCATAGGATATCCGTACTTGTTAGAGGGAATCCTCATCGGAAGGTATTGGGTGAATCACTACACATACACGTTCTTTGCACCCACCATATACCCTCCGTTCGAGGAGAGAGAGGTTGCCAAAGTCCTCTGTGACTGTGCAGGTTTTCTCATGGCGGTAGTACCGCTCTCTTGAGTGGTTGTACCACTGGCATGCAGTTCCGGTCAAACCACCACTCTAAGTACCGCTCAGGGCTGACACCCTTCTGTACCGGGTACGGTGGTAGACCGGTAATGGAACGGAAGTTCCGGTTTGTCTTGACAAACTGGTACTACCGGTGTTCAGGGCGGTAGTACCACCTGGAAATCCACCGTCCAGGATTTGCTGGTCCAGCGGTAGCTCTGGCCCAACCACCACTCCAACTACTGGTCCATGGTGACAAACTTTTGTTGTGAAGCGGTAGCCAAGCGATGGTGGAACGGTAGTACCGGTTTATTCCGATATACTGGTACTACCTGTGGCTCCACCGGAAGTACCGCTCCTATGGGTTTTTGTGCATAACGGTTGGATCTGAGGGGACCCTATTTAAGGAGGTGCTCCTCCCACCTCCCACTAATCTCTTGCCTCTCTCTCTCCTCCATTAATGCCCTTGAAGCTTTCTTGCCCGATCTCTCTCTAGCCACTCAAACTTGTTGATTTGCTAGGGATTGAAGGAGGAGACCTAGATCTACACTCTCACCAAAGGGAACTTGATTCCACATACTTCCTTGTGTGGATTTTGTTACTCTTAGGTGCTTGGGCGCCCTAATCACAAGAGGTCACTTTGGAGCCACATTCCATTGTGGTGAAGCTCTGGGGTTTAGTTGGGAGCCTCCAATTAAGTTGTGGAGAGAGCCCTGGTCAGGTTGTCGCCTTTAAGGGAATAAATAGTGGAATCATGACATCTCGCATTGTGTGAGGGTGTGAGGAGAATACGGTGGCCCTAGTGGCTTCTTGTGGAGCATTGTGCCTCCACACCGCTCCAACAGAGATGTACTTCCCCTCAAAGGGAAGGAACTTCGGTAACACATCCTCATCTCCATCGGTTCCACTTTTGGTTATCTCTCACCTTTACTTGTGCAAGGTATATTGTGTTATATCCTTTGCTTGTTTGTGTGCTTATTGTTGTTGCATCATATAGGTTGCTCACCTAGTTGCATACCTAGACAACCTACTTTGATGCAAAGTTTAATTTGGCAAAGAAAATCTAAAAATTGTTAGTTGCCTATTCACCCCCCCCCCCTAGTCAACTATATCGATCCTTTTAGAAGTGCCTTTGCTGAGGAGTTATGTGCTACCGTGATGATTTAATTTGGTTGTTGTTCTTATCCAAATTGAAGTTCAAATGGTTACAAAGCTAGTTATGCTTTCACTGAATATTGGATGTTCATTTATTGAGGATTTATGTGCTACCGAGGTGATTTAATTTAGTTGCAGTGCTTGGAGCTATCTAAATTTAAGTTCGAACATATGCAAAGCCACTTATATTACATTGAATAGGAAACATATGGATTTCATGCGGCAGGTCATTTCCACTAACGAGCTAAGGGTATCTCCAACAACCCAAAAAGACACCACAAAATGTTCGCGGTCATGCGGGACGTGTGTGTAGGATAGGGGATAGAGCCATTGTCGGGGGGATGACCCCCGGGTATGCCCAATATAGCAAAAAGACGCTTTGAAACATTGCCAGGGGACAGCCCCTGGCCGACTGAACCTGGCCGGTTGAACCTAGCTGGCCGAAACCATCCAGGTTGAACCTGGCTGGCTGACGCTAACCGGGTTGAGCCATCCGGGTTGAACCTAGCTGGCTGAAGCCATCTGAGTTGAGCCATCCGGGTTGAGCCCGTCCGGCTGGAATCTGGCCAAGTAAACTAAGACATCCCGTCGGACCTGCGTAGACGTGGAGGCCATGCTCTATAGTATAGCACTGTAGATGACCGACTGGCACTGTAGATGAGCGGCTAGCACTGTTCCTGCATCATGTGACACTCCAACAGTGTAGTTGGGACATGTGGGCCACCTCTTGTCCCCTGGGTGAGGGAGTCCTGGACTAGGGGGTCCTTGGGCGTCCGATCTATTGATATGGGCCGGACTGATGGGCCATCAAGATACAAGACAGAAGATTATCTCTCGTGTTCGGTGGGGACTCTCGCATGTGTGGATGGCAAGTATAGGTGTCTAGATATTTTATTCCTTTCTATAAAACCAACTTTGTACAACCCTAAGCCCCTCTCGTGTCTATATAAATCAGAGGGTTAGATCAGAGGCGGGATCACAACATTGCTAGGCTAGCTATCTAGGGTTAGACGAATCGATTTCGAGGTAGATCAACTCTTGTAACCTCTATAAACTCGAATATAATCAAGCAGGAGTAGGGTTTTACCTCCATTAAGAGGGCCCGAACCTTGGTAAATATTGTGTCCCTTCTCCATTGTTATCATTGATCTTCAGACGCACAGCTTGGGGCCCCTACCCGAGATCTGCCGGTTTTGACACTGACATTGGTGCTTTCATTGAGAGCTCTGATGTATCGTTGACAGAAGGATCGATGGCTCACCTTTTCGCCAACAATGATGTTGTGTCCAGGGAGACCTTTCTTCCTGGACAGGTTTTCGTGTTCAGTGGCTTCGTGCTTCGAGCTAACTCGACCGGCCGCCTTGAGCAGGTCGATAGTTATGCCCCCGGCCACCAGATCAGGTTTGGGAGCCTAAATTATGTTGCTGACATCCAAGGAGACCTAGTCTTCGATGGGTTCAAGGCCTTGGCCGCCACCTTGTGTCCGCGCCAAGAAGACTCTTCGGATCCCCTGCAGATCCCATCCAGGGGTCAACATCAACACCCACGACGGCCTTAGATCCGGGTCAGGTCTCATCATCCGAAGACGGGAGCATAATCCCCACTGGACTTCTTCCCCTTATCGAACACCCTATCGAAGACCCAGACTCATGCCTAGACTTGGCTCTAGGCGACCATTCCGAACTGCCGAGGTATGCACTTCGTGGGTCCGATCAGGCGCTCTATGCCGAACACAGCGCGGCAGACCCGCTGTTTCCGGTCCCACTCCCACTCTTAGATGAAGTGTTGGGTTTGATGCAGTCTCTCGCCATCACGGAGGCTTTACCTCCGAACTGCACCCAGCTCGGACTGGGGGCTGAGAGAGGGGATATTTATGCCCCACCCACCACCCACTTGATAGCCACTGTCTGAAATTTAACCGACATGTTGGACTATGCGTCTGAAGACTTCGACAGCATGGACGACCATGTCGACGCCGAACCAAGCCAGGTCCCACCCGTTACAGGGCATTGGACGGCCACCTCAACCTATGATGTACATGGTGGACACTATGGAGAACGACGAGGAGAACCCAAGCCCAGATGAGGATAGACCCGTCGATAAACCACCAAAGCACCGACGTCAGCGGTGCCGCTCACGATCACGTCGGGTGAAGGATAGTAATACCGGCACCAGAGACAACAAGACTTCGGACGTTGGTGAAGATCCCGAATACCCTATTGAGCCCACACCCAAACAGGACGAGCGAAAAGAGGGCGAATATAGTCCCAAACGCTGATAACAAAGATGAGGAGGACAGCAACTATATGCTAGAATCCGAAGAGGATGTCAGCCTCGGTGAGAAGGAATTCATTGTCCCAGAGGAACCCCTTGACCAAGAAAGCTTTAAGAAACAACTCATTGCTATAGCCCGGAGCCTGAAGAGGAAGCAGCAGCAGCTCAAAGAAGAATAAGATACGCTGAATGAAAGGTGGACTAAGGTCCTGCCCACTGAGGAATACGGCCAAGAGCGACCTGTCAAAAGTTACCATAGGCGCAAGCTACTGCCTCAATTCAACGACGAAGTCCTTGAACCAATACCATCAAAATACAATCAGGCAGCTCAACCAGACCGACCACCACGTGGATGGGATAAAGCAGCATATCAAGTCGAACACCAACCCGCACCCCCTCGCCGAAGAGGCAGGGAGACCGCAGTCGCAGGGTATACATACGGCTTGCAGGACCTAGCCAACAAAGCTGGTCAAACCAGGTCAATCTACGGATCAAGGGGTCGTGCCGCGGTGCGAGACAATGGCTATGAAGCCCGGCGCGATGACCGTTACTATGCTCGGGATCATAACCGAACTCAGATGTCAGCCGATCTATGCTGCGATATTGCGCGATATTGAGGGGCTGCACACCGCCTATGCTTCACTGATGAGGTTATGGAACATTAGTTTCCAGAAGGGTTTAAAGCTGTAAACATCGAACCGTACGATGGTACGACGGATCCGGTCATATGGATTGAGGATTTTCTTCTCCAGATTCACATGGCTCGAGGAGATGATCTCCATGCCATTAAATATCTCCCTCAAAAATTGAAGGCACTAGCACGGCACTGGCTAAACAGCCTCCCAAAAAACACCATTGGAACCAGGGAAGACTTGGAAGATGCCTTTAGGGCTAACTTCCAGGGCACTTATGTCTGCCACCGGATGCTGATGACTTGAGTCACACAATTCAGTAGCTAGGCGAATCAGCTCGCAAGCTTTGGAATCGGTTCTTAACTAAAAAGAACCAGATCATAGACTATCCGGACGCTGAATCCTTAGTGGACTTTAAGCATAGCGTTCATGACGAATGGCTCGCCCGTCACCTTGGGCAGGAAAAGCCGAAAACCATGGCAGCATTAACGACACTCATGACCCGCTTCTATGCGGACGAAGACAGCTGGTTGTCTCATAGAAGCAACATCTCGGGTGACCCCGGCACCTATGAGGTGCGAGACAGCAATGGTAAACATCATCGTAATAAAAACAAACATCGAAATAACAACAATGACGATGCAGACGATACGGTAGTCAATGCCAGATTCAGTGGTCCTAAGTTTGGTCAGCGGAAGAAACCTTTCAAAGGCAACAAGGACGGGCCATCCCGCTTAGATAAAATTCTCGAGAGGCCCTGCCAGATTCATGGCACACCCGATAAGCCTTCAAATCATACCAACAGGAACTCTTTGGTTTTCAAACAGGATAGTAAGTTAAAAACCGAACATAAGGGAAAAGGGCCCCCAAGCGAAGACGATGATGAGCCCCGTTAGCCGAACACCGGGGGTCAGAAACAATTTCCCCCTGAGGTGAAGACAGTGAACATGATATATGTCACTCACATCCCCAAAAGGGAGAGCAAACGCGCATTACGGGATGTCTATGTCGTAGAGCCTATCGCCCTCAAGTTTAACCCATGGTCAGCCTATCCGATCACTTTTGATCGCAGGAACCACCGAACTAGTATCCGTCACGGGGGTTCGGCCGCCTTGGTTCTTGATCCAATCATCGACTGATACCACCTTACTAGAGTCCTTATGGATGGAGGAAGCAGTCTCAACTTGATCTATCAAGATACTATCTATAAGATGGGGATTGACCCATCACGAATCAAGCCTAGTAACACTACCTTTAAAGGTGTGATACAAGGAGTGGAGGCCCGTTGTACGGGCTCAATCACACTGGAGGTAGTATTCAGCTCCCCAGATAACTTTCACAGCGAAGAGTTAATCTTCGACATCATCCCTTTCCGAAGTGGTTACCATACGCTGCTCTGACGAACTGCCTTCACTCGCTTTAATGCAGTCCCGCATTATGCTTACTTGAAGCTCAAAATGCCCGGACCTCAGGGCATTATTACAGTCAATGATGATATGGAGCGCTCACTCCATACTGAAGATCACACCGTGGCCCTTGCAGCCGAAATGTATAGCGGCCTTATCAAGCCGAGCAGTTCACAGGCCACTAAAGCCAATGACGTATCCAAACGAGTCCGGTCTGCGCATAAATCAGCAGATCTGGACACTAATTAGCAGTTCGGCCTCCGCCAATCGCCCCACCAGGTTGTGGCTCATGTGCCACGCGTACATAATTATGCACTAAAAATACCCTGGGCGACACCGGAGGCACGCTGCGGAATAGGTCCATTACACAGCTTGACCATAAATGGACCGCATACACCCTTTTTCTTTTACCGCAGGTTCATCAAGATCCCTACTTACAAGATGGTTGTCGCAGGAGATCCTTTTAAGGCTAGCATGACCCAACCATCAAACGCTCCTCTCAAAGGACTCACTACTAAGGAGGAAAGGCGCAGACGTGCGGCAGGGCATCATTGGAGTTTCTTTTCTAAAATATGGGTTTTTAGGCCCTGTGTTAGACTTTCACTTTATGTAATTTCTTTTTCTTTTTTGGGCATGACCTTAGTATTGAACGACATTGTCCGTCATCGAAATATCAATAAATATATAAAGGGCATAGATGATTGCCACCTTCTTGGTTGGGTGTTAGACTTTTTCCTTCTCATCTGCGCTATTCCCTATGTTCGACTGACACACGTGGTTCGACACGGTCTTCATACTAGGGGCTGTATTCAGCCCTGCTAAATTCTTAAGTCTGAACACCAATAGGGAACTCTTCGGGGTCCTGGATATTGCATTATATGCATCTGCTCCGAATCATGTCTTTGGTCTATAGTTGGGTTGCCCGGCTCCTGTGTTTGCCATCTTACATTCCACAAGTTCGGCTAAGGTAGTAAAGGGAGAACTACTGCTATTGTATTTCCAGTTCGTCTGGTCAAATACCTCAATAGAGAAAGCCAATAACTGACTGTCATGATAAGTGAGAGCGGGTCAGCAATCCGGCGACTTAGTGTTACACTACAAATCGCTCACGATTTATGTCGTGTCATACGAGGGGCTGGGTTTTTGACCAGCCGCGTTGCCAAGGCGTTGTACTCCGGCTCGCCGATCATGCAAGAAGGGGCTATTATTTAGTGCCACTAATGGAATCTTATGGCCAAGTGAAAGTACTAAAGCCGCAAAGTCTAATTGCCTAGTTCACTTTGCAAGACGCCTCCTACATTGGACCAAGACGTTGGATTAAGTGTGGTCATGCGATCACGAACACCCCTGTAATATCTACATGGGGGCTGAAGCCGACGACTGGTAAACTTTCATACATACAAATAGCAAAATAGGAGGATAAACTAAATCATAAATATCATACACCATGAGTTCGTTACATGACTCTTACAACCAGACACAAACTACTCAAATATTATGTCCTTGGAGCATTGGCCTTCTACAATACGGGCTCCCTCGAGGACCTCGTCGAAGTACCTCTCCGGCTGCCGGTGCTCCTTGCACTCAGGTGGCCCAGCAGTGGCAATCTCGATGGCTTTCATCTTCGCCCACTGAACCTTCACACGGGCAAAAGCCATCCGAGCACCCTCAATACAAGATGACCTCTTAAGGGCATCAATTCGAGGAAGAGCCTCCACCAGCCTCTTCACGAGCCCAAAGTGGCTGCTGGGTACGGCTTCGGCTGGCCACAGAAAGACTACTACGTCCTTCATGGCCAAGCCGGCCACCCTATGCAGTTCGGACAACTGCTTCATCTGGTTGGTCAGGGGCACTAGAAGCTCTGGCGCAAGGTACTGCAACCAGAATAGCTTCTCCATTGAGCTCCCCTCTTTGGCTCGGAAGAAGGCGGTGGCGTCTGCAATGCTCCTTGGCAGGTCGGCAAAGGCGCCTGGAGAACTCTGAACTCGAGTTAGTAAAATATATCTCCTACTGGCATACCTACTCTGCATAATAAAGGCCTTACCAGCTGCAATCCGCCTCGCCTCTGGATCTCTTGTCGAGCGTCTTGGGCATCAGCCCGGGCTTCCTTTAGGCTCTCATAGGCTTTGGTGAGTTCGAAGGCTTGCTGCGAACTCGTCTGCTCCAAGAACTCGCATCTAGCAATGGCGTCCTTGATCTCTTTCTCAACCTCACCCACCTGCGCCTCATGTCGTTGGTGGGTGGTCTGCTCCTCCTCTAAGCTTTTGGCCGCCTTGTCCGCGGCCGCCTTGCTCGCCTCCGCCTCCCTCTTCGCTTCGGCGAGGGCGCTTTTGAGGGACTCAACCTCATCGGCGCCAACTGCGAGCATAATTAAAACATTTTTTAGTCTGTTTCAAACAACTAACACATATACAATTGGAAATATATACTCAATGCACGCATACCTTGCGTCTCCTCAAACCGCATGTTGATGTGGATTACTTCTTCATCGGCCAGCCGCAGCTTCCGAGTGAGTTTGGAAACTTCGGCGGACTAGGCGCTCGCGGCTAGTAGGGAAGCCTGTTGCACAATAGAGTGTAACCTCTTCCGAACACTATGTGATCCTCTGTCCGGCTTCTTCAAAATCGGACAGAGTCTCAGGGGCTACTATATATACACATGCATATTCCTTTATTAAAATCGGTTAGAAAATTATATCGCATACCTCAAAGTCTGTTAACAAGCTGGTAAAGGCTTCGTTTAGCCCGCTCTTGGTAGACTGAGTCTTTTCAACCACCGTACCGATTAGGGTACGGTGCTCTTCCACGACGGAAGCACGATGAAGTGCTTCCGCCAAAGTATTCGGCGCCTCCGGATTGATGGAGGCCACCAGTGGAGTTGACACTCCCCCTCCTTCAAAGGGGGTCGTTGTCCTGATTCCGAAGTTGTATGGGTCTCCAGAATGGTGTTCGGCTAGGGTCCGGATTGGTCATGCCCCCGTTGTCAGTCTCCATGGGGGTGGGTCCCCCCATGTCTTCGGCAGCCGAGGTGTTACCCTCTGGCGCCGTCTTGATGGCCTCCCGCCTCTCTCCATGGCCTGGAGAGGCTCTTCGGGACAAAACCTCAGTTTCGTCTGGGGAAGTTGGCGGGGAAGCCCGCGGAGGCGTTTCGCTCTCCACCATCCCTGGCTCCAGCGAATTCTCCGGAGACGATAGTTGAGGGAGATCGTGGCCGGACTGAAATGCACAACATAGTGTATTAAAAAAACTACAAATCATAAAGGTCGTGTCACACCCTGATTTTCATGCCACAACACTAAGCTAATAAATCATGACAAAATGTGGTTTTACAAAAACTTTTGAGTGTTTTGGACTTTGCCTTGATTGGATTTTGTCTGTTGTTTGCAAGTGCTCTAAAAATCAAATAAATCCTCCAACTCTTATACTCCTTCTCCTTGATCCAAAACTTCTGCCCAATGATCATGCCATGTGTATAGTATAGTATAGAATTTTCTTACAAAAATAATTTGGCCAAAAAGTATTTTCTAAATTTAGTTTTCCAAAAACCCCTGAATTAAGGTTTGCACTACAAGTACTTGATTTGGGGTATGAAAAATATTTCAAAGAGTACATTTGAAACCTTCCAGATATAGGACTCCCTTAAACCACAAAAATATAATTTTAAAAGTTATTTTCCTATTTTATTTAAAAGCTTTTTCTTAAGGCCAGAAATGATCTTTAATGGGGAAAAATTATTTTATCGTTTCAAAAATATTTGACAAAATTCATGGAAGCTCATTGGACATATAATGTCCATATATAAGAGTTTCAACACATGGTCATGTTCAAAATATTGGACAAAACCTCCCAAAACCATCTCTGCTCATTTCAAGGATTTGAAATATTTCTACAAGAAATATTTTCATAAAAATCCAAGAAAATTCTAGCATGTCACATATGACATGTTTGATGATATTGCCAAGTCTCATGTCATGGAGAATAATATAACCCCATGAAATCCCCTCAAAACCATTACTATCCATTTTGAAGGTTGAATAACTTTACATTGCCAAACATGTCCAAATGTTCTCAAACCTTGTGAACATGCTCAAATGGACTATTTATTCATCTAGACCAAATGAAACAAGTTGGAGAGAATGTTATCTTGATCAAAGTGCCCCAAAACCCTTCCTGTCCAGAACCAAATTTGAACAACTCTACATTGGCAACTTTCTCCTTTTGATCTCAACTTTTCGTACATGTTCAGAACCTAAAATAATGACACTAAGCCAAGTGGTGCACCAAGGAGAATAGCTTTGCATGACTAAATCCTATAAAGTCCATTTCTGTTGATTTCTAGGGTTTACAAAAGTTGCATTGGCAACTTTGCCCAAATGAACTCTATCTTGGTGGAACCTCTTATTTTCTCATACCATTTGACCCTGTCAAGCCTCATGACAAGGGAAGTCCATTTGCTTGCCCAGACCTACATCAAACACCTTCTGGCAGAAATTTAAAATGCATGTTTTGTCCATTTCCACTAATCTCCATGAGCTCAACTTTTTCCCACAACACCATCTGCTCCTCCTCTACCTCCTGCATCTTTCCCTGCCCGAGGAGCCATGATTAAGGGGGAGTAGAACCCCATTTTTCTTCTCTGGGCAGTAGCATTCTCCCTCTCTCTTAGCCTCTCTCTCCCTCCTTGACATTCTAGAGCATCCAAGGCTCTCCTCAGCTTTTGCCCATACCGCCTGCAGCTGCCAGACACAAGTGGACGCGCGATTGCGCGCAGAAAAGCTGCGGATGCCGGCCATTTGCACGCTCTGGAGCGCCTGGCAAAGCACCCGACTGTTTATGCCGCGCTCCCCCACCACCTCGGCCGCCCCAGCGCGCCAGTTGAGGCCCTCGATGTTCGCACCATGACAACCGTGTTGTCCCCCTTCTCTCTCCCTCTCTCTCACCCCCTACTGCCCATGCCCGACGCTGCCTGGTTCAGCCAATGGGCGCGCGAGCTAGGGACCCCCTAAGGCACGCCCCGCTCCTCCATACCTTCTCCCTCAACCTGGTCCATGCCCACAATCGCCCCAGACACGACCAGGGGAGCCAACTTCAACCTGGTGCTGCCGAGCTCGAGACCGTGGACGCGGTCCGCGCCACACCTTCTCCCCCACCTTATCCGGCCTTCCCGACCCCCCTAGAGATCACAGTATGACTCACCGGCCTCCTAGCTCTCTCCCTGGCCTCTCACTTTACCTCCAGAGCCGCTCCCCACTTCCCATGGCCGCCATGGCCGCCGTTGCCCTCCCCCTAAATTCAGCCAAGACCGAGCTCTTCTTCCTCTCCTCTCGCCACCTGCAGGCTCCCCTGCGCAAGGCGGAGCTCCCACGCTTTTCCCCACGTCTGAGGGCGCACCATAGCGCTATGGCCAATCTCGCCCGACGCCACCATCCACCAACATCCAAGCCACCGTCGTCTTGACCATCGCCGGCAGCCGTGGCATACACCAGTGGATGCGGCGCTCGACACCGAGCTCATCCATAGCCAGAGCGTCACCGGAGGTGCTCCGTAGCACTAACAGTCGCCGTCGGGGCTCTCTGCTTCCTGGGCCAGGCGAGCGCGCAGGAGGAAGATGAAGACGACGACCTGCGGGCGGGCCCAGTTCGTGGCGGCTCCACCCACCGGGCCACGCTGGCAAGTGGACACTGGTCCAGCTCGGGGTTGCCTCCTGTGCGGGAAGGCGTATTATCTCAGTACGCCTTCGACATTGCCCCTGTCGCCCGCGCGGCCGAGTAGCTGGGCCGGCCCACAGCTATCTCTCGCCGGCGCGCAGGATAAGGGTAATGCCTTATTTCTCCTTTTTATTCTTTTCCAGTGAGTTTCTAAAATCCACAGTTCATTCATTTCATGCCCAAATTTGATGATTCAAATTTCTACTAGTTCATAAATTCACTCTATCACATGGTGCAATTTGCACATTTTTTTCAGAGAACTTTCCTTCACACTTATTTAGTAAATCCCAATTTTCTTAATACCGTGATAAACTTTAGAAATTCACAGATAGCCCATTGTTGACCCAAATGCCATGATTCAAATTTCTGGATGCTTCTAAGTCCTAGCTTAGGTTATGAACATTTTTATTGATACTTTCTGTGCCACACAATATAATGAGCCATTTCTTCATATTTGTCAACTTTGCAAATTCATAGATAATTCATTTGAACTCCAAATCCAGTGAAACCAACTCCTAGATGCTTCTAAAATCATGATTTGTTAAATGGGTGCTTTTGCTCATTTTTTAAAAATATATTTCTGTACACTTCTTGCAAATCGATAAACCCCTTGATTCCATCCTATCAAAATGTTTAGAAATATCCACTAACCCAGTTCCAATGAATCCACTCTGGATATTTTTCATATAACCAGAGATGTCCTAGAAAAGTAAAATTAATATTTTTAGGGCACTTGTATTTTTTGCCTTGTTGTGTTGTTTATTATGGTTGCTTTCGACGATGGTTGACGAAGTAGACGAAATGCTCGGAGTTGGACCAGAGATATTTGAAGACCTCGAAGACTTTGTTAAAACAGGCAAGCAACCCTTTGACCATGATGAACCCTTTTAATCATAATATCATTTCTTCTTGTGATTGTTGAATGCATGATATCTTGAATGGCAACCTTGCTAGGTTTGCCTTCGTTGCATACCCCATTGATACTTGCATTGTTCATGACTCTATCCTTGTTTAGAGTTGTGTTGGCGGGTTGTAGAAATATGCTATAGTTGTTGGCTGAGCAAAATGGGTCAGAGTTATGCATGGTAAGGAACAAGTGTGGTTTGACATACTTGCAAATAGCCCCAGTGGGTGCCACTAATGACCCTGGGAGATGATGATGATGATCTAGGTCACTACTTGGTGGAGAGGTAGTGTACCGAGGCTTGATGAAAGTGTTGTTTATAGAGACGGATTAGATTTAAGATTTGTTGACCGTCCCAACCCTACATGCGCAACCACTCTACCCTCATATGGGAAAGGGAATTATTGATTACCTAGGCATGTACTAGCATGGTGCCCACATTACTAGTGACGAGGGTGACATGAGGTCACTCTCGGGACGGGGTCGTGCTTGGATAGGCGGTCATGACTGTTTTCACAGGGCACCGGACACACCATTGGTCCCTGCGTGTATGTGTGATAATGAAAAGGGCAGAGTCCCAAGATCTTGATGTTTATACATAATGGCCGTGTACCAACGAGTGGACCCTATGTTACCGTCGCCTAGGGAAAGATAGTGATCGGGTGCTTCCCCCGAGTACTTGGGGTACTGCGGGATCGTGGATGACACGAAAGCTTCCCCGATCTTGTGGGTAAAGTGTGCAACCTCTACAGAGTGTCAAACTATTCGAATAGCCGTGTCCACGGTCAAGGACAGTTGGGTGGTGCTGCTTAGACTATGTCCATATGTTTCTAACAAACAACACAGTTTGGTGATATTAATGATGTGACTCGTGAGGAAGTCATGATGAGCTTGAGCATGAGTCATTCATAACTCTTTTCTCGATGCTGAGGTCTGTAACCTCCTGATACTTGTTGCAGATGCATTCATGTCCTTGGTAAATGTTGATCATACTTGCACGAGAAAAAAACTAGTTTTTCGCAAAAATGCCAATTAAGCAGTAGAGCTTTTCATAATTATTTTGTTATCACTCTTGGGTTGCTTGCGAGTACATTCAAAGTACTCATTGGCTTGCCAGTGGTAATTTTATTGGCCAGGCATGAAAGAACAGGATATAATGAAGAGTACCTTGGTGACGAACATGCGAGCTAGGACGCTTCCCAGTCAGAATGCCTATAGGGTTGGCATGGGTCCAAGTTGTTATTGAAGATTTCCGCTGCGATGATACACTCAAGACTTGACCATAATGGTCCTACTTGTGTAAAATGGTACGTATGGTTGTAAGACTCTTGTTATTCAGCTTCTGTGTGTTCAGTGAGCATTGATCTCTGGGATCATTGTACACGTGCATTCGGTGATCTCGACTTATGAGTTCGGGTCCCCACAGAGCTGGTATCAGAGCCATCCTGACTGTAGGAAGCCTTAGTTAGCATGGCCGTAAGTTAGGGTAAAACTATTTTCAAAACTATCACTAGTTTTCAAATTATCCATACTTCTCTTCCCCTATGAGTTTTTTTTCCTGAAAAGCTAAGGTATATTTTCCCTATCGATCTCTTCCCTTCAAAACTATTGCAAACGGTCGCTAGCACCCTCAAGCCCCTGACCACGGGATTCCTTGTAATCCTCGTGGATAGCCTAGAAACACCTTGCCAAACACTCACCTACCTCTTCCGAACACAAGATTGGCGACACCATAGCAAGACGATGCCAACAGAAGATACGCCTTGAAGAATGAGGACATGAAGACCCAGAGGATGGTGACACCTTTGAATTTGCCCCAGGATGATGCAACCTTGTCCTATGACGATCGGGGTGTAAGATATGTAAGACCATGATATACATCGCTAATAGAGCAATCATGTCCTTACCGTTGTTGTATCGACAACCACCGGTGGATGAGAACCTCACCATTTGGCCCGCCTCACTATAGTGAGCAGGAAAACGGTTCTCTTCATCCCCCGCTCACGGTGTCGATGTTTTCATCAACGTAACCGACATGTTGGACCTCTACTATGCCTTGTTAAGGTCATTGCATAAAGTATTACCTACCTGGTACCATCGACGCCTTAAAAGATAGAAAGGGATCGTCATGATTAAGAAGACAACAGAAGACCGAGTCAATGCCTGCTATAAGGAGCCACCTTCACCCCATCACTTCAACAGGTGACAAGTTGTTGAAGAATCTTCAGGCTCAACCCGAATGGTTTCATCGAACAACTACAAGAGACGTAGCAGCACCCGAGGAAAACTTCGAAGACTGCACGAAGCACAGAGCAAAGCACGACTAATGAATCCGAGAACCCCTAGGGTAGGATGAGTCGTGTACCCCCTATGCGCAGACGAGTCCATATGATGGTTCGAAGAGAACCAGGATTGTGTGTTGCTTGGTTTTATTTGTTTGTGTTTTGATATCAGTCGCCCTTTTTGCCCTAGGCAACAAGTACGCATCCATATCACCTTCCTTATCTTAATGCTTGTGTTTGGCCCTTTTTGCACCTGTTTGTTTACGCTTGCACTATAGAACCCCCTTTAGGCATATCACCTCCTCTATGCTACTTTTCCCTCTCATCTCTCTCCTCAACTGAAAGCTGGCAAGACAAGATACACCAAGGGTTCTACTTTGGAACCAACTAGCATTGAAGACTTTTGCTACAGCCTCCTAGACCAAGTGCAGCCCCGAAGAGTTATGGTGCCCCTCAAGATTAGAAACCCATTCCAAGACCCTTCGAGACTCCACAAGATACCCCAGCTCGAATCCTTAACCATGTGCTCAACCCACGGAATTGCAAGATAACTAGTTAAGCCTCCGTAACCATGCTTAGCACTGGGTTCATTATGGAACTAGTGGATCTAATGAGCAAGCACATTGTCATCCTAATATAGCACATAATTGATGAGGCCAGGAAAGACCAGTTTGAGGATAAAGGAATAGGGGACAAATGACTTGTTGGAGCTATACTAGTAACCTTGAGGAAGTATCTGGCACTCTTTGGTGGATTATGAGGCTTCCATGTTGGTAGATGAACTTGGTGGGATCTTGATTAGAGAGTAGCATAGCTTTCATTACCCCTGGATAAATTGGATTTAGTGGGACAACTAAGACCGCAAGCTGAATTCTTGGAAGTATGAGGATTTGATATAGATAGGAGATAGTGACGTTACGATAATGAATTTGGGGAAGCATGTAGGAATTCTCATTGGACATGAGGTTTGGATTTAAATAGGTGATCCTAGTGGAGTATAGATGCTGAGTATGTCTACATGGTACGGAGTAAATTGGATTTAGACTGATGATCTCGATCATGATACCATGTTTCTCGGTGGACGATAAACTAGGAGACTGGATTAATTGTCGGAGTTGATTTAGGGATCTATATACGCCTGACTTTGGAGTTTACTCGACCATGGTAATGGAAATTGGTGGACTGGCTATAGTAAAGATAGCCCATTCAAGTATTCAGGGATTATAGGACATTAGTAGGTTGTGTGGAACACCATGGATATTGGATTTGTAGTGATTGATGGAAGCTAATGGTCTGTTGGATTTGATATATAGGAAGGAAACATGACCTTCGAAGGATAGGCCGAGCACTTGGATTGTCATGATTAAATTCAAGCTTGGAAGCTTGTATGCTCTACCCATGGATTTTTGCACAGGGATAGCCATACACATGAGTTTGGGGATAGTTGACATGTATGATTTGTTTAGACCTCCTCTTGGGAGTCATGAGGGTATGAATAGCATGAGTGAGGATTGGAGTTGACCCATATGAGATGATGCTTTCGGTGGTATAAGGTTATTTGTTTGGAAGACTAGGTAGAAAAATTGGCATCTCAGAAACTGTGCTTCAGGATAAGACGATAAATGTTCACCCATATACTATAATCCTTGAAACCCTCAAGCCCTACCAAGCCATAACATGGTCAGATCATGGCCATGGGCTTTGGCATAGGTTGAGAAGACCCTGACCCATACTCAACCGGGACCACCACCAATGCCCCAGCCTACTTCGCGTACCCCATAGACTTCATGGAGTACTTGGACAAGTTGGTTGTCATCTTTATTTTGGTAACATACTTGTCTACCCAAAGACGGAAGAAGAATCGTTGAGCTGGTCAAGGAACATCTGAAGATCGTCATGTCTAGGAGGAAGAACTACACCAACCATCATCGTCAAGAAGTAAACCTCCATGTCGAAGACCAGGTGTGTCTGCAAGCCACTTCTCTCTCAAGAGAACCAAGCATTTTCATGGCAAGTGAAGCTCACACCAAGATTATCGACCCCCGCTAGGATCTCTACGAGACGAAGAGAAGACAGTTACCAGATGGACTTACCACCTGAGTTACCCACTATGCACAACATTTTCCATGCGACACAACTCGGAAAGTGTTTTCAACTTCCTAACTAGCCCGATCTCTACAAGGACATCGATCACCGAGCCATCAACCTCCAGCCCAATATGACCTGCGTGAGAGACCCCAATTGCAATCAAGGAGGACGTCATACACGAAGCCACGCCATCGAGTACTTCAAGGTTCAGTGGATCACCACTCGGAAGCACAAGCAGTATGAGGATGTGAAGACTACCCCATAGCTAAGTTTCCGTATTCCTTTCCACGCCTAGTTTGGGAATCTCGGGGACGAGATTCTTGTAAGGGGGGTACATCTATCACACCCTGATTTTCATGCCACAACACTTAAGCTAATAAATCATGACAAAATGTGGTTTTACAAAAACTTTTGAGTGTTTTGGACTTTGCCTTGATTGGATTTTGTCTGTTGTTTGCAAGTGCTCTAAAAATCAAATAAATCCTCCAACTCTTATACTCCTTCTCCTTGATCCAAAACTTTTGCCCAATGATCATGCCATGTGTATAGTACAGTATAGAATTTTCTTATAAAAATAATTTGGCCAAAAAGTATTTTCTAAATTTAGTTTTCCAAAAAACCCTGAATTAAGGTTTGCACTACAAGTACTTGATTTGGGGTATGAAAAATATTTCAAAGAGTACATTTGAAACCTTCTAGATATAGAACTCCCTTAAACCACAAAAATATAATTTTAAAAGTTATTTTCCTATTTTATTTAAAAGCTTTTTCTTAAGGCCAGAAATGATCTTTAATAGGGAAAAATTATTTTATTGTTTCAAAAATATTTGACAAAATTCATGGAAGCTCACTGGACATATAATGTCCATATATAAGAGTTTCAACGCATGGTCATGTTCAAAATATTGGACAAAACCTCCCAAAACCATGTCTGCTCATTTCAAGGATTTGAAATATTTCTACAGGAAATATTTTCATAAAAATCCAAGAAATTCTAGAATGTCACATATGACATGTTTGATGATATTGCCAAGTCTCATGTCATGGAGAATAATATAACCCCATGAAATCCCCTCAAAACCATTACTGTCCATTTTGATGTTTGACCAACTTTACATTGCCAAACATGTCCAAATGTTCTCAAACCTTTTGAACATGCTCAAATGGACTATTTATTCATCTAGACCAAATGGAACAAGTTGGAGAGAATGTTATCTTGATCAAAGTGCCCCAAAACCTTTCCTGTCCAGAACCAAATTTGAACAACTCTACATTGGCAACTTTCTCCTTTTGATCTCAACTTTTTCGGACATGTTCAGAACCTCAAATAATGACACTAAGCCAAGTGGTGCACCAAGGAAAATATCTTTGCATGACTAAATCCTGGAAAGTCATTTTCTGTTGATTTCTACGGTTTACAAAAGTTGCATTGGCAACTTTTCCCAAATGAACTCTAACTTGGTGGAACCTCTTATTTTCTCATACCATTTGACCCTGTCAAGCCTCATGACAAGGGAAGTCCATTTGCTTGCCCAAACCTACATCAAACACCTTCTGGCAGAAATTTAAAATGCATGTTTTGTCCATTTCCACTAATCTCCATGAGCTCAACTTTTTCCCACAGCCCCATCTGCTCCTCCTCTACCTCCTGCATCTTTCCTTGCCTGAGGAGCCATGATTAAGGGGGAGTAGAACCCCATTTTTCTTCAGCAGCATTCTCCCTCTCTCTCAGCCTCTCTCTCCCTCCTTGACATTCTAGAGCATCCAAGGCTCTCCTCAGCTTTTGCCCATACCCCCTGCAGCTGCCAGACACAAGTGGACGCGCGAGTGCGCGCAGAAAAGCCGCGGATGCCGGCCATTTGCGTGCTCTAGAGCGCCTGGCAGAGCACCCGACCGTTGATGCCACGCTCCCCCACCACCTCGTCTGCCCCAGCGCGCTAGTCGAGGCCCTCGACGTTCGCACCACGACAGCCGTGCTGTCCCCCTTCTCTCCCCCTCTCTCTCACCCCCTGCTGCCCATGCCCGACGCTGCCCGGTTCAGCCAATGGGCGCGCGAGCTAGGGCCTCCCTAAGGCACGCCCCGCTCCTCCATACCTTATCCCTCGACCTGGTCCATGCGCACGATTGCCCCAGACACGACCAGGGGAGCCAACTTCAACCTGGTGCTGCCGAGCTCGAGATCGTGGACGCGGTCTGCGGCACACCTTCTCCTCCACCTTATCCGTCCTTCCCAACCCCCCCTAGAGCTCACAGTATGACTCACCGGCCTCCTAGATCTCTCCCAGGCCTCTCACTTTACCTCCAGAGCCGCTCCCCACTTCCCATGGCCGCCGTCGCCCTCCCCCTAAATTCAGCCAAGCCCAAGCTCTTCTTCCTCTCCTCTCTCCACCTGCAGGCTCCCCTGCACAAGGCGGAGCTCCCACGCTTTTCCCATCGTCCGAGGGTGCACCGTAGTGCCGTGGCCAACCTCACCCGACGCCACCATCCACTGACATCCAAGCCACCGTCGTGTTGACCATTCCTGACAGCCGTGGCATACAATAGTGGATGTGGCGCTCGACGCCGAGCTCATCCATAGCTAGAGCGTCACCGGAGGTGCTCTGTAGTACTGACAGTCGCCGTCGGGGCTCTCTGCTTCCTGGCCCAGGCGAGCGCGTGGGAGGAAGACGAAGATGACGACCTGCGGGCGGGCCCAGTTCGTGGGCGGCTCCACCCACCGGGCCATGCTGGCAAGTGGACACGGGTACAGCTCGGGGTTGCCTCCTGTGCGGGAAGGCGTATTATCTCAGTACACCTTCGACATTGCCCCTGTCGCCCGCGCGGCCGAGCAGCTGGGCTGGCCCACAGCTATCTCTCGCCGGCGCCAGTGGGTGCCACTAATGACCCTAGGAGATGATGATGATGATCTAGGTCACTACTTGGTGGAGAGGTAGTGTACCGAGGCTTGATGAAAGTGTTTTTTACAGAGACGGATTAGATTTAAGATTTGTTGACCGTCCCAACCCTACATGCACAACCACTCTACCCTTATATGGGAAAAGGCAATATTGATTACCTAGGCCTGTACTAGCATGGTGCCCACATTACTAGTGACGGGGGTGACATGAGGTCACTCTCGGGACGGGGTCGTGCTTGGATAGGCGGTCATGACTGTTTTCACAGGGCACCGGACACACCGTTGGTCCCTGCGTGTATGTGTGATAATGAAAAGGGCAGAGTCCCAAGATCTTGATGTTTATACACAAAGGCTGTGTACCAACGAGTGGACCCTATGTTAGTGTCGCCTAGGGAAAGATAGTGATCGGGTGCTTCCCCTGAGTACTTGGGGTACTACGAGATCGTGGATGACATGAAAGCTTCCCGGATCTTGTGGGTAAAGTGTGCAACCTCTACAGAGTGTCAAACTATTCGAATAGCCGTGTCCACAGTCAAGGACAGTTGGGTGGTGCTGCTTAGACTATGTCCATATGTTTCTGACAAACAACACAGTTTGGTGATATTAATGATGTGACTCGTGAGGAAGTCACGATGAGCTTGAGCATGAGTCATTCATAACTCTTTTCTCGATGTTGAGGTCTGTAACCTCCTGATACTTGTTGCAGATGTATTCATGTCCTTGGTAAATGTTGATCATACTTGCATGAGAAAAAAACTAGTTTTTCGCAAAAATTGGCAATTAGGCAGTAGAGCTTTGCATAATTATTTTGTTATCACTCTTGGGTTGCTTGCGAGTACATTCAAAGTACTCCTTGGCTTGCCAGTGGTTATTTTATTGGCCAGGCATGAAAGAACAGGATATAATGAAGAGTACCTTGGTGACGAACATGCGAGCTAGGACGCTTCCCAGTCAGAATGCCTACAGGGTTGGCATGGGTCCAAGTTGTTATTGAAGATTTCCGTTGCGATGATACACTCAAGACTTGACCATAATGTTCCTACTTGTGTAAAATGGTATGTATGGATGTAAGACTCTTGTTATTCAGCTTCTGTGTGTTCAGTGAGCATTGATCTCTGGGATCACTGTACATGTGCATTCGGTGATCTCGAGTTATGAGTCAGGGTCCCCACAGAGCGATATATGAGAAGGCATCCTTTGATACTTACAAGTCGACCAGGGGCTTTGACCTGAGGCGCCACTCGGGTATGACTTCGGCATCCGAATCCGAGTCGTCTGGGAGTGATATCTTCCCCCTCTTGGATGCCTCCACCTCTGGGTCTTCGGAGGTCGCTCTTTTCTTCCTCCTCTCCTTAGGGGGAGGATTGCTCTCTTCCTCCTCCTCCTTGTCATCTTCATCTCCCTCGTGGGAGGAAAAGGCTTAGGAATCCCCGGACATATCGTCTGGAGGACCTTTACGGCGGGGACCGCTTTTGGCCTCCTTGCTCTTCTTCTTGGTTTTCTTCTTCGGCGCCGGAACTAGCATCCTCGTCAGTAGAGGGTCAGCTGGGTTTTCGGGCAGCGGAGCCGGACACTTGATCCGCTCCGCCTTCTTCGTCCAGCCCTATTTAAAGTATGAAAATCTCAATACACCCCTATGATTTTCGGACTAAGTTACTTTCGGAAACTAAGAAACTTACCGGAGTAGCTGGGTGAGCATAGTCGAGGCTGATGTCATCTGTCGTCTCCGGCCATGATTTCTGCTTCTGGGCCTTGAAAAGAAGCCTCCAGATATCTTTGTGCATCGTGCCAAAGAATCGTTACAGGGTCTGCGGCCCTTCCGGACAAAACTCCCACATGTGGAGAGGCCGACGCTGGCAGGGGAGGATACGGCGGACTAGCATCACCTGAACCAAGTCGATGAGGTCGGTGTTCCTTTCTATGATGTTTTTGATGCGCTTCTGCAGCATTAACACTCGTCAGCTGACCCCCAGTCCAGACCTTTGTTGATCCATGACGCTAGCCGCATTGGGGGTCCGGATCTAAGCTCAGGAGTGGCCTCCCAGTTGGCGCCGCGAGGTTCGGTGATGTAGCACCACTCCTGCTGCCATATCTTCATAGTTTCCACGAAAGCCCCTTTGGGCCAGGTGACTTTGGGAAGTTTACTCACCATCGCGCCTCCGCAGTCTGCATGCTCCCTGTCCACCACCTTTGGCTTCATGTTGAAGGCCTTGAGCCAGAAGCTGAAGTGGGGGGAATGCGGAGGAGCGCCTCGCACACGACGATAGACGCTGAGATGTGGAGGATGGAGTTTTGGGCTAGATCATGGAAATCTAGCCCGTAATAGAACATGAGGCCGCGAACAAAAGGGTGAAGTGGAAACCCTAGTCCACAGAGGAAGTGGGGGATAAATACCACCCTTTTGCCGGGCTTCGGGGTGGGGATGACCTGCTTCTTGGCAAGTATCCTATATGCGATGTCCGTACTCAGGTACCTCGCATCCTGTATCTCCTCGACATCGTTCTCCTTCACGGAGGAGGCCATCCACTTGCCGTAAAGCCGGATCCGGACATGACTGGAGAGGTTGGTGGCGGTGGGAAGGATCAAAGCATGGGCGCTGGAGTTCAAAGGTGGGAAGACTGAGGGAGGAAGAATGCATGAGAAAGAAAGGATGGATCTTTGTCCGCTTATATAGGTCGTGAATGCCAAATGCCCGCTCCCCCAGCCTTAATACCTCGCCTATTCCCAATGTGGGTATGAACTGCAGTCAGTTGGATTACCCAAATATCATTGATATACAATACCGTATTAAGTGGGCACGATCTCTGTTTTGACAGGACGTTCCAATCAGGCGTGGCCTCAAAACACGGAACGTGGGTGTGAAAACGGTTCGAAATGCTGAAAGGTCAAGTCTGACGCTTCGTCGACAAAGTTGTCAGTAAAAGAGAATGTTCTCAGTTTTTGTATATCCTGCCTTCGCGGCTAAGGGTTGTATTTATTATGAAAAGTTAGATACAATTCTTTTATAGAGGATAGCTAGTGTGTATTCTTTAAGGAACCCGCCTTGCAATGCCTAAGACAATCTAAGTGCTGAATATATCATCATTGAAGACAGGTATAAGTGCATCTAGTGCCCCTTAGTGATTTTGGTGTATTGAAGACTTATAGGTTAAGGGACTAATATGTTTGTGAGTGTACACAGGCTCTATAAGTCAATGAGGAGTTTGATATTTACAGTGAAAGTCGACCCCTAAAAATGAATGTCTTCGGCTGAAGACTTTGGTTCACCTTAAGACTTTGAAAGTGAAGAAATTGGTGTGACCTTGAAGACTTCGATATTCATGCAAGGAATCTTAAGCGTGAAGACTTGTGCTTTCGTAGTTTCATTTTCTTCTTCTTGAGTCATAGGAAACACCGTACTGTTAAAGGGGGTCAAGGTAATACTAAGGAAACAGATTTCCAAGTGATGCTCATCTGAAAATCCTACACCTACCCAATCCTTCGAGTGAAGCCATTGGAAATGTCATATCAGTTCAGTCAATTTCTTCAGCGACAGAGATGAAGATCTTCTGGTCTCTGAGGAATTTGTTCTGACTGAGGAGTTAGGAATTTGCTAGTGCGGATGGCCTACACAGTGAGGAACATGATAGCCCTCAGGAATTCGAACCTCAAATCCGACCATTGTTGTGCCGCGCGCCAGCTGTCCCAAAATATCCTACCACCTAACGGTCATATCAGCCTAGGGCATTTATGCCTTATCATGTCGGGCTGCTCCCTAGGCTATAAATAGCTGCCCCCTACAACCACTAGCTGGTTGGCTGCTCCGAGAGAAACTGACACTTGTCATTTGAGAGCATCCCATTCCTCCAAGGACTTTGAGCGAAAATCATCAAGTGAGGAAAACCCAAATCCCAAACCCAAACCTACAAACCCCAAAGTGATTGAGCATCACCGAAGTGATTGTTCCTGTGTGGAACCGATGCTTGTTACCTTTGAGGACTGTGTATCCTCCAGACGGTTAGGTGTCATGGTCTGAGCATCCAAGAGGAATTGTGGATTGCTGAGTGACCAAGTCTGTGAAGGTTGGGAAGTCACCTGTGAAGACTTACCACTACTGTTGGGTGAGGTCTGTGTGATCTTAGCTCAAGCAGAATACAGTGAGGACTGTGTGTCCGGGACTGTCTATCCTTGAGTTTAAATATGCAGCCGCTCCAACCAGATGTACAACTATCACAGGAGTTGGAACTGGTCTACCAAATCATTGTCTTCACCAAGCCAACTAGTTCTATTTCCTCAACCCTTTCATTTCCTCAGTTATGTGTTGATGTACCTGATCATTACTCTTTGAAGACTTTGACTGAAGACTTTGTCTAATTCCTCAATCCAATTTCTTCAGTCTGTTTGTCTTCATCTTGCTTATGATGTGTTTACGCTTTCTGTACTCTGTGTTTGTCTTTCATTTCATCATGATGACTATGTTGCTGCTCTGTTAAGCTTATACCTGAGTACTTATTCCGCTGCAAGTAGTTCTTCACTTAGGAATTTCCTCACCCTGAAATTCCTTCGTGAAGAATTCATAAAAATCACCTATTCGCCCCCCTCTAGTCGACGTAACACACTTTCAATTGGTATCAGAGCAAGGTACTCCCTTATTCTGTGTGATTTTGGTTTAACTACCTGGAGTTTTAGTTATGTCGACTTCAGGAATGAGGAGTGTGTCCGGCCCCATCTTTGATGGTCATGAGTATCCCAAGTGGAAGGACATGATGAAGAAGTGACTCATGGTAATGAACAGCAAACTATGGACCATAACCATCATGAGTATCCAAGTTTGATGTGATCAAACATCGCATGCTCCCTCTACCATCAAGATTGGTGTTAAACCTAAATAATTGTTATTTGGTGTTTGCGTTGAGCATAGACATGATTGGATTATGTTTATCGCAATACGGTTATTCATTTAAGGAGAATAATGGTTACTCTATTTATTTTAATAATACCTTCAATGGTCTTGCACCTAAAATGAGTTTATTGAATCTCGATCGTAGTGATACACATGTTCATGCCAAACAATATAAGATAGTAATGATAGTACAACATACTTGTGGCACTGCCGTTTGAGTCATATTGGTATAAAACGCATGAAGAAGCTCCATGTTGATGGATCTTTGGACTCACTCATTTTTGAAAAGATTGAGACATGCGAACCATGTCTATTGTTATATATGCATGAAGAAACTCCATACAGATGGGTCATTTGGACTCACTTGATTTTGAATCACTTGAGACATGCAAATCATACCACATGGACAAGATGACTGAAAGGCCTCGTTTTCAGTGAGATGGAACAAGAAAGCAACTTGTTGGAAGTAATACATTTGATGTCTGCAATCCAATGAGTGCTGACGCACGCAGTGAATATCGTTATGCTCTTACTTCACAGATGATTTGAGTAGATTCTTAGTATATTTACTTGATGAAACACAAACCTGAATTATTGAAAGGTTCAAGTAATTTCAGAGTGAAGCTGAAGATCATCGTGGCAAGAGGATAAAATATCTATGATAGGATCATAGAGATGAATATCTGAGTTACAAGTTTGGCACACAATTAATACATTGTGGAAATTGTTTCACAACTAATAACGCCTGGAACACCATAGTTTGATGGTGTGTCCGAACATCATAAATGCACCCTATTGGATATGGTGCATACCATGATGTCTCTTATCGAATTACCACTATCGTTTATGGGTTAGGCATTAGAGACAACCGCATTCACTTTAAATAGGGCACCACGTAATTCCGTTGAGATGACACCGTATGAACTATGGTTTAGAGAAACCTAAGCTGTCATTTCTTAAAAATTTGGGGATGTGACGCTTATGTGAAAAGTTTTGCCTGATGAGCTCGAACCCAAAGAGGATAAAATGCATCTTCATAGGACACCCAAAAACAGTTGGGTATACCTCTTGTCTCAGTTCCGGAAGCAAAAGGGATTGTTTCTAGAATCAGGTCTTTTCTCGAGGAAAAGTTTCTCTCAAAAGAATTTAGTGGGAGGATGGTGGAGACTTGATGAGGTTATTGAGCCGTCACTTCAACTAGTGTGTAGCAGGGCACAGGAAGTTGTTCCTGTGGCGCCTACACCAATTGAAGTGGAAGCTAATGATATTGATCATGAAACTTCGGATCAAGTCACTACCAAAACTCATAGGTTGACAAGGATACGTACTACTTCAGAGTGGTACGTAATCCTGTCTTGGAGGTAATGTTGCTAGACAACAATGAACCTACGAGCTATGGAGAAGCGATGGTGGGCCCGGATTCCGGCGAATGGCTCGAGGCCATAAAATCCGAGAGAGGATCCATGTCTAAAACCAAGGTGTAGACTTTGGAAGAACTACTTGATGGTCGTAAGGCTGTTGGGTACAGATGGATTTTAAAAGGAAGACAGACAATGATGGTAAGTATCACCATTAAGAAAGCTCGACTTGTCGTTAAGATGTTTTCCGACAAGTTCAAGGAGTTGATTGCAATGAGACTTTCTCATTCGTAGCGATGCTAAGAGTCTGCTGAAATTATACTAGCAGTTACTACATTATTTATGAAATCTTGCAGATAGGATGTCAAAACATTGTTTCCTCGACGTTTTTCTCGAGGAAAGGTTGTATGTGATACAACCAGAAGGTTTTGTCAATCCTAAAAGCTGCTAACAAGTATGCAAAGATCCAGCAATCCTTCTAAGGACGGGAGTAAGCATCTCGGAGTTGGAATATACGCTTTGATGAGATGATCAAAGATTTTGGGTTTATACAAAGTTTATGAGAAACTTGTATTTCCAAAGAAGTGAGTGGGAGCACTATAGAATTTCTGATGAGTATATGTTGTTGACATATTGTTGATCAGAAATGATGTAGAATTTCTGGAAAGCATATAGGGTTATTTGAAAAGTGTTTTTCAATGGAAAACCTGGATTAAGCTACTTGAACATTGAGCATCAACATCTATAAGGATAGATAAAAAATGCTTAATAGTACTTTCAAATGAACACACACCGTGACAAGATTTTTAAGTAGTTCAAAATAGATCGGCAAAGAAGGAGTTCTTGTTTGTGTTATAAGGTGTGAGTATTGAGTAAGACTCAAGACCTGACCACGGCAGAAGAGAGAGAAAGGACGAAGGTTGTCCCCTATGCTTTAGACGTAGGCTCTACAGTATGCTATGCCATGTACCGCACCTGAAGTGTGCCTTGCCATGAGTCAGTCATGGGGTACAAGAGTTATCCAGGAATGGATCATAGGAAAGCGGCCAAGGTTATCCTTCGTAACTACTGGACTAAGGAATTTTCTCCATTATGGAGGTGGTAAAAGAGTTCGTCGTAAATGGTTACGTCGATGCAAACTTTGACGCTAATCCGGATGACTCTGCGTAGTAAACCGGATTCGTATAGTAGAGCAGTTATTTGGAATAGTTCCAAATAGCGTGTGGTAACTGCATCTAGAAGATGACATAGAGATTTGTAAAGCACACACGGATCTGAAAGGTTCAGACCCATTGACTAATAACCTCTCTCACAAGCAAGATATGATCAAACACCATGGGTGTTGGATTCAATACAATCACATAATGATGTGAACTAGATTATTGACTCTAGTTTAAGTGGGAGACTGTTGGAAATATGCCATAGAGGCAAAAATAAAATGGTTATTATTATATTCCCTTATTCATGATAATTGTCTATTGTTCATGCTATAATTGTATTAACTGGAAACCGTAATGCATGTGTGAACACATAGACCAAAACATGTCCCTAGTGAGCCTCTAGTTGACTAGCTCGTTGACCAATAGATGGTTATGGTTTCCTGACCATGGACATTGGATGTCATTGATAACGGGATCACATCATTAGGAGAATGATGTGATGGACAAGACCCAATCCTAAGCATAGCACAAGATTGTGTAGTTTGTCTCCTAAGAGCTTTTCTAATGTCAAGTATCATTTCCTTAGACCATGAGATTGTGCAACTCCCGGATACCATAGGAATGCTTTGGGTGTACCAAACGTCACAACGTAACTGAGTGGCTATAAAGGTACACTACAAGTATCTCCGAAAGTGTCTGTTGGGTTGGCACGAATCGAGACTGGGATTTGTCACTCCGTATGACGGAGAGGTATCTCTGGACCCACTCGATAATGCATCATCATAATGAGCTCAATGTGACTAAGTAGTTAGTCACGGGATCATGCATTACGGAACTGGGATACCGACGATCGTATCTCGGGCAAGTAACGTACCGATTGACAAAGGGAATTGTATACGGGATTGCTTGAATTCTCGACATCATGGTTCGTCCATTGAGATCATCGTGGAACATGTGTGAGCCAACATGGGTATCCAGATCCCGCTGTTGGTTATTGACCAGAGAGATGTCTCGGTCATGTCTACATGCCTCCCGAACCCGTAGGGTCTACACACTTAAGGTTCGATGACGCTAGGGTTATAGGGAAAGTTTGTATGTGGTTACCGAATGTTGTTCGGAGTCCCGGATGAGATCCCGGACGTCACGAGGAGTTCCGGAATGGTCCGGAGGTAAAGAATTATATATAGGAAGTGAGGTTTTGGACACCGGAAGTATTTCGGGCGTCACTGGTAATGTACCGGGACCACCGGAAGGGTTCCAGTGGTCCACCGGGAGGGGCCACCAGCCACGGAGGCTTGCATGCTCCAAGAGTGGGAAGGAACCAGCCCTTGAGTGGGCTGGTGCACCACCCACCATGGCCCAAGGCGCAGAAAAGAGGAGAGAGGGGAAACCCTAGGCGTAGATGGGCCTAAGGCCCACCCTAGGGCGCACCTCCCTTCTCTCCCCCTCTTGGCCGCCCCCTCCATCCCATCTAGGGGTGGGAACGCTAGAGGGGGCGCACCCTCCTCCCCTCCTCCTATATATAGTGGCGGTTTTGGAGCTGCCAAGGACATGAGTCTCTCTATCTCTCGGCGTATCCCTACCTCTCCACATCCTCGTCCTTCGTAGTGCTTCGCAAAGCCCTGCTGGAAACCACGCTGCTCCACCACCACCAGGCCGTCGTTCTACTGCTGGAGTTGTCTTCCCCAACCTCTCCCTCCTCCTTGCTGGATCAAGGTGCGGGAGACGTCACCGGGCTGCACGTGTGTTGAAGGCGGAGGCGCCGTTGTTCGGCGCCTAGATCGGAATCGACCGCGATCTGAATCACTGCGTGTACGACTCCTCCAACCGCGTTCTTGCAATGCTTCTGCATCGTGATCTTCAAGGGTATGAAGATACCACTACAGGAATCAGCTACTTTGTCGTCTGCCACGGCGGACGGCAAAGGCATGAACGGCAGATGGCAAAGGTCTTTGCCGTCCGCCGCGGATGGCAAACATGGACGGTAAAGTAAGATCCGGCAAACAGCTACTTTGTCGTCTGCTTTAAGCGGCTGACGGCAAAGGGCCCTTTTCCATCAGCAGCAGACGGCAAAGAAAGCAGATGGCAAAAATTTCTCTGTTAGTCCGTTAGGTGGCTAAGGCAGCCCTTTGCCGTCCGACGTATGATGTCAGCTAGACGTCACCACTCTTTGATGCCTGCCACTGTAGGCAAACTGGCCAAATGGGTCAGCTCCCAGGAAGCACAGTTGGCTGGCACGTGTCCTGTTTTCCGTCCACGGCGGACGGCAAAGAGGCCGTTGCCGTCGGTGGCAGACGGCAAAGAGCCTGTATATTTGCTCTTTTTTTGTTTTTTTCTGAATCCAACAATTTTCACAGCAAATATATATGACATATATAGATATATTTCACAGGGCTATTTAACAGCAAACATATCACATATATATCCAGCACACAATTAAGTTTCATCCATTTATACATAAGCAAGTTCCATCCATATACATATTACAATGCAAAGTTTGATCAAGATAACAAGTTCCATCATAGCAAGCTAGATACAATGCAAAGTTTCATCAAAGAAAAAACAAGCACTCCATCATAGCAAGCTAGCTTTCATGAAGTGAATGAAATCCGCAAAATGGCAAATAAGAAAGTTAGAAATAGGTGACTAGAAGAAGAAGACTAGAACAAGAAGTATATGTCATTTATGAGCTAACTTAGGTGAAATGGATCATATATGAGCTAACTAAGTTGAAATGGGTCGTTTATGAGCTAACTAAGGTGAAATGGATCATCTATGAGCTAACTTAGTTCAAATGGGTCGTTTATGAGCTAACTAAGGTGAAATGGATCGTTTTTGAGCTAACTAAGTTGAAATAGATCGTCTATGAGCTAAGTAAGGTGAAATGGATCATCTATGAGCTAACTAAGTTGAAATGGGTCGTTTATGAGCTAAGTAAGGTGAAATGGATCGTTTTTAGCTAACTAAGGTGAAATGGATCGTTTTTGAGCTAACTAAGGTGAAATGGATCATTTAAGAGCTAATTTAGGTGAAATGGATCGTTTATGAGCTAATCTAGATAAAATGGGTCATTTTAGAGCTAACCTAGGTAAGATGGGTCATTTTGGAGCTAACCTGGGTGAAATGGATCGTTTATGAGCTAATCTAGGTAAAATGGGTCATTTTAGAGCCAACTTGGGTAAAATGCATCATTTTAGAGCTAACCTAGGTAAGATGGATGGTTTGGAGGTTGGTAAGCTTATTAAGTCATTTTGGAGGAAAACAAGCTAACTCTAAGTCATTATGGTAAGCATATTGGAGGAAATAAAGCTAAGTCTAGGTATTTATGCATTTGTTAAGCAAAACACTAGAGACACTTACCGTGATCATGGAGGTGTTGTAGCAGGGTGGCTCGTGCCGGTAGCTGGAGAAGGATCGTGTGATGCTTGTCTTGAGTTACACTTCACCAAAGATCATTTCCAATGTCTCGTTAGCATGATGACACTCAAATGTTAAGACTAGCAAGTAATGTCCATTCAAATTAAACTCACCGTGGTCCCAGGAGCAATCACTGGACTTGGCGGAGCGGTTTGACCGGACTTCTCGCACACAGACTGCACATTTGGTTTTGACGACTCAATCATACTAGTTAGTAATGAGACAAACACTACATGAATGTTTTGGCTAATGTGTAGAAAAAACTTACCACAAGGAGCTCGTACATGGCCCTTGCCTGCATGTCATTCCGTGCCCTCTCCTCCTCCAACATCTTTCTCGTCCTCTCCTCCAACTCCCGCTGCCTCTCCGCTGCCTCTGCCAGAAGTTTCTCCGTTCTATCTCTCTCACTTTGTATAGCAGCCTGCAACACCACTCCTCGTTACCATTTGTAATCATTGATAGAAGCACACACAATGTAATGGAGAAATATAGCTGAGTACGTATAACTAACCTTGAAGGCGAGTTGGACTGGCCGTTCACGAGGCCTTATCTCAAGAGCGGAGCTCGACTGGCGTGCCTTGATCTCCGGGAGAGTGCTAGGACAACGGATAAGTCCATCTCCCATGGCTATGGAGCCATGGGACCTCCCGCCACCAGATATCATCAGCAGCTCAGTATCAATGGGACCCTGGCTCGGGTTAAAGTCCTCCCCTTTCCTCACCTTCCCCTCATCTCTATATTTTATGAGCTTGTCGTGGGAGGAGATGTTGGTGAAGTTTTTTGGATCATCAAGGTCAGACGCAGAGAATGCCTTGACTTTCTTGTAAGAGCCAGTGTGGGCCATGGCATACAGATCATACACCTCTGGCACCTTATCCGCCTTATTGTAGCGTTTCTGAAAGAGAGAAACAAAGTAAATTAGTAATTAAAGGGATGAAAGCTAGAATGACGAACGAATTGCATGAATCATGAAGCAAACCACATACCCAGTTCCGCCCGTACTGATATAAGTTGGAGCTACCTTGATGGTGTGGCACACCTTCCATTTGGGCACGTTTGTCCTTGGCCTTGTTGTGGAGGGCTCGCCATTCTTTTGAGCACCACTCATTGACCAACACCTCCCAACAATCCATTTGATCCGCGCACCATCTCGGAGGGGCCTAAGTTAGGAAATAGAAACTTGAGCGCTACGGCTATGAATTACTAAATGAAGGAAGTAAAGTACAAGGCCTTAAGAATTACCTTCATGTACTCATCCTTACTCAAGAACTTCTCGCGGCACGCTGACTTGGTCTTCTTGATACCACGCACGGTGTAGTAGTCTCGAACGGCCTGCACCCGAGCCTCGTGCCGTAAGTTCTGTAGTAGGTGCTTGCAGACGTTATCGATAACATTTGCCGCCTCCTCGTATCCCTCCTCACACCTAAAGAATGTCTGCAATCAAATGAGACAATATTGATTATATAATTAATAACTAGCTAGTTGAAGATTTTTAATTGTGTAAAGGAGAAATTACCTAAAACTTTCTAATCACAACGTCTGCCCTCGTCTTGCACAAGACACTGTCGATAATCTCACCCGGCGGGGCTGAGGCAGCCAAGTAGTGCTCCCAACTCAATCCATGCTCTGGAAGCCGACCCTCACCAGGCAACGTAACAAACCCCGGGAAGTTTTGCCGACAAAGAACTCCAAGGACGGAGTTGGGCCGGCGGACACTATGATGGTGGTCCCAACCCCTACAGCATGACAAGGCCAACGCATTAGATATTTGAAGAAACGTGAATGCAGAAGGGTACAAAAAGATTAAATGCACTTACCTCTCCCCATCAGGGAAAAATCAACCACCTCTGCTCGCGGGTCGCCGGCACGTCCGGGAGCCGTGTAGCACCACGCTGGTAGATGGTGCCCCCTTCCTCGTCAATATCAGTCGGCTCCCCGCCATCATCAACATGGCCACTTGGCCCCTCAGGCTGATCTGGCCAGGTACCCCATCCAGACGTGTGTTCCTCCGGGGTCTCGTGGGCCGAACTCTCGTGGCCTGAAGGCCCATGGACCGGAGGCTCATGGACCGGAGTCCGTGTAGCCTCCTCCTCGGATGAGTCCACCCTAGCAGTCATGTGCTCGGGTGAAACAGCTGGGAGTGGCGGCGAGGAAGGCGCCCTCGCAGTCACCCTACCTCCTCTCGCACGACCACGTGCTCCAGCTCCTCTCTGCTTCTTCTTACCTCGTCCCCTGCTCGGCACCGCGATCGATGAAGAAGGGCCCGACGGTGTCGCCATACTGTCCAGCAACGCTCGGCGGAGAGGTGCGTGTGGAATGGAAGACCTCGTCACACACGTCGATGAAGAAGGGTCCTCGGAGCGCTCCCGACCAGCGCCCACCATCTTTCAACACCTGCCATGACAAAGAGTAAACGAAATTAGTACAATGGCAAAAAATACCGACATGAATAATAGTATGTATATCACTTAAGTGTATCATCATCAAGTACAACATAAAAAAATGAATACCTGACACTACGTATAAATACATAATCATCATCATCAAGTACAATAATAATCTCGATCAGTATCATCAATAAATGCATAATCATCATCATCACTATAATCAATGACGGGCTAACAGGGTCAGGGGGTCAGGGTGTCGGGGTGTGGTGTCGGGTTCGAGGTGTCGGGGTGTGGTGTTGGGGTGTGGTGTCGGGATCGGGGTGTC
>NC_041381.1:423598335-423619953 GCF_002162155.2 Triticum dicoccoides
GGGCGGCGGGTGTGGCACAGTGGGTGGATCGATGTGGGTGTCGGGGAGGAGAGAGGGAGAAACAGAGAGAGTAACGGGAGGGGGGAAGGGCTCGGCCGTTAGTTAGGTTAGCCTTTGCCGTCTGCTGCGGACGGCAAAGAGGGGGGACGTTAAGTTTTTCCGTTAGCGAGTGCCACCTCCCTCTTTGCCGTCAGCCAGCGGACGGCAAAGATTCTTTGTCGTCAGCTAGCGGACGGCAAAGAAATGCTGATGGCAAAGACCTTCTTTGCCGTCAGCCGTTTCTTTGCCGTCCGCTTTTCGGTAGCTGATGGCAAAGAGCTTCTTTGTCGTCCGCTAGCGGACGGCAAAGATCTAGCAGATGGCAAAGTAGCTGATTCCAGTAGTGTTTCTAGAATCTCCCCTCTCTCTTGTTTCTAGAATCTCCATAGATTGATCTTGGTGATGCGTAGAAAATTTTGAATTTCTGCTACGTTCCCCAACATAAACAACAAAGAGCTCTTGAAAAAGTTCAAAACATGCTAGATGAAAGCGATGATATGTTGGGTGAGGAATTGGATCGAACTAAGGCTTTGACTGGTAGTCTTCAAAAACTTCAGTCAAAGTTTGACAACCTTCAAAATCATCATAAAACTCTCTTATCTGATCATGAAAATCTTTCTTATGAATTTCTTCAGAGAAAGCAAGATCTTGAGAAGTTAAAAGCTAGTTATGAAGATCTTCAGAAGGAAAACGATGCATTGCTTTCTTAACAAATCAGTTCCACTCACGAAGAATTTATTCCACCAAGTTTTAAATGCATTGAGCGTGAATCTACTAATTCATCACCTGAATGTTCAAATGCTTCTATTGCTGCAAATTCTTCAACTATCTTTGTGGTTACAAATTCCTCATCTGAGGATACCACAAGTATCACTGACGATAATGCAGGGCTGAAGGAATTGTATGTGACAGGTATTTACAAAAGTCTCAAAGGGCATCAGACTCTATCTGATGTGCTCAAAAAGCAGATCTTGAACAGAAACCCTAGGAAAGAGGGTATTGCCTTTGAGAGGAAACTCAATGCTGATGGAACCTACTGGAAACCTGAGCAGTACCCCAAAACCTCATGGGTTGCTGCGAAAGGACCTCATGTAGATCCATGCACTTTATCTGGCTTTACCTCTGATTCTTCATATTCCTTTGATGAGTCATTTGACTCCAACTATAAGTTGTTCAAGAATCAGAACAGTGAAGTATTTGCTCGATATATTGGAACTAACTGCAGGAACGGCCCCCCTATGAAGAAAATCTAGGTTCCTAAAACATGCCTTGAAAATCTTCAGGTGCATGTCATCATGACACCACCCATGAAGAATAGGAACCCCAGATCAAATTCTTCATATGGACCAAATTGTTCTTATGGATCCAAGTCCTCATATGGACCAAATTCCTCACGTGAATCAAATTCCTCATGCGGATCAAAATCTTCATATGAACATCATTGTGCTAACACTTCTGTTTCATAGGGAAACTCTAAAGGCTATGAATATGTGCATTATTCTTCAAACCATTATGTTCATAAGTCCTCGAAGAATTTCTCTGCTTATTCATATGCTTATCCTAACCACTCTTCTGTGAAACGAAGTGCACTGGCCTCAATGCCATCATTTTCTTATGGCGCTTGTAGAATGATGAACTCTTTGCTACCCCCTCCAGATGTGGGTGGTGAAGAAAAAGAACTAATCTCTTATGCAGGGTCAGGTCTCCAAACGAACTTACTCGTCTGAAGAATTTGCTGGAGACCTGAATGTGCTTGAAAGGACGCAAGCTAATCATGAAGAAATGAATCATTCATTTCTCACGTCCTCATATTGCTATATCTGTTACTGTTGATGAAATTTATATCATATTCTTCACTGATGAAGTATATGGGTTCGTAAGTTGCACTAATTCATCTGCAGGGTGAACAACCCAAAGCTACTGAGTGGGTCCTCGATAGTGGATGTACAAATCACATGACTGGTGACAGGAGCTTGTTGATGGACACTGATTTGTCACCATCTCATCTGAAGCATATCACCTACGCTGACAAAGGCAAAAGCAAGGTATTGGGTCTAGGTAAGGCTGCAATCTCAAAGGATAAACACATGGACAAAGTCATGCTTGTTGAGTCCTTAGGATTCAATCTTATGTCTGTCTCAATGCTTTGTGATCTTGATATGGTTGTTGTCTTTGGCAAATTTCGTTGCCTTGTGCTAATGGAATCTGACAACTCCAAAGTCTTCGAAGGCTTTAGGAAAGGAGACTTGTATATTGTTGATTTCTCTGCAGGACCACAGCCTGCCACATGTCTATTTGCAAAAGCTTCAGAATGCTGGTTATGGCATCGACGACTTGGTCATGCTGGGATGAGGAACTTGCATATACTCGCAAAGAATAAGCACATCATTGGCATCGAGGGTGTCAAATTCCTCAAAGATCATCTTTGTGGGGATTGTGAGGCTGGAAAGATCACCAGAGCCAAGAATCCCTCGAAGATTATCATGACCACTTGTCGTCCCTTTGAATTACTTCATATGGATCTATTTGGCCATACGCATTATGCCACGTTCACTAGTTCTGCATCATTATATGGCTTTGTCATAGTTGATGACTATTCTCGTTACACATGGGTGCATATCATCACTTACAAAATGAAGTGCAGGAAGTCTTCAGACAATTTTCCTCAAGGGCTTCCACTAACTTCGGTGTGAAGATCAAGCATATCAGGAGTGATAATGGAACCGGGTTCAAGAACACTGGCCTTGATGAATATCTTGATATGCTTGGTATTACTCATGAATTGTCTGCTCCTTATACTCCTCGGCAGAATGGCGTCGTGGAGCGCAAGAACATGACTCTTGTTGAGATGGCCCGCGCTATGCTTGATGAATACAAGACGCCTCAGCATTTCTGGTCTGAAGCAATTGATACTGCGTGCCACATCATCAACAGGGTATACCTTCACAAATTCTTCAAAAAGACCTCATATGAACTCCTCACTGACAAGAAACCCAATGTAAGTTATTTCAAAGTCTTCGGTGCTAAATGCTGGATTAGAGATCCTCACCATCACTCTAAATTTGCACCGAAAGCACATGAGGGTTTTATGCTTGGTTACAGAAAGGACTTGCACACCTACAGAGTCTCCAACATCAATCATCACAAGGTTGTTGAAACTGTAGATGTGCGGTCCGATGAAACTAATGGCTTGCAAAGAGAGCACCTACCTCTTGTGCTAGATGAAATGTCACCTGAGGAATCCATCAAGTTCAAAACAACTGAGGATGTCATCCCTACCGAAGAATCTGCGGAAGAAGTCATTCATGATTGTGAAGAAAATTATGCTGGTGCTACTGAAGAAACTAGTCCTCAAGAAACTGCTGGGCCTAAGCAAAGTCATCAACCCGCACATCATCGCATTGCAAACAAAGTGCAAGTTAAGAAGACCATCGATGACATTCGTGCACCAGGTCCCCTCACACGCTCAAAAGCTTCACATTTATCTAACTTTTGTGGGCATTTTGCATTTGTCTCTATCACAGAGCCCGCTAAAGTAGATAAAGCATTCATGGAATACAAGTGGATTCAAGCCATGCAAGATGAATTGCATCAATTCGAGCTCAACAATGTGTGGGAGCTTGTCAAGCGACCAGACCCACGCAAGCACAACATCATCAGTACCAAATGGATCTACCGCAACAAACAAGACGAAAATGGCCTCGTGGTGAGGAATAAGGCTCTTCTTGTAGTTGAAGGCTACACACAAGTTGAAGGAATTGATTTCGATGAAACTTTTGCACCTATTGCTAGACTTGAGGCTATTCGCATATTGCTTGCTTATGCTAACCATCATAATATCATCTTACAACAAATGGATGTGAAAAGTGCATTCCTCAACGGTAAGCTTGAGGAAGAAGTATATGTTGCTCAACCACCAGGTTTTGAGGATCCAAAATTTCCAGATCACGTCTATAGACTCAACAAGGCCCTCTATGGCCTCAAGAAAGCACCTCGGGCGTGGTATGACACACTGAAGGAATTCCTCATGAAGAAAGGCTTCAAACCCGGTTCACTTGACCCAACTCTTTTCACCAAAACATATGATTATGAATTATTCGTGTGCCAAATATATGTTGATGATATTATATTTGGCTGTACTAACCAACGTTACAGTGATGAATTTTTGCCTATATGATGAGTGAAGAATATCAAATGTATATGATGGGAGAATTGAAATTCTTCTTAGGTCTTCATATTCGTCACCAATACAATGGCATATTCATATCTCAGGAGAAATACCTCAAGGATGTGTTGAGGAAATTCGGCATGCAAGATTTCAAATGCGTCAAAATTCCTATGCCCACAAATGGCCATCTATGCACTGATGAAAATGGTAAAGACTTTGATCAAAAGGTATACCGCTCCATGATTGTCTCTTTATTGTACCTATGTGCATCTAGGCTGGATATTATGCTTAGAGTTTGCATGTGTGCCTGATTTCAAGCTACACTGAAGGAATCACACCATAAGGCTGTGAAGCATATTCTTCGATATCTAGCTCACACACAAACACTTGGATTATGGTATCCCAAGGGCTCTTCCTTTGATCTCATTGGATATTCAGACTCTGATTATGCTGGCGATCGGGTGGACCGCAAGTCAACGTCAGGCACATGTCATTTCCTCGGACAATCCTTGGTATGTTGGTCCTCGAAGAAGCAGAACTATGTATCACTCTCCACTGAAGAAGCTGAGTATGTTGCTGCTGGATCTTGCTGTGCTCAACTACTATGGATGAAGAAAACACTCAAGGAATATGGCATCAATGTGAAGAATGTGCCACTCTACTACGACAACGAGAGTGCTATCCAGATTGCACACAACCCAGATCAGCACTCAAAGACGAAGCACATCCAGATTCGTCATCATTTTCTTCGTGACCATGTGTTCAAGGGAGACATCTCCATCGACCATGCAAGTACTGAAGACCAGCTGGCCGATATCTTCACAAAGCCCTTGGATGAGAAGAGATTTAGCAAGTTGCGGTGTGAGCTAAATATCCTAGAATCTTCGAATGTTCTTTGAAAAGGACACACATCCTAATACTTATGCTGAGTTGATGACTTAGATGTGCAACACATGAAGTAACGTTTTTCTTCAAACAATGAAGACTAACCCTCTAAGTGTGAAGAAATTAAAGAAGAAATTGATTCTCAGAACCCTACGAGAGTTGTACGCGGTGTCTGAAATTAGCTTTCTTATACGGTGGGTTATGCCACCAACCAAAGTTGAAAATCTTCAATTTGAGTTTTTCTTCATTTTTGAAATTCCTCGGTTTTTCAATTTCTTCAACTTTGAATTGTCTTCACTCTTTCCGTCGTTGTTCAACGTGGGAATTCGAGGTCTCATGAATGAGTTTTTTTTTATGGACAAACATACTTTCCGGTCTTTTTTATGGATCCTTTTAGATCTACGGGTCGGTCATTCACATGAGCATAGGGAATCTATACTCGAGCCTTCGACTTGGCCCCTGGCAGGATAGGTGAGGAATCACTCTTGAGATCTGATCTATTGGGGCCTACAACTTCGCCAAAGCCGACTAGCATCCCTTTCCGTGGTGATATATATATATATATATATATATATATATATATATATATATATATATATATATATATATATATATATATATATATGAGTTTATTGTTGGGTAACATAGTAATTTCAAAAAAAAATCCTACGCACACGCAAGATCATGGTGATGCATAGCAATGAGAGGGGAGAGTGTTGTCCACGTACCCTCGTAGACCGTAAGCAGAAGCGTTAGCACAACGTGGTTGATGTAGTCGTACGTCTTCACGATCCGACCGATCCAAGTACCGAACGGACGGCACCTCCGAGTTCAGCACACGTTCAGCTCGATGACGTCCCACGAACTCCGATCCAGCAGAGCTTTGCTGGAGAGTTTCATCAGCACGACAGCGTGATGACGGTGTTGATGATGCTACCGACGCAGGGATTCGCCTAAGCACCGCTACGATACTACCAAGGTGGAATATGGTGGAGGGGGGCACCGCACACGGCTGGGAGAGATCAACAGATCAACTTGTGTGTCCTAGGGTGCCCCCCTGCCCCCTTATATGAAGGAGCAAGGGGGGAGGCCGGTTGGCCCTTTGGGGCAAGCCAAGGAGGGGGAGAGTCCTCCTCCTAGGAGGAGTAGGACTCCCCTTTCCTAGTCCAAAGTGATGTTTGGTAGCACACAAAGTGTTCCTTCGGTAAGCGGGAGTTACATAATCTCATAGTCATAGGAACATGTATAAGTCATGAAGAAAGCAATAGCAACATACTAAACGATCAAGTGCCAAGCTAACGGAATGGGTCAAGTCAATCACATCATTCTCCTAATGATGTGATCCCATTAATCAAATGACAACTCATGTCAATGGTTAGGAAACTTAACCATCTTTGATTAACGAGCTAGTCAAGTAGAGGCATACTAATGACACTATGTTTGTCTATGTATTCACACATGTATTATGTTTCCGGTTAATACAATTCTAGCATGAATAATAAACATTTATCATGAAATAAGGAAATAAAAAATAACTTTATTATTGCCTCTAGGGCATATTTCCTTCATTTATGTCCTCTACAGCATTCACTTATTGCTAATTCTTCAAGTTGATTTTTCTGCTAAGTGAATGTGATCGGACCCTTCCCCCTCTATGCTAAACTCAGCCCAGTCTGTTCACAAATTCTTCATGTGTGTTCTATTTGAAACTCGTTCAAATTCTTCACTGTCTCCTTGTCAGCTGAAGAAATTGTGAACGACACTTCAAAATATTCTTATCTGAATTTTTGGTTGTTGCCGCTCAAACCATTATGCATTCCATGATATACTTATCTATTCACCCACGATCTCACACGATCTCCACCTCTCAGTACGTGGGTGACACATGTCGCACGAATGAGAAGGGTCAGGGGCATGTTCGTCCAAATTCTTCAGGCGAACAGTTTCTCACCTCCGCTATAAATACCCCCTTCCCTTCCTCATTTCATTTTTACTCCACTCGACCTCACTCCCTCGCCGGAGCTTCTCAAGCCCTAGCACCGCCACTACCTCCATCGCTGCCGGTGAGGAAGAGCTTCACTACCTCGACCTCGTCGCCGTTGTACTCACACCGGCCGCGGAAATCTTCCCTCCGCCGCTGTCATAGACGTCTTCCTCCGCCAAGTTAGGAGTGGAAGATCAGAGCCGACGAACTTCCAAATCTACTCTTCCAGTTCGTCGTATTCTTCATCAAGGGTAATAAAAAGTTACTTTTACCACATTTATTCTACTGATGATTTTCATCAAATCCTCAAAAGGTGTTTATTCTTCTACCTCCACACTCTAAACACCTAGCACAAATCTTCGGTTCTTGATCTGTTTCTCGAAGTGACATTTTTCTTCCTGATTCCTCAATTGTGTGAATCTCACGATCCGCACAACTCTGGAACCTAAGACAAAGAACGCTTAGTGAAATTCTTCAAGATGCATAGGGTCAATTTCCTCAAACTTGTTCAATTTTAGAAAACCTTCTGAGAACGCATATGACCTCTCCAAATTCTTCGCACCTATACTCTATTCACAGGTACACATGTCTGCTGCTAAATCACTAGGTTCTCATCAACTTAACTCATTTGCAGTGTTCCTCGAAGAAAAGTTGCATACTTCTTCAGAGAACTCGATTGTGCAAATTCCTCCACTGAAGAAAATGGCAGATGGTAAAAGGCCTCAGAAAGGAGGAAAGAAGCTTGAAGTTAATATTGATTTTGAGATCCCTACGGATATCTATGCAGGGTACTGCACGCCTGATGAAGCAACTCATGGCAAGGAGACAAAGAATGAGCGCAAAGTGCGCATTCAGAGGATTGAAAGAATACGGGCAAGAGAGTGGAGGGACTATAGATAAGTCACTCGCAAATACATGAAGAAATTCGCTCTTAACCCTCCATGCTCAAGACCTCCTTTGGCACCTGGCCAAAGAGCTGATCCAACAAGCCTTAAACATGGCGAGGATTATGCTGATGAATGGGCCAGGCGGCAAGATAAGTTGGCTAAGCAGGCCAAAGAAGCAGTGAAGAAATTTAATGAGGATTCTGCTGCTGCCGCTGCTGCTGCTGAGGCTTCTTCAAGCAAGAAGGCTATGCCAAAGAAGCCAGCCAAGAAACCACCTTCCTCAGCAATGCCCTCATGGCCAAGTTCTTCTTCAATGCCCTCACGGCCAATATCCTCAGTGCCACCAAGGCAATTTCCTCAAGGACAGACAGCAGCGGGCCGCTAGAGCCAAAGGGATTGTTGCGCCCCTTCTACTGAATCCGAAGAAGATCCTCGATTTCAACGATCTTTGGCACAAAGATCCCAATGCTCCAATGCCAGAGTTGGGCCTCACTCCTGGACAAAGTCACATGGTGACTGCGTTCATTGCTGAAGAAAAGTGGAAGTATGACCAAGCCAGAGTGGCCAAGAAAGCGCAGTATAAGAAGCAGCGCTATCTAAAGGACAATGTCCTCAATCTTTCTCCTAAGCAGCTCATTGCACTGCAGGCTGATATCAAAAAGCTCAGCGATGAATTTGACGCCTACAAGGCTGAATGGCAGGGCGCCAAGTTCAGATTTGTCAAGCTAAAGAAGAAATTCACTTCAAGTGTTGTTGCTCCTGTGCACATTGAAGTCATTCCGACTGAAGCATATGCACAAGCCACTGAAGGAATTGCCAGCACCGCTGATGAAAATCAGGCTGCTGATGAAACTGTAAGCACCAGGGCTACTGAAGAAATTCTAGCCTCTGAAGAAACAGCTAGGGCAACCACTAGTGTTGCGTGTGAAGAACCTGACAGGACAGCTGAAGACTCTGTTGCTGCGCCTGAAGAAATTGCTCAAAACAGGCCAACTGCATTAGTTGTGCCTGAAGAAATTGATCCTACTCCCTCTGCTCCCCTGCACCAACACCAAACCCAGTTCTTCCTTCTGCTCTGGAAGTGAAGAAAACCAAAGCTGCGGAGCGTGTTGCTCTAAAGAAGAGGAAAGCATCGGCTGCCACAGAATCTTCGGCCCCCAAGAAGGCAAAGATTTTGACAAGTTCAATGGACAATCCCATTGATGTTGTTCCTCTTGCAAGCATGCCATCCAAGGAACTTGTTCCTTATGGTGAAGAATATCATATTCCAAATGAATCTGCTGAAGATGATCCCTCTGCTACTTCCACAGAGCAGATGTATGAAGAAATTAAAGTTGAGACTTTCACTTCAACTCCTCAGGTATCATCGCCAACATCTGAGTTTACTGCTGAAGAAGCCGGCGTTGAAGAAATGGAAGTGGATGAGGATGTGGACATTGGATGTACCACTCTAGTGATGAACGATGATTTGGGATAGTCAACACCCCAACTCTCCTCTGTTCACACCACTACAGCAAATTACTCAGTCCCCAGCACCAACAGAAGTTCAGATGGGCTCTGAAGAAATTCATGCCACCCCTTCCATTCATGAAGAAATTACAGCCACTAGTGCTGATGCCCAAGCTGCTGAAGAAATGGAGGCCCAGGCTGCTACTGAAGCAAAAGTTGATATTCCTCAGCCTGCGGCTCCAGAGATTGACATTCCAGAAGTCATTCTTCAAATCACTGACACTCCTTAGCCATAGCCGAAGAGTCACTTCTCCAAGACTTCGAAATTCAAAGCTAATGCTTTCTTTAATGAGCATGTGTTCTTCACTGACTATAATCCATATGACTCTGCTCGTTTGAGAAGGAAGTGCTTCTGGACTGCCAGGCAAGCCAATTTCTATTCTTCAATGCTCTTCAACAAATACAAAGTCTTCGACCATGAGCATATTCCTCACTTGGATATGGAATCATTGCCTTGCTTCACGCCAGTCCTCGCTGCTATTCACGATGTTGGCCTGCTCAATTTCTGCACTGACATCTGTGATTGGAATGAAGAACTCATTCTTCAATTCTATGCGACGCTACACATCATAGGCAATGCTGAAGATGTGAACTCATGGGTGTTGGACTGGATGACAGAGAACACACACTATAAGGCACCGGCAACTGAATTGCTTCGTTCCATGCATGTCAGTCCTCCCCTCAAAGGTGCATGTCTCATATACTCTGAAACTGAGCTATCATATCATTTCATGCAAGTGCTGATGAAGCCATTGAAGCCTGGACAAGCCTCAAGGACCAAATTCCTTGTGAAGGAATTGCAATATGTGCCAAGGACAGTCTATCGCATTCTAACGAAGCATTGAGTCCAATCAAATGCCACGACTAGAATGATGAAGAAGTCGTTGGCATCATGAAGAATCTACTTTTCAACATCATGCACGGTATTCCTGTGAACTATCATGATTTCTTCATGAGGACTTTGGCAAACCTTGCAATGTCCCCATTTGAGTTGAAGCCTTATGCTCCCTGGATTATGAGATTCCTCGGATCAAGGTCTTCACTCAACTACAAAGCTGATACACTCAACCATGGCAGCTACTTCCCCCCTATTGAAGTCCTCAAACGGACATTTTCCTCAGCTGATGAAAAGGGCAAGGCCACTACTGTTTTTGATAAGGGCATTCGACCATTGGATGGACAGTTTTGCAAAGCTGCTTCATACTCCACCAATGATGACTCTGCTACTCATGATTCTGCCGCTAATGCCTCAAAGCAAAGTCCTCAGGCAACAGCTCCAAGGGTGATGAATGATCGTGAGCTTCTCCTTAGTCTTCATCAAAAGGTGGATCGCAATCACAAATGGGTAAAACGTCAGTTTGGTTCAATTCTTCACAACATGACTGCCACATATAATTCAGTGAAGAAGAACCATTACTACCTTAATGAAGTGTTTGATCGCACCTGGCCTATTCAGTCTCATCTCTAAGGTGATGAGGATCTCAAGCAGATGGGCTTCAAGCAGGACTTCGGCTGGGCTAAGCCTCCACCGAAGAAATTCAAGAAAGTTGCAGTTCCTTCTCTGGTGCCCAGTTCATATTCCTCATCCCGTGATACTGACAACAATGAAGATTTGGACGAGACTACGGCAGGCCCTTCTCCAACAAACGACCCCAACAATGCTGACACTCCTCCATCGACTTCGTGAAGAAATTCTTCAGGGGCGTTAGTCCTCACTTTTCGTCCCTTTTGGTCATTTGATGACAAAGGGGGAGAAATTTGAGTTAGTCTTCAAGCACGTATATATATATATATATATATATATATATATATATATATATATATATATATATATATATATATGGGCATTTTTTTGTTAAGTTGCAACTCTCGCTCTTCTGAAGCTTTTGTTGATTAAGTTGTAAACTTAAGTCCGATGGTTACCTGATACTTTTGCTCTGTTTTTCTGCATGCTATTTCCTCATTAATGTTATGCACGCATGTTGAATTACATCAGTCATCATATTTCATCATGCATTCCAAATTCTTCATTCTATATGTTAAATGTGTGTATGAATTACAAGATATAGGGGGAGATCTCCATGATTCTGCTCTTCAAATGTGCATTGCTTCGAAAGCAAATTCCACACTATGCACATCTTCAGGGGGAGTTCTTCTATATCTTGCAATCAAATTCCTCAATAATGCGTACTTTCAATTCATATGTTTATCCCCATTGAAAACTTAACCTATATTGTCATCAATCACCAAAACGGGGGAGATTGTAAGTGCATCTAGTGCCCCTTAGTGATTTGGTGTATTGAAGACTTATAGGTTAAGGGACTAATATGTTTGTGACTGTACACAGGCTCTATAAGTCAATGAGGAGTTTGATATTTATAGTGAAAGTCGACCCCTAAAAATGAATGTCTTCGGCTGAAGACTTTGAAAGTGAAGAAATTGGTATGACCTTGAAGACTTCGATATTCATGCGAGGAATCTGAAGCATGAAGACTTGTGCTTTCGTAGTTTCATTTTCTTCTTCTTGAGTCATAGGAAACACCATACTGTTAAAGGGGGTCGAGGTAATACTAAGGAAACAAATTTCCAAGTGATGTACTTCGAGTGAAGCCATTAGAAATCTCATATCAGTTCAGTCAATTTCTTCAGCGACAGAGACGAAGATCTTCTGGTCTCTGAGGAATTTGTTCTGACTGAGGAGTTAGGAATTCGCCAGTGCGGATTGCCTACACAGTGAGGAACATGATAGCCCTGAGGAATTCGAACCTCAAATGTGACCACTTCTGTGTCGCGTGCCAGCTGTCCCAAAATATCCTACCACCTAACGGTCATATCAGCCAAGGGCATTTATGCCTTATCATGTCGGGCTGGTCCCTAGGCTATAAATAGCCGCCCCCTACAACCACTAGCTGGTTGGCTGCTCCGAGAGAAACCGACACTTGTCATTTGAGAGCATCTCATTCCTCCAAGGACTTTGAGCAAAAATCATCAAGTGAGGAAAACCCAAATCCCAAACCCAAACCTACAAACCCCAAAGTGATTGAGCATCACTGAAGAGATTGTTCCTGTGTGGAACCGACGCTTGTTACCTTTGAGGACTGTGTATCCTCCAAACGGTTAGGCGTCATGGTCTGAGCATCCAAGAGGAATTTTGGATTGCCGAATTGATACGTCTCCGTCGTATCTATAATTTTTGATTGTTCCATGCCAATATTCTACAACTTTCATATACTTTTGGCAACTTTTTATACTAATTTTTGGGACTAACACATTGATCCAGTGCCTAGTGCCAGTTCCTATTTGTTGCATGTTTTATGTTTCGCAGAAACCCAATATCAAACTGAGTCCAAACGGGATAAAAATGGATGGAGAATTATTTTGGAATATTTTTGATTTTTGGGAGGAAGAATCAACGTGAGACAGTGCCCAAGGGGGCCACGAGGCAGGGGGTGCGCCCCAGGCGGACAGGCACGCCCTGGACCCTTGTGGGCACCCTGTAAGGTGGTTGACGCTCTTCTTTTGCTGCAAGAAAGCTAATTTTATGAGAAAGATCTGGGCGAAAGATTCACCCCAATCGGAGTTACGGATCTCTGGATATAAAAGAAACGGTGAAGGGGCAGAATCTGGGAACGCAGAAACAGAGAGGGACAGAGAGATAGATCCAATCTCGGAGGGGCTCTCGCCCCTCCCAAGCCATGAGAGCCAAGGACCAGAGGGGAAACCCTTCTCCCATCTAGGGAGAAGGTCAAGGAAGAATAAGAAGAAGGGGGGCTCTCTCCCCCTTGCTTCCAGTGGCGCCGGAGCGCTTCCAGGGGCCATCATCATCACCGCGATCTTCACCAACACCTCCGCCATCTTCACCAACATCTCCATCACCTTACCCCATCTATATTCAGCGGTCCACCCTACTGCAACCCGCTGTACCCTCTACTTGAACATGGTGCTTTATGCTTCATATTATTATCCAATGATGTGTTGCCATCCTATGATGTCTGAGTAGATTTTCGTTACCCTACCGGTGATTGATGAATTGCTATGATTGGTTTGAATTGCATGTTTTATTATTGGTGTTGTCCTATTGTGCCCTCCGTGTCGCGCAAGCGTGAGGGATTCCCGCTGTAGGGTTTGCAATATGTTCATGATTTGCTTATGGTGGGTGGCGTGAGTGACAGAAGCACAGACCCGAGTAAGTAGGTTGTTTGCGTATGGGATAAAGGGGACTTGATACTTTAATGCTATGGTTGGGTTTTACCTTAATGATCTTTAGTAGTTTCGGATGCTTGCTAGAGTTCCAATCATAAGTGCATATGATCCAAGAAGAGAAAGTATGTTAGCTTATGCCTCTCCCTCAAATAGAATTGCAATAGTGATTAACAGTCTAGTAAAGTAGTCAATTGCTTAGGAACAATTTCACAAATCCTACCACCACTTTTCCACACTCGCTATATTTACTTTATTGCTTCTTTATCTAAACAGCCCCTAGCTTTTATTTACGTGCTCTTTATTATCTTGCAAACCTATCCAACAACATCTACAAAGTACTTCTAGTTTCATGCTTGTTCTAGGTAAAGCGAACACTAAGCATGCGTAGAGTCGTATCAGTGGCAGATAGGACTTGAGAGAATATTTGTTCTACCTTTAGCTCCTCATTGGGTTCGACACTCTTACGTATCGAAAGAGGCTACAATTATCTCATATAATTGCGGGTTATCAAGACCTTTTTCTGGCGTTGTTGTCGGGGAGTCATAGCGTGGGGTGAATATTCTCGTGTGTGCTTGTTTGCTTTATCACTAAGTAATTTTTATTTGCTGTTCTTAGTTGTTTTCTATCTTTAGTTATGGGTAGGGAACGCAAAATACCAAGAAAATTAGTTGTACCTACTGAACCGATGGTTGAAGAACCACTCAAAATCTATCACACTCCCGAAGCTTTTTACTTGGATCATCTTCGATCCCTTTGTGCTCGTGCTGAAACCCCAACTAGCTTAGTTGAGGGCAAATCTTTAGATGAGAATGCTTGTTATGTGCGACACCGTATATCTGAAAAAGGGAAACTTTTACTGGAGTCTATGGAAGAAGAAATTGATGAAACTGTCAGCTCATTGGATGAAAAAGATGATGAGGAAAGCGAAGAACAAAAGGGAGAAGAGTGGATTAGCTACCCGTGCGCACCTTCTAATGATAGTAACTCTTCAACTCATACATTGTTTAATTCCCCTTCATACTTACCGAAGGATGATTGCTATGATGATTGCTATGATCCCGTTGATTTTCTTGAAATATCCCTTTTTGATGATTCTTGCTATGCTTGTGGCCAAGATGCCAAAATGAATTATGCTTATGGAGATGAACTTGCTATAGTTCCTTATGTTAAACATGAAATTTTTGCTATTTCACCCACGCATGATAGTCCTATTATCTCTTTGAATTCTCCAAACTACACTATATCGGAGAAGTTTGTGCTTATTAAGGATTATATTGTTGCCTTTTACCATTGCACATGATGATTTTGATAGATATAATATGCATGTGCCTGCTGCTCCTACTTGCAATTATTATGAGAGAGGAACTATATCTCCACCTCTATGTTTCCAATACGATAGAATTGCAAGAAATTGCTTATACCATGCATTGGCCTTTACTTTGTTTGCATGAATTGTTCTTTTATGACATGCGGATGCATAGGAAGAGAGTTAGACTTTGTTGCTGCATGATATATGTTACTTTGTGCTCACTACTAAATTACAAATCATTGTTAATTAAAATTGGCTTTGATATAACTTGGGATCCGGGTGGATTCATCACTTGAGCACTATATGCCTAGCTTAATGGCTTTAAAGAAAGCGCTGCCATGGAGACAACCCGGAAGTTTTAGAGAGTCATTTATTTTTGTTGAGTGCTTTTATATAGTTTAAAAACACAAAAATAAAGAGGGGAACCCAAAACTTTTTCAAAAAGGAAAGTGAAAGTGATAAAGACAAGCATTGTTAAAGTGGGAGAGCTCCTTGAACATTGTTCATGGTCACGGAAACTTTGTGAATCTTAATTACAGAAACTTTTCATCAAAAATAATTATCCCCTTGTATAATTCCATTGTATTATAAAAATAATATGCCAAGGTTTGCCTTTAGGATGTTTACAATGCTTGTTGGTTTGTACGGTGCAGGACAGAAACTTTGGCTGTAGTGCGCGATTTTACATTTTTTTACTGGAACACCAAACGGTTCTGATTCTTTTTGCATTGTCTTTTTGTACAATTTTTTTAATTTTTCCTAATTTTGGTAGAATTTTTGGGGTACCATAAGTATGGTGAATGTTCATATTGCTACAGATTGTTCTGTTTTTGATGCATAGTTTGCTTGTTTTGATGAATCCATCATTTTATATCAGTGGATTAAGCCATGGAAAAGCTATATTACAGTAGAAACAATGCAAAAACAAAATATGAATTGGTTTGCAACAGTACTTAGAGTAGTGATTTGCTCTATTATACTAACGGATCTTACCGAGTTTTCTGTTGAAGTTTTGTGTGGATGAAGTGTTTGATCGAGGAGGTCTCGATATGAGGAAAAGGAAGAGAGGCAAGAGCTCAAGCTTGGGGATGCATGAGGCACCCCAAGTAAATATTCAAGGAGACTCAAGCGTCTAAGCTTGGGGATGCCCCGGAAGGCATCCCCTCTTTCTTCAACAAGTATCGGTATGTTTTCGTATTCGTTTCGTTCATGTGATATGTGCAAGTCTTGGAGCGTCTTTCGCATTTAGTTTTCACTTTTCTTGTATGCACCATGATGGTATGAGATAGTCCTTGGTTGATTTATAGAATGCTCTTTGCACTTCACTTCAATCTTTTGAGTATGGCTTTATAGAATGCTTCATGTGCTTCACTTATATCATTTGAAGTTTCGATGCATGTTTCTCTTCACATAGAAAACCGCCATTTGTAGAATGCTCTTTTGCTTCACTTATATTTGTTAGAGTGTGGGCATATCTTTTGTAGAAAGACTTAAACTCTCTTGCTTCACTTATATCTATTCAGAGAGATCACAGGGACTGGTCATTCACATGGTTAGTCATAAAATCCTACATAAAACTTATGGATCACTGAATATGATGTGTTTGATTCCTTGCAATAGTTTTGCGATATAGAGATGATAATATGTGGGAGGTACTAGTAGATGGTTGTGTTTAGTAAGGATGTTGGTGTTAAGGTTTGTGATTACCAAAGCATGCACGTATGGTCTACTAACTATGTAACCAAATTGGTGCGCATTGTATTTTGATTGTTTATCTTTGTGTGAAGGTCGGGGGCGCGCGATGGTTAACTCCTACCAACCTCCCCCCTAGGAGCATGCGTGTAGTACTTTGTTTCGATGGCTAATAAATTTTTGCAATAAGTATGTGAGTTCTTTATGACTAATGTTGAGTCCATGGATTATACGCACTCTCACCCTTCCATCATTGCTAGCCTCTTCGGTACCGTGCATTGCCCTTTCTCACCTTGAGAGTCGGTGCAAACTTCGCCGGTGCATCCAAACCCCATGATATGATACACTCTATCACACATAAGCCTCATTATATCTTCCTCAAAACAGCCACCATACCTACCTATCATGGCATTTCCATGGCCATTCCGAGATATATTTCCATGCAACTTCCATCATCATCATATACATGACTTGAGCATTCATTGTCATATTGCCTTGCATGATCGTAAGATATCTAGCATGATGTTTTCATGGCTTGTCCGTTTTCTGATGTCATTGCTACGCTAGATCATTGCACATCACGGTACACAGTGTGAGGCATTCATATAGAGTCATATCTATGTTCTAGTATCGAATTATAATATGAGCTGTAAGTAAATAAAAGTGTGATGATCATCATTATAGAGCATTGCCCCATGAAAAAAATAAAAAAAATAAAAAAATGACAGGCCAAAGAAGCCTAAATAAAAAAGGGGGCCAAAGAAGCCCACCCAAAAAAAAGAAAAAAAGGAAAAAAAGGGCAATGTTACTATCCTTTTACCACACTTGTGCTTCAGAGTAGCACCATGTTCTTCATATAGAGAGTCTCCTATATTGTCACTTTCATATACTAGTGGGAATTTTCATTATAGAACTTGGTTTGTATATTCTAACGATGGGCTTCCTCAAATGCCCTAGGTCTTCATGAGCAAGCAAGTTGGATGCACACCCACTTAGTTTTCAGTTTGAGCTTTCATATACTTATAGCTCTAGTGCATCCGTTGCAGGGCAATCCCTACTCCTCACATTGACATCAATTGATGGGCATCTCCATAGCCCGTTGATTAGCCGCGTCGATGTGTACCCTTTTGTCTTCTCCACATAACCTCCACCATCATATTCTATTCCACCCATAGTGCTATATCCATGGCTCACCCTCATGTATTGCATGAGAGTTGAAAAAGTTTGAGAATACCAAAGTATGAAACAATTGCTTGGCTGACACTGGGATAGGCATGAGGGGTACCTTGTGTTAAGAAAAGGGAGCATACAAGACTATATGATTTTGTAGGGATAACGTTCTGGAAGCATTGATATTTTGAAAGACATGATTGTTTGTTGGGATGCCCTAAGTATTATTGTTTTTATGCCAAATGATAGACTATTGCTTTGAATCACTTGTGTCTTAATATTCATGCCATGATTAGATATATGATCAAGATTATGCTAGGTAGCATTCCACATCAAAAATTATTATTTTTATCATTTACCTACTTGAGGACGAGCAGGAATTAAGCTTGGGGATGCTGATACGTCTCCGTCATATCTATAATTTTTTATTTTCCCATGCCAATATTCTACAACTTTCATATACTTTTGGCAACTTTTTATACTATTTTTTGGGACTAACATATTGATCCAGTGCCAAGTGGCAGTTCCTGTTTGTTGCATGTTTTATGTTTCGCAGAAACCCAATATTAAACAGAGTCCAAACGGGATAAAAACGGACGGTGAATTATTTTGGAATATTTGTGATTTTTTGGAGGAAGAATCAACGCGAGACGGTCCCCGAGGGGGCCACAAGGCAGGGGGCGTGCCCTGGACCCTCGTGGGCACCTCGTGAGGCGGTTGATGCTCTTCTTTTACCGCACGAAAGCTAATTTTATGAGAAAAATCTGGGCGAAAGATTCACCCCAATCGGAGTTACGGATCTCCGGATATAAAAGAAACGGTGAAGGGGAAGAATTTGGGAATGCAGAAACAGAGAGGGACAGAGAGATAGATCCAATCTCGGAGGGGCTCTCGCCCCTCCCAAGCCATGGGAGCCAAGGACCAGAGGGGAAACCCTTCTCCCATCTAGGGAGAAGGTCAACAAAGAAGAATAAGAAGAAGGGAGCTCTCTCCCCCTTGCTTCCGGTGGCGCCGGAGCGCCGCCGGGGGCCATCATCATCACGGCGATCTTCACCAACACCTCTGCCATCTTCACCAACATATCCATCACCTTCCCCCATCTATATTCAGCGGTCCACTCTCCCGCAACCTGCTGTACCCTCTACTTGAACATGGTGCTTTATGCTTCATATTATTATCCAATGATGTGTTGCCATCCTATGATGTCTGAGTAGATTTTCGTTGTCCTACCGGTGATTGATGAATTGCTATGATTGGTTTGAATTGCATGTTTTATTATTGGTGTTGTCCTATTGTGCCCTCCGTGTCGCGCAAGCGTGAGAGATTCCCGCTGTAAGGTTTGCAATATGTTCATGATTTGCTTATGGTGGGTTGCGTGAGTGACAGAAGCACAGACCCGAGTAAGTAGGTTGTTTGCGTATGGGATAAAGGGGACTTGATACTTTAATGCTATGGTTGGGTTTTACCTTTATGATCTTTAGTAGTTGTGGATGCTTGGTAGAGTTCCAATCATAAGTGCGTATGATCCAAGAAGAGAAAGTATGTTAGCTTATGCCTCTCCCTCAAATAGAATTGCAATAGTGATTATCAGTCTAGTAAAGTAGTCAATTGCTTAGGGACAATTTCACAACTCCTACCACCACTTTTCTACACTCGCTATATTTACTTTATTGCTTCTTTATCTAAACAGCCCCTAGATTTTATTTACATGCTCTTTATTATCTTGCAAACCTATCCAACAACATCTACAAAGTACTTCTAGTTTCATGCTTGTTCTACGTAAAGCAAACACTAAGCGTGTGTAGAGTCGTATCAGTGGCAGATAGGACTTGAGAGAATATTTGTTCTACCTTTAGTTCCTCATTGGGTTCAACACTCTTACTTAATGAAAGAGGCTACAATTATCCCGTATACTTGCGGTTATCACGAGTGACCAAGTCTGTGAAGGTTTGGAAGTCACCTGTGAAGACTTACCACTACTATTGGGCGAGGTCTGTGTGATCTTAGCTCAAGGAGAATACGGTGAGGATTGTGTGTCCGGGACTGTGTGTCCTCGAGTTTAAATACTCAGCCGCTCCAACCAGACGTACAACTGTCACAGGAGTTGGAACTGGTCTACCAAATCATTGTCTTCACCAAGCCAACTGGTTATACTTCCCCATCCCTTTCATTTCCTCAGTTATGTGTTGATGTACCTGATCATTACTATTTGAAGACTTTGACTGAAGACTTTCTCTAATTCCTCAATCCTATTTCTTCACTCTATTTGTCTTCATCCTGCTTATCCTGTGTTTACGCTTTTTGTACTCTGTGTTTGTCTTTAATTTCATCATGATGACTATGTTGCTGCTCTGTTATGCTTATACCTGAGTACTTATTCCGCTGCAAGTAGTTCTTCACTTGGGAATTTCCTCACCCTGAAATTCCTCAGTGAATAATTCATAAAAATTGCCTATTCACCCCCCCCCCTCTAGTCAACGTAATGCACTTTCAACAGGTTCAGGGCCTACTGTGGGAGTCCTGGACTAGGGGATCCTCGGGCATCCGGTCTATTGATATGGGCCGGACTAATGGGCCATCAAGATACAAGACAGAAGATTATCTCTCGTGTCCGGTGGGGACTCTCGCATGCGTGGATGGCAAGTATAGGTGTCCGGATATTTTATTCCTTTCTTTAAAACCAACTTTGTACAACCCTAAGCCCCTCCGGTGCCTATATAAACCGGAGGGTTAGATCGGAGGCAGGATCACAACATTGCTAGGCTAGCTATCTAGGGTTAGCCGAATCGGTCTCAAGGTAGATCAACTCTTGTAACCTCTGTACCCTTGAATATAATCAAGAAGGAGTAGGATTTTACCTCCATTAAGAGGTCCCGAACCTGGGTAAATATTGTGTCCCTTCTCCATTGTTACCATTGGTCTTCAGACGCACAGCTTGGGCCCCCCTACCTGAGATCTGCTGGTTTTGACACCGACACTGGGCACCCCTTTATAAGGTGACCCAGGGAGCCCATTTCCCAGAAGGCACACTCCCCCTCACTCTCTCGTTCACACACTCACACATGAGGCAGACAAGAGGAGTGCTTCCAGCCTCCTTCTTCCTCTCCTGGATACAGCTCCAGGAGCAACTCTGTACAATCATATACATTGCATATATCATCAGACATGCAGGAGTAGGGGTGTTACCTCCCAGCGAGGGCCCCAAACCTGGGTAAACCACCGCGTGCTGCTTACCCAATCCCATCCCCTGATCTCCACAGTAGTCTTGCCCTCACCTCAAGCCACCCTGTGGCATCTGCCGTGATGCGAATCCACCCACAATAATACCACGACAGTCATCCAATGCTATCCCATATTTATCCGGTTTCATCCATCTACGCATGTGCATGTCGTGGTTGAGGAGGGGCGGGGGTTGTCTGGATGTCCCACGTGGTGGCTTTTGTTGGGGAACACAGTAATTTCAAAAAAATCCTACGATCACACAATATCTATCTAGGTCATGCGAGAGGGGAGAGTGTGTCCACGTACCCTCGTAGACCAAAAGCGGAAGCGTTTCAATAACGCGGTTGATGTAGTCGAACTTCTTCATGATCCAACCAGTCAAGTACCGAACGTACGGCACCTCCGCGTTCAGCACATGTTCAGCTGATGACGTCCCTCGTGCTTTTGATCCAGTTGAGGAAGAGAGAGAGTTCCATCAGCATGATGGCGTGGCGACAATGATGATGATGTTAATGGCGCAGGGCTTCACCTAAGCACTACGATGGTATTA
>NC_041381.1:423620483-423648935 GCF_002162155.2 Triticum dicoccoides
CACGGTTAAGAGAAACTTGTGTGTCTTTGGGGTGCCCCTGCCCATGTATATAAAGGAGGGAGGGAGGGAGGCCGTCCCCCTAGGGGTGCACCTAGAGTATGGAGTCCTACTAGGACTTCCAAGTCCTAGTAGGAATCCCTTTCCCTTTTAGAGTAGGAGAGAAGGAAAGAGGGAAAGAGAGAGGGAGTAGGAAAGGGCAAAGGGGGTGTCGCCCACTTCCCCTAGTCCAATTCGGACCCGTGGGGGCGCCACCTCCCCTTTGGCTTGCCTCCTCCTTTCCCGTATGGCCCAATAAGGCCCATTACTTCTCCCGGTTAATTCCCCTAACTCCCCGGTACTCCAAAAAATACTTGAATCACTTGGAACCTTTCTGATGTCCAAATATAGCCTTCCAATATATGAATCTTTACATCTCGACCATTTCAAGACTCCTCTTCATGTCCGTGATCTCATCCGGGACTCCAAACAAACTTCAGTCATCAAAACACATAACTCATAATACAAATCATCATCGAACGTTAAGCGTGCGGACCCTACGGGTTCGAGAACTATGTAGACATGACCGAGACACATCTCCGATCAATAACCAGTAGCTTAACCTGGATGCTCATATTGGCTCCTACATATTCTACGAAGATCTTTATCGGTCAAACCGCATAACAACATACGTTGTTCCCTTTATCATTGGTATGTTACTTGCCCGAGATTCGATCGTCGCTATCATCATACCTAGTTCAATCTTGTTATCGGCAAGTCTCTTTACTCATTCCGTAATGCTTCATCCTGCAACTAACTCATTAGTCACATTTCTTGCAAGGCTTATAGTGATGAGCATTACCGAGAGGGCCCAAAGATACCTCTCTGATACACGGAGTGACAAATCCTAATATCAATCTATGCCAACCCAACAAACACCTTCGGAGACACCTGTAGATCATCTTTATAATCACCCAGTTACATTGTGAAGTTTGATAGCACACAAGGTGTTCCTCCGGTATTTGGGAGTTGCATAATCTCATAGTCTGAGGAACGTGTATAAGTCATGAAGAAAGCAGTAGCGATGAAACTGTAACAATCATAATGCTAAGCTAACAGATGGATCTTGTCCATCACATCATTCTCCTAACGATGTGATCCCATTCATCAAATGACAACACATGTCTATGGTTAGGATACATAACCATCTTTGATTAACGAGCTAGTCAAGTAGAGGCATACTAGGGGCACTATGTTTTGTCTATGTATTCACATGTGTACTAAGTTTCTAGTTAATACAATTCTAGCATGAATAATATACATTTATCACGATATAAGGAAATATAAATAACAACTTTATTATTGCCTCTAGGGCATATTTCCTTCAGTCTTCCACTTGCACTAGAGTCAATAATCTAGTTCACATCGCCATGTGATTTAATATCAATAGTTCACATCTATATGTGATTAACACCCATAGTTCACATAGCCATGTGACTAACAACCAAAGGGTTTACTAGAGTCAATAATCTAGTTCACATTGCGATGTGATTAACACCCAAAGAGTACTAAGGTGTGATCATGTTTTGCTTATGAGAGAAGTTTTGTCAACGGGTCTGTCACATTCAGAGCCGTATGTATTTTGCAAATATTCTATGTCTACACTGCTCTGCATAGAGATACTCTAGCTAATTGCTCCCACTTTCAATATGTATCTAGATTGAGACTTAGAGTCATTTGGATCGGTGTAAAAGCTTGCATCGATGTAACTCTTTACGACGAACTCTTTATCAGCCCCATCACCGAGAAACATTTCCTTCGTCCTCACTAAGGATAATTTTGATCGCTGTCCAGTGATCTACTCTTAGATCACTATTGTACCCCCTTGCCAAACTCATGGCAAGGTAAACAATATGTCTGGTACACAACACAACATACTTTATAGAACCTATGGTTGTGGCATAGGGAATGACTTTCATTCTCTTTCTATCTTCTGTCGTGGACGGGCTTTGAGTCTTACTCAACTTTACACCTTGTAATACAGACAAGAATTCCTTCTTTGACTGGTCCATTTTGAACTCTTTCTAAAACTTGTCAAGGTATTTACTCATTGAAAAATCTTATCAAGCGTCTTGATCTATCTCTATAGATCTTGATGCCCAATATGTAAGTAGCTTCACCAAGGTCTTTCATGAAAAACTCTTATTCAAGTATCCATTTATGATATCCAGAAATTCTATATCATTTCCAATCAACAATATGTCATCCACATATAATATTAGGAATGCTACAAAGCTCCCACTCACTTTCTTGTAAATACAGGCTTCTCCAAAAGTCTGTATAAAACCATATGCTTGGATCACACTATCAAATCATTTATTCCAACTTCGAGAAGCTTGCACCAGTCCATAAATGGATCGCTGGAGCTTGCACACTTTGTTAGCACCCTTTGGATCGACAAAACCTTCTGGTTGCATCATACACAACTCTTCTTCCAGAAATCCATTCAGGAATGCAGTTTAGGCATCCATCAACCAAATTTCATAATCATAAAATTTAGTAATTGCTAACATGATTCGGATAGACTTAAGCATCGCTACAGATGAGAAAGTCTCATCATAGTCAACTCCTTGAACTTGTCGAAAACCTTTTGCGACAAGTCGAGCTTTGTAGGTAGTCACACTACTATCAGCGTCCATCTTCCTCTTGAAGATCCATTTATTCTTAATGGCTTGCCGATCATACGGTATGTCCACCAAAGTCCACACTTTGTCCTCATACATGGATCCCATCTCAGATTTCATGGCCTCAAGCCATTTCGCGGAATTTGGGCTCATCATCGCTTCCTCATAGTTCGTAGGTTCATCATGATCTAGTAACATGACTTCCAGAATAGGATTACCGTACCACTCTGGTGTGGATCATACTCTGATTGACCTACGAGGTTCGGTAGTAACTTGATCTGAAGTTTCATGATCATCATCATTAGCTTCCTCACTAATTGGTGTAGGAATCACTAGAACTTATTACTGTGATGAACTACTTTCCAATTCAGGAGAAGGTACAATTACCTCATAAAGTTCTACTTTCCTCCCACTCCCTTCTTTCAAGAGAAAACTCCTTCTCTAGAAAGGATCCATTCTTAGCAACGAATATCTTGCCTTCGGATCTACTATAGAAGGTGTACCCAACAGTTTCTTTTGGGTATCCTATGAAGATACATTTTTATGATTTGGATTCAAACTTATCAGGTTGAAGCTTTTTCACATAAGCATCGCAGCCCCAAACTTTAAGAAACGACAACTTTGGTTTCTTGCCATACCACAGTTCATAAGGCATCGTCTGAACGGATTTCGATGGTGCCCTGTTTAACGTGAATGCAGTTGTCTCTAATGCATAACCCCAAAACGTTAGTGGTAAATCGGTAAGAGACATCATAGATCGCACCATATCCAATAAAGTGCGGTTACGACATTCGGACACACCATTACACTGTGGTGTTCCAGGTGGCGTGAGCTGTGAAACTATTCCACATTGTTTTAAATGAAGGCAAAAATCATAACTCAAATATTCTCCTCCACGATCAGATCATAGAAACTTTATTTTCTTGTTATGATGATTCTCCACTTCACTCTAAAATTCTTTGAACTTTCAAATGTTTTTAGACTTGTGTTTCATTAAGTAGATATACCCATATCTGCTCAAATCATCTGTGAAGGATAGAAAATAATGATACCCGCCATTTGGGGGGTAAATCATTGGACCGCATACATCAGTATGTATTATTTCCAATAAGTCACTAGCTCATTCCATTGTTCCGGAGAACGGAGTTTTAGTCATCTTGCCCATAAGGCACGGTGTCGGTGTCAAAACCAGCGGATCTCAGGTAGGGGGTCCCGAACTATGCGTCTAAGACTAATGGTAACAGGAGGCTGGGGACATGATGTTTACCCAGGTTCGGGCCCTCTCGATGGAGGTAATACCGTACTTCCTGCTTCATTGATCTTGATGATATGAGTATTACAAGAGTTGATCTACCACGAGATTAGAGAGGCTAAACCCTAGGAGCTAGCCTATGGTATGATTGTTGTTGTGTCCTATGGACTAAACCCTCCGGTTTATATAGACACCGGAACGGGCTAGGATTACACAGGGTCGGTTTACAAAGAAGGAGATCTACATCCAAATCGCCAAGCTTTCCTTCCACGCCAAGGAGAGTCCCATCCAGACACGGGACGAAGTCTTCTATCTTATATCTTCATAGTCCAACAGTCCGGCCAAAGTACATTGTCCGGCTGTCCGGATACCCCCTTATCCAGGACTCCCTCAGTAGCCCCTGAACCAGGCTTCAATGACGATGAGTCCGGCGCGTAGATTGTCTTCGGCATTGGGAGGCGGGTTCCATCTCTGAATACTCCAAGATAAATTCCGAACACAAGGACCGTGTTCGGCTCTGCAAGATAAAACTCCATATACCATCATAGAGAGAATAATAATCCACGAATCTGATCTGCTAACAACCCTTCGTAGTGTGACATCACGCCATGGCTTGGTAATTATTCGAACCATTTTCTACAACCTGCTTCCACACACATCGCGAGGCGGTTTCTTTGGCACGTCTTGTCAAAGCTGAGATCGTGTCCCCTTATCACGGGATCTCCATCAATACGGGTATGGGTAACCCAACCAGCGCCATTAATCGAGGCGCTTGGAAAAATAAGAGATTTCGAGAGGCAAGTGCGGAGGCAAACATTCTACATCGCCTTTATAAAGGGGCAGAGATCTCCCGTTTTCACCCATGCCTTCTTCCTCCTTTGCTCATCTGTTCTCGCACCCTCGAGCTCCAGTGCCCAAGTTTTCACCTTCTCCGTAGGACCGCAGCATGTCCGGAGCGGGAGGCAAGTGGATGGCCTCCTCTGTCACAAAGGAGAACATTACCAAGCTTCGGGAGGCCGGATACCTGGCCGAGAGTATCGCACACAGGCTTCCAGCAGACGGACAGATTACCCCCACTCCGAAGTCTCGGGAGAGAGTAGTATTTCTCCCTCATTTCGTCCGCGGACTAGGATTTCCACTCCACCCATTTTTCCGCGGGCTTATGTACTACTACGGGCTAGATTTTCATGATCTGGCCCCGAATTTCGTCCTCAACATCTCGGTGTTCATCGTCGTGTGCAAGGCCTTCCTCCGCATCAAGCCTCACTTCGGCCTATGCTTGAAAATCTTCTGTGTGAAGCCGAAGATCGTGAGTGGCCAACAGGCGGAGTGCGGAGGTTCCATGGTGGGAAAAATGCCCAATGTTACATGGCTCGACGGCTCCTTCGTGGAGACCATAAAGGGGTAGCAATTAGGGTGGTTCTACATCACCGAGCCGCGCGACGCCAACTGGGTGGCGGCCCCCAAATTCAGATCCGGAATCCCCATGTGGCTCACTTCCTGGGAGAAGAAGGGCCTGGCCTAGGGCGAACCCACGGAGCTGACCGGATTCGCGACCTGCATCAGAAGTATGAGGGACAAGAAGATCAAGCTTGTCAACATGGTCCAGGTCATGCTCATTCGCCGGATTCTCCCGTGTCAAAGACGGGCGTTCGATATGTGGGAGTTTGACCCGGCCGAACACCAGATGCTGCTAGAGCTCTTCGACACAATGCACAAAGAAATCTGGAAGGTGTTGTTCAAGACCGGCGAAGTCCCTCCTCCCCTTTTCGAGGACCGGGAGCTCAGCGCAAGGCGCCTCGCTAGTCAGGTAAGTCCTCAGGATATTACAAGATGTTTTCTTCCTAGTACATTCGTGGGAGGATTCTTAGGTCACTATGCTGACCGAACAGGATTGGGTGGAGACGGCGGTGCGGATCGACTGTCCGGCTCCATTGCCTGAGGACCCAGTAGGCCCACTCCTAGCGGAGATGCTGGTTCCGGAGCCTTACAAGGTGCCAGAGAAAAAGGCCGAAAAGAAGGTCGCAGGGACACAGAAGGGTCTTCGGCGCGACGCCGCACCAGACGCCTTGCTAGAAGATGACGAGGCGCACTCCTCCCATGAAGGGGAGGAGAGAAAGAAGAAGGCCGCCTCAACTGAGGGGGCCAAAGGGTCCAAGAAGGTGGCCGCGAGGACCAAAAAAGGTCTCCGACGCAAGGCCGCGATAGAGTCGTCATCTGTAGACGACGAGGAAGATCCCCCCCCCCCCGAAGATGGGGGAAAACATGAAGAGATGCCTCCTCCCCGTGCTAGGGAGGAGAAGAAAAGGAAGGCCGCCCCGTCGGGGGAGGCCGGGACGCCGAAGAAGGGAAAGGCATCCTTTCCAGATCACTCCACTACCGCTGCTTTCAGCGACGAGGAGTGGCTGCCCAGGGGCAAACCCCAGGCGAGGTCGTAAGTATCTGCGTTCCATAATATTTTACGTGCGACTTTGACCCCATGGTTTGTAATGACGCCGAACTCGTATATGCAGTCCGGCCGGGTCCGATCTCGAGGAGTCCTCTTCGGAGGAGTCTCTGAATGAGTCGGAGATGAATTCACTCCCGGCGGCAACCTCCCCACGACCTGTGGATGACATTGAGGTGTTGTCCCGGAGGATGCCAGAGCAGGAGGCGATGGTTCCGGAGACGCCCCAAGGCAAAGTCTTGGGCGCCGGACACATGGGGGCTGAGAACCCCATGGATTATGCTGATGGGAGCCACAGCAGGTCTGGCTCCCAACCGGTTACTGCGCCGGAGCCTACAAAGGTTCTGGATTTCAGTAAGCAGTCCCTCGCGAAGGAGGGCGAGCCGGCCGTGACGATGACCTCCGCCCAGCCGGAGGCATCGGATAATTTTTTGGAAGTGCTTCGAGGCGCTTCCATCGAGGATGAACACCGTACGCTTATGGGTACGGTGATTGAGAAGGTTCGGTTCGCCAAGAGCGGATTGACCGAAGCCTGCACCAGCCTACTAACAGGCTTCGAGGTAAAAAACTGTGAGGGAATATCACCTGATAGACAGTAGCCCCTGATACTCTGGTTGGTGTTCGGAAAGAAAAACCAAACGAAGGGTCAACTAAAAAACCGCAGGAAGCTAATAATATTTTTCTATATGAACAAATAGGCACTGCTGCTGACCGCCGCTGCACGCACGGCTGAGGTTGCCGGACTCAAGCACGAACTGGGGCAGGCCGAAGAAGAGCTCGGCCTCGTGAAGAAGCAGCTCGAGGAGAACAAAGGTAAGTCAAACCCCGTCCATATGTCCTATAGAGGATAAAAAGTTGGTGATGCTAATAAAAAGCATCATGGCTTTTGATAGGGACTGCGACCGAAGTGGCGGCCCTGAAGGAAGCGCTGTCCGCAGCCGAAGCCAAGGCGGATACAGAGCGCACCGAGCGAGAGAAGCAAGATGCTCGGGTGGGAGAGGTATAGCAGGAGCTCCAGGAGCTCGGCAAGAAGTTTGACTCCCTGGAGCATGACTACAAGACGCAAGTGTCTGAGCTGGCGAAGGCCCTCCAGAGCACGGCCGACACCAAGGCCGAAGCCCAAAAGGCCCTCCAGGAAATCCAGGCGACCAAGAAGATAGAGGGGGGTAAGTCATTCTTTATGCAAAGCAAGCATGTGGAGGAGTCATTTCTTTTACTTACACGAATCCGAAGCTCTCCAGGGGCATTCGCAGATCTGCCATGCAGCATTTCGGATGCTGCGGAATTCTATCGCGCTGAGGATGGGAGCTCTACGGAGAAGTTGTTCTGGTCCCAATATGCTGGGGCTGAACACCCGATGCCTCTGAGTGACCAACTGAAGCAGCTGGTCGAACTCCACAATGCGGCCGAACAGGCCATGAAGGACCTCATAGTCCGTATGTGGCCTGGCGAGCCCCTGCCCGGCAGCTACTTTGGCCTGGTGAAGCAGATGGTGCATGCCTGTCCACGGCTAGAAGTTATTAAGCAGTCTGTATGTATTGAGGGTGCCCGACAGGCCTTTGCCCGCGTGAAGATGCATTGGGCCAAACTGGATGCTGCAGAAGCTCGTGGAGGATGGACCCCCGAAGGGCAAGGAGCATCGCTACCCCGAAAAGTATTTTAATGGTGTTATGAAAGGCGCTCGGCTTGTGGCGAATGAATGTCCTAAGAACATTATTTTCGAGTAAATGTACTCATGTCATCTGTGTAATATGAGGACGAGTTTGATTGCGCTATATAATGATTTGTTTGATTTAAAATATTACCTTTTCTGCGGCTGTTTATCAAAATCTGAAAGTAGGCCAGTCGGTGGCTTCCGCCCCCTTGTAACTAGTACCGGGGTATCGTGGAAAACCTAAACACTCTTTTTCCAAATTCTTGGTCCTTTAAGGAGGTGTTTAGCGCAGCGAACCAGGCAATCGGACTATTCGGCTTTATAACTCTCACTTGGCCATAGAAGTCTATAATTTTAAATTTTGGTGAAGCCCCTAGTATTCGGAAAGCCGAACTGGGGCATTATACACGCCTAAATCAGGCAAGGCCGATTCCTCGCCTTAAGCAGAAAAAAACTTTAGGGATTTTGGTACCTCGCGAACAGCGACCAGCTCTCGCCGCATCATGACGGTCAGTTTTCGGCTTTCTCTACTGAGGTGCTCGTCCGGAAGAACCGGTACACAATCGCATAGTTCTCCCTGCGCTACCTTAACCGATATAACGGAACGTAAGGTACCAAAACAAGGGAGCCGGGCTAACCCAACTATTGACCCAAGACATGATTCGGAGCTGATGCATATAATGCTATAAGTTCGGGGTGCCACACTGTTGAAAGTGTTTAGACTTTTCTTGCCATTTTGTGCGGCTCGATAAGAAGCCCCTGGCAAATAGAGCGTACCAAAATGTACGGATGCAATATTGAATAAATATTCAACGGGAAAATATGAAGATAGTAATAAGAAGCTGACGCTATGTACTATTTCCAATTTATTTGGACAATACGGCAAGGCGTAGGTGTACAATTAATGCATTAAGCAGAAAGAAATAGGACTATTTGACATGTCCTATCCAAGGGCAGCCTACATGCGGGTATGTAAGGGCAGGTATAACGATCATTGAAGAAGACCACCTAAGTATTCCCTTATGTGTAATGCCTCTTGCCTCCTTGGTGTGCCTTCTGTGATGAGTCCGGTTATCCGATTTCTCTGAAGGGGCTGACCGAAAGTGGGGTTCTGAAAAAATAAAAAATAGTATGCGGGCCTCATGGCGGCTGAACCGCACTCTGGACGCATTGTCGTCTCGCCTCCACCTATGCCCATGGTATTTTGAGTGCGTAGTTGTGTACGTGTGGCATGAACGTCGCTTGAATGGGGCTGGGGTGGAGGCCGGGTTGCTAATCGAGCTCCAGGCGTGCCTGACGGTCCTGTTGCGGGGTACTCCGGACTCGCTTGACGGTGTTCGGGGATGTCGTCGTGGAATTGGCTGTTTGTCGGAGGAGGCTGCTTTGTACTTCTGCCGCGAGGGCCGCAGTGTGTTCTTCCATTCGGAGGGAGCGGTCTGTATTTCCATTGACTGTTATGACCCCGCGATGTCCTGGCATCTTGAGCTTGAGGTATGCGTAGTGTGGTACCGCATTGAAACGAGCGAACGCGGTTCGTCCAAGTAGTGCATGGTAGCCACTATGGAAAGGGACGATATCGAAGATTAACTCCTCGCTTCGGAAGTTATCCGGAGATCCGAAGACCACTTCCAGTGTTATTGAGCCTGTGCAGCGGGCCTCTACCCCTGGAATTACACCTTTGAAGGTGGTTTTGGTGGGTTTGATCCGTGGCGGATCGATGCCCATTTTGCGCGCTGTGTCCTGATAAAGCAGGTTCAGGCTGCTGCCACCGTCCATGAGGACTCGCGTCAGGTGGAATCCGTCGATGATTGGGTCAAGGACCAATGCGGCTGAGCCGCCGTGACGGATGCTGGTGGGATGGTCCCTACGATAAAAGGTGATCGAGCAGGATGACCATGGGTTGAATTTTGGGGCGACGGGCTCCATCGCATAGACGTCCCTAAGTGCACGCTTTCGCTCCCATTTGGGGATGTGAGTGGCATAGATCATGTTCACCGTTTTTACCTGGGGAGGAAATTTCTTCTGTCCTCCAGTGTTCGGACACCGAGGCTCCTCATCATCATCGCTGTGCAGCCCCTTGTCCTTGTTCTCGGCATTTATCTTGCCGGCCTGTTTGAACACCCAGCAATCTCTGTTAGTGTGATTGGCTGGTTTATCGGGGGTGCTGTGAATCTGGCACGAGCGGTCGAGTATGCGGTCCAAACTGGACGATCCTGGATTGTTTATCTTGAATGGCTTCTTCCGCTGACCGAATTTGGAGTTGCTGAATCCGCATTGACTGTCGTATCCTCTGCATTGTCGCCATTGTTTCGACACTTGTGTCTTTTGCGCCGTGGCTTTCCGTTACTGTCACGGATATCTGAAGTGCCATGGTTTGCTGGCGCGGTGTTACTGCAAGCCAGCCAGCTGTCCTCACCCGTGCAAAAGTGGGTCATTAGTGTCGTGAGGGCCGCCATGGTCTTTGGTTTTTCTTGGCCGAGGTGTCAGGCAAGCCACTCATCACGGATATTATGCTTAAAGGCCGCCAGGGCCTCGGCGTCCGGACAGTCGACAATTTGGTTCTTTTTAGTTAGGAACCGAGTCCAGAATTTCCTAGCTGACTCTCCGGGCTGTTGGGTAATGTGACTTAATCATCAGCATCCGGTGGTTGCACATAGGTGCCCTGGAAGTTATCGAGGAAAGCGTCCTCAAGATTTTCCCAACTACCAATGGAGTTTGCTGGCAGGCTATTCAGCCAGTGTCTGGCTGGCCCTTTAAGCTTGAGTGGGAGATACTTGATGGCATGTAGGTCATCACCGCGGGCCATGTGAATGTGGCAAAGAAAATCCTCGATCCACACCACGGGGTCTGTTGTACCATCGTATGACTCGATGTTGACGGGTTTAAACCCTTCTGGGAATTCATGTTCCATTACTTCATCAGTGAAGCAGAGGGGGTGTGCGGCGCCTCTGTGCCGGGCTATGTCGCAGCGTAGTCTGATTGGGTCTGGTCGGTAATGTCCGGCCCGACCAGATTTATCAGTATTGTATCCGGCATGACGATCAGTGTCATGGGCTGTAGCGCGCCCTCGTGATCCGTAGATCGATCTTGGTTGTCCTGCATTGCTTTCCAATATGTCTCGCAGGTCCTACATATTGCCCCGGGCCGTAGTGAACCGACAGGAGGGTGCGGGTTGGTCTCCGGCCTGATATGTCGTTTTATCCCGGCCACGTGGTGGTCGGTCAGCCTCATCTTGTGCTGGAAGTTCAGGCTCTTCGGCCTCTTCTTCTAGCGGTTTGTGCTTTGGGTATCCCCTGCTCGGGGGTTCGAGTCTGTATTCCTCGGCCGCTAGGACTTCGGTCCATCTGTCTTCAAGCAGGTCTTGGTCAGCTTGGAGCTGCTGCTGCCTCTTTTTCAGGCTTCTTGCAGTGGCTATAAGCTTGCGCTTGAAGCGCTCCTGCTCTATGGGATCCTCTGGTATGCCGAATTCATCGTCACCGAGGCTCACCTCGTCTTCGGAGGGAGGCATATAGTTATCGTCCTCCAAGTATCCGTCTGTCGCCTGTTCGTCTGGGCTAGCCTCCATGTGTTCCTGTTCGGCTTGCTCGAAGGTGGGTTGATCAGGATCGTATTCCTGTTCGGCATCATCTGGATTTTCTTCTCCAGTGCCGGTATTGTTGTGGCGAGGCTTGGAGCGGCGCCGATGACGCCCATGTTTTGCTTTCTTCCCCGAGGGGTTAACTCCCGTTGCCTCATCGCCATTGGTTTCTTTGGGAGTATCCACCATATATATATCATATGAAGAGGTGGCAGTACAATGCCCTATGGGCGGTGGTTCCTGTTCTTCTCCCGCATCGTCGTCTATACCATCGATGTCTTCGGAGTCGAAGTTAAGCATGTCGGTCAAGTCATCGATCGTGGCTATTAAGTGGGTGGTGGGTGGGTAACAAATTTCTTCGTCGCCGGCTTCCCACTCGAGCCGGACATAGTTCGGCCAGGAGTCTCCTGACAAAGAGAGACACCTTAATGAATTCAACACATCTCCGAAGGGTGAGTGCTGAAAGATATCCGCGGCAGCGAACTCCATGACTGGAGCCCAGTTAGGTTCGATGGGCACGGATGCGCGCGGCCCGGAACACACTACCGGAGATGAGTCCGGGGGTCCGGAGGTACAAATTTCCTGAGGAGAGGAGTTTGTGTTCGGCTCCAACAACGATGAGTGTGCGGCCTTGGGGGCGGGGTTCATCCACCCATCCTCGGAAGGCACGACCTGCTCTGGAACCAAGTTCGGAGCTGTAGCAGGTGCGATGTTCCAAATACTGTCCAACTGCAGATCTAGGTCATGCACGTCGTGATTGTTCATTGCTCCTGACACGGGCCCGAATCCGTCGATGATCAAGTCTCCGCGGATGTCAGCAGTGTAGTTTAGGTTTCCAAACCTGACCTGATGGCCAGGGGCGTAGCTATCAATCTGCTCCAGATGGCCAAGCGAGTTGGCCCGCAGTGCGAAGCCGCCGAACACGAAGATCGGTCCGAGGAGAAAAGTCTCACCCAGGACTGCGTTGTTGAAGGTTGGGGAAGCCATGGAGCCTTATAGCGACGACACAGAGGAACTCTCAATGAAAGCACCAATGTCGGTGTCAAAACCGGCGGATCTCGGGTAGGGGGTCCCGAACTGTGCGTCTAAGACTAATGGTAACAGGAGGCTGGGGACATGATGTTTACCCAGGTTCGGGCCCTCTCGATGGAGGTAATACCCTACTTCCTGCCTGATTGATCTTGATGATATGAGTATTACAAGAGTTGATCTACCACGAGATTAGAGAGGCTAAACCCTAGGAGCTAGCCTATGGTATGATTGTTGTTGTGTCCTACGGACTAAACCCTCCAGTTTATATAGACACCAGAGGGGGCTAGGGTTACACAGGGTCGGTTTACAGAGAAGGAGATCTACATCCAAATTGCCAAGCTTGCCTTCCACGCCAAGGAGAGTCCCATCCGGACACGGGACAAAGTCTTCTATCTTGTATCTTCATAGTCCAACAGTCCGGCCAAAGTACATAGTCCGGCTATCGAGATACCCCCTTATCCAGGACTCCCTCACACGGTTCGCAAGCATCAAATGATTCATAATCGAGTGATTCCAAAAGTCCATCTTTATGGAGTTTCTTTATGCACTTTACACCGATATGACCCAAACGGCAGTGCCACAAATAAGTTGCACTATCATTATCAACTTTGCATCTTTTGGCATCAATACTATGAATATGTGTATTACCACAATCGAGATTCAATAAACCATCAACATTGAATGTATGACCATAGAAGGTTTTATTCATGCAAACACAATAACAATTATTCTCTGTCTTAAATGAATAACCGTATTGCAATTAACATGATCTAATCATATTCATGCTCAACACAAACACCAAATAACATTTATTTAGGTTTCAACACTAATCCCGAAAGTATAGGGAGTGCTCGATGATGATCATATCAATCTTGGAACCACTTCCAACGCACATCGTAACTTCATCCTCAACTAGTCTCTATTTATTCTGCAACTCCTGTTTCGAGTTACTAATCTTAGCAACCGAACAAGTATCAAATACCCAGGGATTACTACGAGCACTAGTAAGGTACACATCAATAATATGTATATCAAATATACCTTTGTTCACTTTCCCATCCTTCTTATTCGCCAAATATTTGGGGCAGTTCCACTTCCAGTGACCATTTCCTTTGCAGTAGAAGCACTCAGTTTCAGGCTTAGGTCCAGCTTTGGGCTTCTTCACGGGAGTGACAACTTGCTTGTCATTTTTCTTGAAGTTCCCTTTCTTTCCCTTTACCCTTTTCTTGAAACTAGTGGTCTTGTTTAATCATCAACACTTGATGCTCTTTCTTGATTTCTACCTTCGTTGATTTCAGCATCATGAAGAGCTCGGGAATCGTTTTCGTCATCCCTTGCGTACTATAGTTCATCACGAAGTTCCAGTAACTTGGTGATGGTGACTAGAGAACTCTGTCAATCACTATCTTATCTGGAAGATTAACTCCCACTTGATTCAAGTGATTGTAGTACCCAGACATTCTGAGCACATGCTCACTAGTTGAGCAATTCTCCTCCATCTTTTAGGCAAAGTACTTGTCAAAGGTCGCATACCTCTTGACACGGGCATGAGTCTGAAATACCAATTACGGCTCTTGGAAGATCTCTTATGCTCTGTGACGTTTCAAAAACGTTTTTGAAGTCCCAGTTCTAAGTCGTAAAGCATGGTGCACTAAACTATCAAGTAATCATCATTTTGAGCTGGCCAAACGTTCATAACTTCTGCATCTGCTCCAGTAATAGGTCTGTCACCTAGCGGTGCATCAAGGACATAATTCTTCTGTGCAGCAATGAGGATACACCTTAGATCACTTACCCAGTTCGCATCATTGCTACTATCATCTTTCAACTTAGTTTTCTTTAGGAACATACAAAAAACATAGGGAAGCTATAACGCGAGCTATTGATCTACAACATAATTTGCAAAATACTATCAGGACTAAGTTCATGATAAATTAAAGTTCAATTAATCATATTACTTAAGAACTCCCACTTAGATAGACATCCCTCTAGTCATATAAATGATCACGTGATTCAAATCAACTAAACCATGTTCGATCATCATGTGAGATGGAGTAGTTTTCAATGGTGAACATCACTATGTTGATCATATCTACTATATGATTCACGCTCGACCCTTCGGTCTCTAGTGTTTCGAGGCCATATCTACGTATGCTAGGCTCGTAAAGTTTAACCTGAGTATTCTGCGTGTGCAAAACTAGCTTGCATCGATTCTATGTGAACGTAGAGCTTATCACACCCGATCATCACGTGGTGTCTCGGCATGAAGAACTGTCGCAACGATGCATACTCAGGGAGAACACTTATACCTTGAAATTTTAGTAACGGGTCATCTTATAATGCTACCGCTGAACTAAGCAAAATAAGAATATAAAAGATAAACATCACATGCAATCAAAATATGTGACATGATATGGCCATCATCATCTTGTCCCTTTGATCTCCATCTCCAAAGTACCATCATGATCTCCATCGTCACCGGCATGACACCATGATCTCCATCAACAGAGATTGAAAGTAGCTAACAGGGTGGACCTTTAGGAAGTCATATTTGACAAGGAGGAAATTCGTGAAGAACTCAGGGCCCAAAAGTTGAAAGTAGCCAAGCTAGAGGAGAAGAACCTCGAGATACTGGAGATTTGTCAGGAACTGAAGGACAGTGGGACCATGATTCATGCCAAGGATGTTGACACCCAGAAGTTGGAACACAACTCCAGAATATTAAAGGACGTCATGAGAGACTTCGCGTCAATAGAGATGATCTGGCCAAAGAACTTGAGAAGGACAAGCACGGTCGGAAGAAGCCATAGGAAACATGAACAAGACTTGAAGAGTTTGGCAATGTTGAAGATTTATTGACCTTTTGAAGACTAAACCCGTGTTATATACCTACGTTAGATGCGAAGATTGTGAGCTGTCATTTGTTTGTTGTTTTCCGACAGCCACAAATAAAATTCCTTTTCAAAACTATTGTTTGTATTGTGTGTATCCCTCTCTATCTCTCTTATCTCACCCCAAAACCCCTGGACCCAATAGAGGATGAATGGAAATGAGCTCATATTATCTGGACCGATGTGTCAATTGGAAATGGACCGATGGATTCAAAACATGGAGGATCACATGAAGAATAACCCTATAGCCGGAAAGGATATGGCACATCATGCTCTTCAATGCGTTGAAAGAGGTGCTGCTACTTGGTGGAGGATGTACCAAACCATCAATGGATGGCAGAGAATAACCACTCGAGAAGAATTTAAGTTGACTCTGCTAAAGTCTCGGCTTGTGTCCCAGAAGTTGAAGCCCTATGGAAAGGATATGCAGAAACCCTATGCATGCAAGTTTTGTGAAGAAATAGGACACAACCATAAAGAGCACAAGGATGAATGCCCTAATTGTGAAGGAAGTCACCCAGCTGAAGAATGCCCAACTAGGCAGATTACTTGTTTCTTGTGTGAAGGAACTACCCACTACCCTGCTCAGTGTCACATTTACCCCATGGTACAAAGAACCATCCAGTAGAGGAAAGAAGCAATGAAAGGATCCCTCATGGAAATTGTAGAAGAACCTGTGATGAAGGAAGAGGTGGAGGACACACCCGAAGAAAACCTAGTTAAATCCTGCACCTACTCTTGTTATTCATGTGGAGAAGAAGGACACATCTCCCAGAATTGTCTGAATGGGGATCTAATAGAATTCTTGACAGAGGAAGTAGAGTATGACCCATAGGAAATAGAAGCCCTGATTGGAACGGAAAAGTCCAGGAAGAGAAGTAGATTGGATTCCAAGAAGGACCTGAGCCATATCACATGTTTCAGGTGCAAGGAGTCAGGGCACTACTTCAGCAGTTGCCCAAAAAGGAAGCCGAGGACCCAAGGAGGATATGTGATCACAAGCAAACCTCGAGACTTGTCAGAAGTAGTATGTTACCACTGCAATAAAGCAGGATACTTTGCCAGAGATTGTCTCAAGGAGAAGGAGATTTGAGATAAATAGTTGAGTCTGTGAGAGTTATAATAGAAGTAGTGAGAACATTTTTATTATTGAGGTGTTGAGTTGAGGCCTGTAATGGAAATACAGGAGATTGTAGTAATTGGAGAATCAATAAAGTTATCATCGTTGGTACTGATTTGGATTTTTATGAGTTGTTACTCTATGAAGAAAGATTTTGACCATTTTCGAGGATATGACAAATATGGTCTATGGAAGATTGGAGCATTTTAAGGGTGGTAGTACCCTGTGATGAGATTTGACCCCTGGAAGGGATAATGATATTCCACGAAGTGGATTTCGGACTAAAGAAGTATGAGTTTTATCTCGATATGTCGGATACCCCAAGAGCATGAAGGGATGAAGTACTATTGGATATAAAGGAGATATAATGTTGGTAATGTGGAGCAATTGCAACTACATGATGAGTCTGAGTAAACACATCTTAGTTTGGTACCAATAGAAGGAAGAGAGACGGTACAATTGGATGGATTTAAGAATGCTAGGAAGCTGGATGTTGGAATAATGATCAGTTGCCCCAATGATGATTTCATGGTTTGCAAGTGATGAGATGGAACATAACCCACAAGCCCCAGGACCTGCCAAGAAGCAAGCACACTCTTGCTGAAGGAAAAACCCAAGAAGAGGATATGCCTTTATCAGCAGACGTTTCTTAGGAGGATAGGAAAACCCGAGAGTGGTGAAGGACCGATAGATGTTTGCTTGGCTTGCAGAATCAATGGACTTATCTGAACTTGGTTCGTCGACAAGAGAAATTATGCAATGTTTGTGAGGATGACCGAGTGTTAGAATGCGATATTCGCTAAACCATATACAAGGTAATGATTTGGGTGCGGGGTGGATTGATCACCATACCGACTTACTCTTATTATTCGTCTTGCTATATGGGATGGTAAATCTGAGTGACTTACCTATAGTAGAGAGACGACGATCAAAACCTTGTTTAAACCTTAGAATGGTATGACAATTTTTCCCTTGTACAAGGCGGCTGTTGCCAAAAGTAGGATATACGGTGAGGTTCAACCCAAACCCATTTCCTGCAGGAGAAACCATAAATTGTTGACCACCATGAGATATCGATAGTTGATTAGCATTGGCGCTAGACCCGTCAACTAAGAAGACCCAGTCTCGGAATAACCTTACCAAGATGAAAGGACAGAATAATTGCGGTAAAGGTTATGCCGCTACCGGAAGAGCCAGAGAAGGAATTATACTGAAGATCTGAGAAGACAGGCCCTGTCAAGAATAAGGAAGGAGTATATGAGTATTGTTGGGACCGTAACGATGTTTCTAAGGGTGGTAGCACCCCAGACCCCCTGAGATGATCGATGGATTTTGAGACCCCCAAACCTAACCTATTTCTTTCTAGCCTCACCGAATCTCGAGGACGAGATTCATTTTAAGGGCGGTAGGTTTGTAACATCCCAAAATTCTAAATTTTGGAATGTTATATTAAATAGATAGATTTGATTGTTTGTTTGATTGATGTGTGATTGATTGACTGAAAGTGAGTGAGATTTGAAACTTTTGAAAGTTAAATGAGAGGCAATAAAAGGACTTTCCCAAACTTTCATTTTATTTTATGATCTCCGTGAATTCAAAATCCTTTCAAATAAAAAACCCTCGAGAGAAGATGACATGACTTCTTCCATTTAAATAAATGAAAAGGGTTTTTGAAAAGATTTGAATATTATTTGGAAATATTTTCCAATTCAGAAAATTTAAGCAACTCAATGAATTTCATGAGAGAAGATAAAATGACTTCTTCAAAATATATGAAATATGAGTTGGGAGTTTAAAAGGATCAAATTTAAAGTCCTTTTGGAAATTATTTTCAAAATGGAGTTTTTTGGGTTTTATTCAAATTATTTTTCTCCAAAAATAAAAAATATATGGAAATTAGGGTAAAATGATTCCCAACAATTGAAAATTGGAGAGAAATAAATTTGTAATCATTTTGGTATTTTTAAAATGATTTTTACTAGGTTTTACTGCACCAGTAGCACTCTTTATTTTATTTAAAATTTTGTGGATTTTATTTGACATTAGAAAAATGTTCAAGTTGTAGAAAATCGTTTTCTGAAAATTTTTATATATAATACGCCTATATAGTATTTTATTTTATTTTCATTATTCCTTTTTTCTTTCTGTTTCTATTTAAAAAATGGTGTGTGCGCGTGGAACTAACTGTCGCCCACGTGCGCACCATAGTGGCAGCGGGCGCCCCATCTTTTATTTTCTTTTTCCTACATGGGCCAGGCCCAGCCAGACATAATCCTTCCTGGGTTTTTTTTCTTCTTTAGCCGAAAAAAAACTCCAGCGCACAGTGTACGCGCGCGGCCAGCCCGTGTTGCTTTTTAGCCCACGCGGTTCCTCTTTTCTTTCTATTTCGTCTATCTTTAGTCCCACATTGCCTAGCCTTTGATCCCTAAACCTCGTTTCCACCTATAAATATAGACCCATAGAGCCTCCAAAAATCACCCAATTTCGGTTTAAATCAATATTTTGGTTTGACTAGATTCATTAAAGAAGAATATTTTTCTCCTCTCCGACGGGACTTCTGGAAGTTGTCTTCTTTCTTCGAAGTCGTCTTTTCTCTACCTTATAAAGGTATCTTTCTTCGTTTTTTTACTTCCATAGTTTATTATTTCTAGACTAGTATGAGTTTCGTAACTCCGATTTGGTTGATTATTTTTGCAAATCGAAGCTCTTGGCCTAAACTTTCTGATAAAGCCAAATTCACTTAATTTTGGTACTGTTAGAAAAAAAATTATGTTGCAAGAACTATTTTCTTGGTTTTGATGCTTTCCGAATTGTCTTCTATGTTCTATCCGATCTTTAGAGTGATTGCTTATGTGTGGTTACTATTGCTTGCTCACGATAGATTGAACGGAGTGAGACGAATAGAACTATCAGGAGTTATGAGTGCGAATCATCTTCATCAACAGTACGAGGCAAGTTCACACTTTGATCATACCCTTTTACTATCCAGTTTTATTGCATTAGATCAATCCTCAAACAATTGCATGATTAGGAGTTGATTAACATGTGGGTTTTGGGAAGTAGATGAGGTAATACCTATTATCCTATTTATTATCAAACCTTTGTGAGTTACTTCTACGTTGCTTATATTGCTATGCTATGCTCGTAGACGTGGATTGGTTTGAGAGAATTCATGAAAGATGTGCGAGATTATTGTTAACTAAGGTTCAACTTAAGGTGGCTAATTTAATACACATATGGGTGGATTGAGGCACCTAGGGAATCCAGTGTTGCTTTTTTTTGGAAATCCCGGGGTTCCGTGTGAATATCCTATGGACCGCCACCCAGGCTCAAAGGAATCATAAGATTATTCATGCTAGAAACTTCAGTGTGCAGTCACAAGCTATTACGGGCTCTAGCATAGTTGATTAAGTCGTGTGAACTCTTACTGTGGTAGACTAGCAGATGTAGGGGAAAGTAGGTGTAACTGTCTACCCACGTAAGGTGCTAACACTTCTGAAAGACTGTGTCTCGGTCATCCGTTTCTCAAACACCATGTAGAGCGAGAAATCCAACGGAGGAGATCGGGTCTTGTGGGGAAAAGTGCGCAAACCTCTGCAGAGTGTACAAACTAATCATGGTTAGCCGTGTCCCCCGGTTATGGACAATCTTGAGTATCTGGTTCTTGGATTATCATGTTGATCTCATCACCCTTAATTATAATTTGATTGGATTTTAATGATGATTATTAATTGGGATTGAGTTGGGTGAACCTCCTCAATGTTTAACAACCACCATGATAGTTAAATAAAATTTATTCCTTTGATGTAGGGGAAATGTCTTTTCGCAAAAACATTATAACTATAGAGCTTTTCCACCAGCCAAATATGCATGTAGTGATAGCCATTATTTATCATTATCCTATGGTGTGAATTTGCCAGTACATTCAATGTACTGACCCTTTGTGGCTGCAACATCTCATGTTGCAGGAATCTTATGACGAGTAAGTGATACGTTAGGATTACGATTTCTACACTCAACGCCGTTGGTGTTGATGGGAATCCACAACCTTGTTGTTACTTCCGCTATATGGATTGAGGTAATAGTATTTACGTTACTTTATACATGTGATTTACCTCTGTTATAAATCCTCGATTATTGTGTGTGTCAGCATACTGATCCAGGGATGACATTTAAGCATAGAGACTTGACCGTTTGAGGTCGGGTCGCTACAAGATGGTATCAGAGCACATGTTGACTGTAGGACATGACCCCTAGAAACTGGCAAGCCCATAGGAAATATTTTTCTCTACAACTTTCTTTTCAAAAGAATCTTTTACCTCTCTTCTCTTCTGAGCTTATACAAATATTCCCTTTTTAGTGAGACCATACCCCTTTTCCCTTTTGACCACACGGATATTCGACTGATGAGACCACTCCGAGAAGGACAAGATATCGAACAACTAAGACCACTTTGGAATGAAGAGGATTTTACCGTGCTTTATAATAATGGACACTACAATGGTGAAGACTCCGAAGACTAGGAGAATTTGAAGGCTTTGAAGAATTTCTAGATTTCTATGACCTAGGAAGGCACCCCTTATGGAACTTGGAAGACTAAGGAAGCTGTCAATGATGAGGATACAGACCTGGGGTAGGGTTATAGGCCTGGCCTATACGTCCTACCCAAGGTCACTACGCTGGAAGATAAAAGGACCAAGAGACAAGAGGAGAGCGGCAGTCGAATATGTCGAGCGTAATTCACTCGACGGCCACGTCACTCGGAGGTCCTCCTCCCTACCATCACTCGACCATATAGAGAGTCACTCGACCTATCGAAGGCCAGGAGTCAGAAGGGACCTCAACGGTCGGACGTTCACCCCATAGTCTTTATAAGCATTAACAGCACTTAAGGCCGGTGTTACCAGTAACGCCCCTTACTTTATGTACATTAAGCCCCTTTAAATGGAGGTGGGCGGGGGTCCTGGCGCACCCTATATAAGCCACCCCCTCCTCTGGGACAAGGGTTCGCACCCCCTGTAATATCACACACATAATCCAATCGACCGCCTCCGGGCACCGAGACGTAGGGCTATTACTTCTACAGTGAAGGGACTGAACTCGTAAATCTCGTGTGTACACCTTCACCATAGCTGAGATCTTGCCTCTCCATACCTACCCCCCCCCCTCTCTACTGTCAGTCTTAGGACCACGACAGTTGGCGCCCACCTTGGGGCAGGTATCTTGGCGATTTGTGGGTGAAGTTGCAAGTTTTACCGATCATCATCATCATGGTTTCCGGTGGCGGACTGGCTGAGGGCCGCGAGATCCGTCTCGGCGCGCTCGTTTTCGTTGCCGACGACTCCGCGTGGCTTCAAGAAGCCCCCCTGGACATTGAGGCACTTCCCGTCCAAGGGGCGACGCACTTCCGCACGTGCGTCCGCGGCGTCCTTCTCCGGCAACCGTCGACCCAGTATCAATCGGCTCCGACTATGTTTTCACTCCCCACTGTTCGCCGCCGCAAGCGATCTGGTCGATCGCGGCTCCAGCGGTGGGTGAAGCACGTGATGGCTCGGCATTCGGCCACCCATCAAGTCGCAGCAATCTAGCCCGACGAAACCCTCCACGGCCTGTTCGATCTGTCGACTGGCTCCGCGGAGACCGCATCGAAGTGCGATAGCAGCAACCCTGCGGCAGAAGTCTTGATGGTAGACGGGGCCCACAGTTCACCTGGTTTTCATCATGAGGACGACGGAGACAGAGATGGCGATCCGTCACGCGTCCACGATGAATGCCGACCCAAACCCCTCTCTTCGCAGCAGAGAGAAGAACTTCATCGCCTCAACATGGATGCACTCCACACGCCCATCATTAGAGAAACCCCCGAGGCTCGGGCCTTGGAGGAGGTGCGCCTAGCCAATTTGGCTGAGCGCACTCGACTGGATAACCTTCAGCGTGCTCTCGACGAGCGCGCTCAGGAGCGGATCCATGAGTCCAGTTGACGATAGCTTTTTCCGCCTCCACCTAAGGTATACCGTACTCCGATTCAGAACCTCGCAGCTGCGGCCCGAATAGCAAAGTCGATTCAGCCTTCCCAGTCGGAGGCTGGCAGAGGGTTGATGCAGATCCGGGCCTTGCTCCAGGCAACAGGAGAGCAAAACACAGCATTATCTCAGTCGTGGAATAGGATTCACAGCAGATCTGTTGTAGCGGACACGGTCCAGTCGGCCCACAGCCCAAGATCGACCCCGAAGCGTGAAGGCCGTGGACAGTATGGTCATCCACTCGACCGCGACCATTGTTGCTAGGAGCCCACACCTCCTCCGAGGAGTGCGTCGTATGGGCCTCGGCGGAATGATGATAGAGGCCGTCATGGTGGCGAGCGCAGAGCCTCAGTCGACCCAAGAGAGCCAGGCTTCGACACGAGATCCATCCTCGTTCAAGGCCTGGTCGACCGGAACAGAGCGCACACAGAGGACCCTGGCAGAGATCGTCCGAGTGGCAGCAGAGTGCATGTATCCGGTCTGGAGTGTTTCAGCAGGGCCATCAGGGCGGCGGTGATTCTTCCCAACTTCAGGTTGGCGACCGGAGTCAGTAAGTTCACTTGAGAGTCTAAGCCTGAAACTTGGCTCGAGTATTACCGAGTGGCTGTGCAGATTGGCGGTGGCAACGATGAAGTAGCAATGAAGCATCTTCCTCTGATGTTGGAAGGGTCAGCCCGGGCGTGGTTGACTCAGTTAGCTCCGAACAGTATATACAGTTGGGAAGAGCTGGCTTGAGTGTTCGTCAGAACCGTCGAGGGAACGTGCAAATGACCAGCAGGATTGACCGAGTTGCAGCATTGCGTGCAGAAGCTGAGTGAGACCTTGAGAGATTTCATTCACAGGTGGACCACTTTGCATCACACCGTTGAAAATGTATTAGAGCATCAAGCAGTGTGCGCCTTCAAGGAGGGCGTCAAATACCGAGAGTTGGTCCTGAAGTTCGGTCGGACTGGTGATATGACTCTGACTTGGATGATGGAAATAGCCACCCGGTACACTAATGGGGAAGAAGAGGATCGACTTCGTAGCAGAAAAAGTAAGCCAGTCGGCTAGGAGATCAGTGGAGGTAATTCCAATCGGAAACAGAAGTGTAAGGCTGAGCCCGCGGCACCTGGTGAGATTGCAGCGGTGGCTCAAGGGAAGTTTAAGGGAAAACCTAAGGGGCCCTGGCCTCCAAAGAAAGTGAAAGATCAGGCAGGAAATGATGTGTTGGATTTACCGTGTCATATCCACACGAAGAAAGACGGAGAAGGGAATTTGAATTACCCTAAACATACCACTCGACAGTGTCGGCTCCTGATCCAGCAGTTCCGAGGAGACCAACCCAGTGAGAAAGGAAAGGAGTCGGACAGAGACAAGGAGGAGGAAGAATATGATGGTTACCCCAAAGTCAATTTAACTCTGATGATTTTTGCTGATGTTGAGAGCAAGAGTCGATTGAAGGTCATCAACAGAGAAGTGAATATGGCCGCTCCGGCGGCGACGACCACATACCTGAGATGGTCTCAGACAGCCATCACGTTCGACCAGTCTAACCATCTTGCTCATGTAGCCACCCCTGGGAGGCAATCACTGGTGGTCGACCCCGTGGTTGGGGGCACTAGACTGACCAAAGTACTGATGGATGGTGGCAGTGGCTTGAACATCCTTTACGCTGAAACCTTGAAGGGGATGGGCATTCCAATGTCTAAACTTAGCGAGAGCAACATGAGTTTGCATGGTGTTATCCCTGGAAAGAAAGCCGAATCACTCGGCGTGGTTTTCGGCGATTCCAAGCATTACCGTAAGGAGAAGTTGACATTTGAAGTCGTGGATTTCCAGAGTGCCTATCATGCCATTCTGGGTAGGCCAGCCTACGCACGTTTTATGGCTCGACCATGTTATGTGTATCTCAAGCTAAAGATGCCTAGCCCCAAAGGTGTGACCACAGTTACTGGCAATTGGCAGAAGGCGGAGGAATGTTTCCAGAAAGGTTCCAAAATCTACGATGCGCAGATGGCAGTAGTTGAATTCCAAGAATATCAGAATAATGCAGATCCGAGCGATTTGCTCTGAGCCAAGAAGCCTGCTACGGACTCTGCATTTCAGTCGACGGGTGAAACGAAGTCGATTCATATTCACCCGACCGGTCCCAATGCTGCACCGACTCATATATCAATGACACTCGACAGCAAATAGGAAGAAGCGCTCATCCAGTTCCTCCGTGAGAACTAGGACATCTTTGCATGGAAACCCTCTGACATGCCAGGTGTACCCAGGGGACTGGCTGAGCACCGTTTGCGTGTCGACCCCAAGGTAAAACCCGTCAAAGAGCACATTCGGCGGTCCGCCATGCAGAAGAGGAAAGCAATTGGCGAAGAAGTGTCTCGGCTGTTGGCAGCAGAGTTCATTCGTGAAATCTACCACTCTGAGTGGCTAGCCAATGTAGTCATGGTCCCTAAGAAGGATGGTTCATTTCGTATGTGCATTGATTTCAAGCATATCAATCGAGCCTGCCCGGAAGATTACTTCCCTCTCCCTCGCATCGATCAGATTGTTGACTCGACTGCAGGGTGTGAGCGCTTGTCGTTCTTAGATGCATATTCTTGGTATCATCAGATCCGACTATATGGTCCTGATGAAATAAAGACTGCCTTCATCACCCCATTCGGGTGCTTTTGTTGAGTCACCATGCCATTTGTCTTAAAAATGCTGGAGCCACATTCATGAGAATGATTCAGAAGTGCGTGCTCACTCAAATCAGTCGGAATGTAGAAGCATACATGGACGACATTGTGGTCAAGTCACGTAAAGGTTCCGACCTACTGATTGACCTCGAAGAAACCTTTGCCAACCTAAGAAGGTATGATATCAAGCTTAATCCGTCAAAGTGCACATTCGGAGTTCCAGGTGGAAAGTTGCTCGGTTTTCTCGTTTCCGAACAAGGGATCGATGCCAACCCAGAAAAGGTTGATACCATCCTCCAAATGAAGCGCCCTATGCGAGTGCATGACATTTAGAAGCTGACTGGTTGTTTGGCCGCCTTGAGTCAATTCATTTCTCGTCTCGGTGAAAAGGCCTTGCCTCTTTACCGACTGATGAAGAAATCTGATAAGTTCGAGTGGACTGAAGAAGCTGATGCAGCATTTGCAGAGCTCAAAACCCTGCTGTCCACCCAGCTGGTGCTCGCTGCGCCAATCAGCAAAGAGCCTTTACTGATTTACATTGCAGCCACTGGACAAGTCGTCAGTACAGTACTCACGATCAAGTGAATGGAGGAAGGAAAACCTTACAAGGTTCAGCGCCCAGTTTACTATCTCTCTGAAGTTTTAACTCCGTCCAAGCAATGATATCCACATTATCAGAAGCTTGTCTATGGAATATACATGACTATGAAGAAGGTTGCACACTATTTCTCTGATCACTCCATTATGGTCGTCAGTGACGTACCATTATCTGAAATCCTAAATAACAGATATGCAACTGGTCGAGTGGCAAAATGGGTGATTGAACTTCTTCCCCTGGATATCAAGTTTGAGGCAAAGAAGGCCATCAACTCCCAGGCGATCGTAGATTTCCTTGCTGAGTGGATTGAACATCAATTGCCGACTCAAGTTCACTCTGAGCATTGGACTATGTTTTTTGATGGCTCCAAGATGCTGAATGGCTCAGGTGCCGGAGTAGTACTAGTATCCCCCCGTGGAGACAGGCTTAGCTATGTTCTCTAGATTCACTTTGATTCCTCCAATAATGAAGCCGAATATGAAGCACTTTTATACGGGTTACGTATGGCCATTTCAATCGGCGTCCATCGCCTTATGGTCTACGGCGACTCAGATTTGGTGGTTGATCAAGTGATGAAAGAATGGGACGTCAGGAGCCCGGCCATGACTGGTTATTGCAATGCAGTAAGGAAGCTAGAAAAGAAGTTTGAAGGGTTAGAACTTCACCACATACCCCGACTGAAAAATCAAGCTGCAGATGAGTTGGCAAAGATAGGTTCAAAAAGAGAGGCCATTCCCCGTAATGTGTTTTTGGAACATATTCATTCCCCCTCAGTTACGAGGATCCTTTCACTGAAGGGTCACCACAGCCCAAGAGCGCCACAGATCCGACTGAAGTTGAAGTCCCAGCCGTGGTCGACTTGGTCATGGAGGTTTTGGTCATCACCCCCGACTGGATAATGCCGTCGGTCTTAGGAAAGAGCTTCCAGCGGATGAAGAAGAGGCTCGACAGATCATCCGTCGGTCTAAAGCCTTTACCGTGATGAGAGGTCAATTGTTCAGAGAAAGTGTAACTGGGGTCTGTCAGAAGTGCATCACGCCAGAAGAAGGGCGAATGATCCTCCATGATATTCACTCGGGGACCTGTGGTAACCATGCATCCTCTCCGACCATTGTGGCCAAAGCATACCGAGCCGGATTTTACTGGCCACGTGCCAACGAGATGGCAAAGGAGATAGTGGACAAGTGTGAAGGTTACCAGTTTTACTCCAACATGTCCCATGAACCTGCATCAGCTTTGAAGACTATTCCACTCGTCTGGCCTTTTGCTGTTTGGGGGTTGGACATGGTTGGTCCCCTAAGGACTGGCAGGAGTGGATTTACCCATGTGCTAGTAGCAGTCGACAAGTTTACCAAGTGGATCGAAGCTAAGCCCACTAAAAACCTTGAAGCAAGTATTGTCGTGAGTTTCATCACAGAATTGATATTCAGATATGGTGTGCCGAACAGCATCGTCACGGATAATGGATCGAACTTCGACTCTGATGAATTCAGAGCCTTTTGTGCTTCCCAAGGTATGAGGGTCGATTACGCTTTGGTCGCCCATCCTTAGTCGAATGGGCAAGCTGAGCGAGCGAATGGATTGATTCTCAAAGGACTGAAGCCCCGGTTGATGCGTGACCTCAAGCATGTAGCAGGAGCTTGCGTGACCATCAGTGCTTTGGGGTCTAAGGACAACTCCCAATCGGTCGACCGGATGGACTCCATTCTTCTTAGTCTATGGAGCCGAAGTTGTACTTCCGAGCGATCTACTCCACAATGCTCCCCGAGTCGAACTCTTCTCAGAATAAGAAGCAGAGCAAGCTCGATAGGATGCAGTCGACCTCCTGGAGGAAGAAAGAGAGATGGTGTAGATCCGGTCGACCATTTATCAACAAGACTTGCGTCGATTCCATGCCAGAAATGTAAGGGGTCGAGCATTTCAAGAAGGAGACTTGGTTCTCCGAGTGGACCAGCAGAAGCCACACAAGCTCGCCCCTGCTTGGGAGGGCCCTTTCGTTGTCACAAAGGTGATCCACAACGGAGCATATCGTCTCTTCAACGTCGAACACAACAAAGATGAACCGCGCGCTTGGAATGCGGAACTTCTCCGCCCTTTTTACTCTTAAGTATTTAGACTGATGAGATGTAATAAGAAATACCTCTTAATTTGGCTATCAAAAGACATAATTTTACAGTCTTCCGAATGATTTTTGTTTATTTCTTTTGTATGTATCACCTTAGCTGCGAATCTGTTTCGCCTAAGATGAAGTGATAAAAATCCTACCGACTAGTGAGTCTGCCTCTAACTCGGGGGCTTAGCTGCGAATCTGTTTCGCCTAAGATAAAGTGATAAAAATCTTACCGAGTCGTGAGTATGCCTCTCACTCAGGGGCTTAGGTGCAGTCCAGTACTCGCCTAAGTGATAAAAATCCTACCGAGTGGTGAGTCTGCCTCTCACTCGGGGGCTTAGCTACAGTCCAGTACTCGCCTAAGTGATAAAAATCCTACCGAGTGGTGAGTCTGCCTCTCACTCGGGGGCTTAGCTGCAGTCC
>NC_041381.1:423649224-423702969 GCF_002162155.2 Triticum dicoccoides
GAAGGCCGAGATTGCGGTGAGCAGTGCTTGCCTAAGTTTGAAAATTCCTACCGAGTGGTGAGCAACACTCCCACTCGGGGGCTTAGCTACAGTCCAGTACTCGCCTAAGTTTGAAAATCTACCGAGTGGTGAGCGGCGCTCCCACTCGAGGGTTTAGCTGCAGTCCAGTACTCGCCTAAGTTTGAAAAATCCTACCGAGTGGTGAGCAGCCCTCCCACTCGGGGGCTTAGCTGCAGTCCAGTACTCGCCTAAGTTTGAAAAATCCTACCGAGTGGTGAGCAGCCCCCCCCCACTCGGGGGCTTAGCTGCAGTCCCGTGCTCGCCTAAGTTTGAAAAATCCTACCGAGTGGTGAGCAACCCTCCCACTCGGGGGCTTAGCTACAGTCCAGTGCTCGCCTAAGTTTGAATAATCCTACCGAGTGGTGATCAGAACTCCCACTTGGAGGCTTAGCTACAGTCCAGTACTCACCTAAGTTTGAAAATCCTACCGAGTGGTGAGCAGCCCTCCCACTCGGGGGCTTAGCTTCAGTCCAGTACTCGCCTAAGGTTGAAAATCCTACCGAGTGGTAAGAGGGGTTGCGGGTCGACCACACGCCCACCCCCCTCCTCCCCTCACCCGGGGGTTGCACCGTAAAGAAGCAGGACGAGATTGTGTGCACCCACCCAACGATTGGCCCCTCGCTGATGACAGGAACATCAAGGCCATTGTTGAGTACCACGCTGATGAGATGATCAATGCTGCCAAAGGCTCATCCTACTGGTCGACTGTTGATCCTTCTTCAGCACCTGCATCAAACGATGAGAAACCAATCCAATAGAAGAACAGATTTCACTCAAAGATAAACCCAATATATTCAAAGATAAGTCCAGAGGTTCCTAACCGCAGATTAAAAGTACTCGGGTGTCAGGCCCAAAAGAGTTTAGCAAATACAAAATCACTCGACATTCCGAGGCAAATGAAAGTGGGGCATAATGTTTTTTCCATCACTCGACAGGAGAAGGGCTGGACGGATCGATGCTATCGGCAATGCGGGTAGCTGCCTCGAGGAAGGTGTCCATGAAGTCCTAGAAGGAGTGCTTCTTAGTATTCGCTACCTTGAGGGCCGCCATCTTCTCTTCTTTAGCCTCCTTGTAGTGCACGTGAACCAATGACAGGGCGACGTCAGCGCCACAGCAGGCAGAGGACTTCTTCCACTCTTGCACACGGTCAGGGATCTGGTTGAGTCGAGTCATCAGCGACTCGAGACTTTGAGAAAGTTCTGCCTGAGGCCAGAGTTCGGCGTCCACTCGGGTCATCGCAGCCTTCAGCCGAGCCAGATAGTCGACAGCGCCGTCCAAGTGTGATGCCAATCCAAGCAAGTTCATCGCAACTTCATCTTTCAAGGGACAATTGATGGGGTCGAGACCTGTCTCGACCCGTCCAGTTTCAGCTTCAAAGTCCTGGCAAAGTTCTGTTCCATCGAAAAAACAATGAGTTGACAATATTGCAAATTTCAGTCGATGATAGTTATCTAATTGAACAGCCATACCTTCAAGCTTCAAGACAAGCTTCACCGCAAGTTGTTCCAAATAGGACTCTAGCTTGCCCGTTTTTGCTCTAAGGTTGTCGACTTCAGTGGTCAGGTTCTCATTGTCCTTCCTCAGTTGCTCGACTTCCCGATTGGCGTCCGAGAAGACAGTCTTCAACTTCGCGTTCTCATCCTCCAATTTGCTGACTGAAGCCAGCTTCTGGTCCGCAAGCATTGTCTTCTTACGTGCTTCTTTCTGAGCAGCAGCAAGGTCCAGGTCCTTCTTTTCTCCAAAGCCTCCTTCATTCTCTCTAAAGAAACACTCTTTAGACGAGCCTGAAGTTGGTTGTTTTCATACGCACATCTACTTGTGTGAAGTCACTCAGTTCAAAGAGACTGAATGAAAAGCAGTGGAAAGTGCGAACTACTAAGTAGACAAGACAGTCAAATGGTTACCTCCCATGATGGTTGTCTCTTGTTGCGTAGTCTTGAGATTCTTCTTTGCGAGTTCAAGGTCAAGTTCAGCGCTTATATGCTTCTTCTTCAACTCGGAAAGATGAGCTCCAAGATCACAAGACCTCTGCAGTCAGCCAGAACAATATGTCAGTCGACAGAAATAAGAGGCGTCGACAGAGAAAGGTTACTCTAAGACTACTGCCGAATCAAATATTCACCAAGTAGTCTCAGGGACTACACCCAGTGGGTGCACTTAGCGTGCCCCCACTGGTTCAGATCAATGCTCAGCAGGGTCTGCCCAGCGTGAGTTCAAAAAAAAGGAAAGAGATACATTCTAAGACCTCAGTCGACTGCTAGCAGTCGACCGTGGTCTCGGGGACTACACCCAGTGGGTGCACTCGGTGTGCCCCCACTAGTTCAGAAATTCTGCTAAGTTTCAACCCAAGTCGAGTGACATGGAAGATTTCCCAAGCTCTAAGTAAAGAAACACCCCAATGGGTGATCGGATATAAGGCAACATTTGAAAGTTCAGTCGGAGTCTTGCTGACCTGACCATTGGCCTGAAGAGCAGTACTGGCGTTGTAAGACACCTGGCTAGCCTCGTGCACCACCTTCTCCTGCTCCATGACAAAGCTCACCTGGTGAAGAGCTTCCCTAGCAACACTCGATGAGTCATTTGAAGTCTGATACGCAGCAAAAAGTGATGGCTGCAGAACAACTGAAGTAGTCGCTGGGTCAGAGGCGTGGGGTTGCACTGGAGCAACAGGAGTCGGTACAGTCAAGCCCGCCGGACAATCAGTCATCAGTGGGCTGGCGAATGTGATGCTGGTCCGAACATGCTCTCCGGAATGTTCGACCACCGCCTCGAGCACCGGCGTCGCATGAGGGACCTGAACTTCAAGCCTCCTCCTGCCAGAGCTCCCGCTCCTCTTCCTACTCTCCTGTAGAGGCACCTCTTCTTCATCATCAGGAAGCACAACAACTTCTTGCAGAACTACAGAAAGAGAGAAATGTCAGAAACTCTGCCAATTGGCGATCTACCCAACTTAACGAAGCTTGGTTGATTGGACTTACCGACTCGTGAGGTGGCCTCTTCATCTCCTGGCGCCTTGTCAATGTCCATGTCAGTGGCAGCAGAGGTGGGACTGGAAAGACACATGAATTGGTTGGTCAGAACAAGAAAATCTTTAGTCGACCTACGAAAATGCAAGTGAGATACTCACCCCGAAGCAATAGGGATGTCCATCTTGATTCGTGGCAATGTCTTCCGAGCCTTGGGAGGAGCAACTTTAGGCTGCTTGGCCACCTTCTCCGTCAGCTCCGGGGTCGACGTCCGAGTGCGCTTCTGAGTATTGGCACTCAGGGCCACGCTCTTCCCGCGCCCGCCAGATGGATCATGCTGCTGTTTGGATCGACGTTCGGAGCGCGGCGGCGAGTCGACTTCTTCCTCCTCGTCTGACTCCTCACTCTCCTCCTCCTCCTCTTCTCCCGGAGACTCCCAGTCGCCACTCTCCTGCGCACTTTCCTCACCCTCCTGGTCCTGCTCCAAAGCTTGTTCTCCATTGGGCATCGAATGCATCTCAGTGAATACCTGCAGAGCAAATCCGTCGAGTAAGAGTCGGTCAAGATCAATTACAGTCGGAGCGTGAGCGGAAAGCAGTCGGAACAAAGAGTATACCTTGTCGGGCGGGTTACCGTCGCTGAAGGGGACAACTCGCCTGGATCCTCTGGGGTTGTCCTGGTTGCCTGTGATGCTCCTCAGCCACAAAGCCACGGTTTCGGATGGCACTTCTTCTGGATGGACCCTAGCGGTGTCGTCCAGTCTGGAATACAGCCACATCGGGTGATCGCGAGCCTGGAGAGGCTGGATGCGTCGACTGAGGAACACTTCCAGCAAGTCCAGGCCAGTAACGCCATCATTAATAAGCCGGACCACTCTCTCCACCAACATCTTTGTCTCCACGGTCACAGCAGCGGTTACTTTCAGTGGGGCAGGAGTCTGAACACGGTCGAATGAGAAGTGGGGAAGACCAGTCGACTGACCTGGAGCTGCGACGTCCTGGCAGTAGTACCAGGTCGACTGCCAGCCTCTAACAGATTCAGGGAGAGTCATGGCGGGAAAGGCACTCCTATGCCGCTTTTGGATACCGAAACCCCCACACATCTGGATGACGTGGGTTTTCGAGTCACTCGAGTTTGCCTTTTTTACCAACTGGGAGCGAATGGTGAAGATATGTTTGAAAAGACCCCAGTGCGGTCGACACCCTAAGAAGTTCTCGCACATCGATACAAACGCAGTTAAATACGTGATAGTGTTGGGAGAAAAATGGTGGAGTTGAGCGCCAGAGAAACCCCGGTCGACGTGAGTGGCGAGCAGAACGCACTCACCCGGTCAAGGTTGCAGTTCCCTCTCCCCCATCGGCAGCCTCGCTTCTCCCTTGGAGATTAGTCCGGACTCCTCCAGTTCGGCCAGATCCTCCTGCCGGACCGAAGACCGGATCCAATCGCCCTGGATCCAGCCCAGCGGCAGCCCCGCACGCGACGGCGACCCGCGGTGCTGCTTCTTGCCTTTCGCCGCCCCCATCGCCTTCTTTGCACGCTCTAGCGCCGCCGTCTTGTCCTTCACCATGGCGGGGGAGCAACGGCGTCGAGAGCGAAGGTGCTGGGCGTGGTGGAGAAGCGGAGGAGAAAGAAGGGGGAACAGGCATGCACAGTGCAAGCGCCTCGGCCCCGCCACCTTATAAGGGTCACTTCTGAGTGACTGAAACGTGGGACCAGGAAATCCCGTCAAATCCCGCAACAGCTGCGTGTAGTGTACGTGGTGAAAAAGGCGGCGTGGTAATTGAGGCATCTCTGCTTATCCGGGCCACCTATTTCGGCGCTCTCCGGCCCGCGTGCTTCCCCAAAATTTTGTATCCCACGAAATCCGGGATACACTGCAGACAATCATGCCCAGGATCTCGCGCTCTAACACAACACTCAGTGCATGAGGTCACCAGTTCAGTCGACATCTCACTAAATGGATCAAGGCGATTGAGTCGACACTGAAGTACCGACGCAGGCGTTCAGTCATGCAAAAAACACTCGCGAAGACACAAAGCTCGGAGCAGGTTCAACTTCGACCTACTTTCCACTCGCACCTTAATCCATTCGGGGGCTATTGATGAGGATATAGACCTGGGGTAGGGTCATAGGCCTAACCTATACGTCCTACCCAAGGTCACTACCCTGGAAGATAAAAGAACCAAGAGACAATAAGAGAGTGCCAGTCGAATACGTCGAGTGCAATCCACTCGACGGCCACATCACTCGGAGGTCCTCCTCCCTACCACCACTTGACCATACAGAGAGTCACTCGACCTATCGAAGGCCAGGAGTCAGAAGGGACCACAACGGTCGGACGTTCACCCCATAGTCTTTATAAGCATTAACAGCACTTAAGGCTGGCGTTACCAGTAATGCCCCTTACTTTATGCACATTAAGCCCCTTTAAATGGAGGTGGGCGGGGGTCCTGGCGCACTCTATATAAGCCACCTCCCTCCTCTGGGACAAGGGTTCGCATCCCCTGTAATATCACACACATAATCCAATCGACCGCCTCCGGGCACCGAGACGTAGGGCTATTACTTCCACTATGAAGGGCCTGAACTCGTAAATCTCGTGTGTACACCTTCACCATAGATGATATCTTGCCTCTTCATACCTACCACGGTCGACTGCTGGCAGTCGACTGAGGTCTTATAATGCATCTCTTTCCTTTTTATTGAGCTCACGCTGGGCAGACCCTGCTGAGTATTGATCTGGACCAGTGGGGGCACGCTAAGTGCACCCACTTGGTGTAGTCCCCGAGACTACTTGGTAAATATTTGATTCGGCAGTAGTCTTAGAGTAACCTTTCTCTATCAACGCCTCTTATTTCTGTCGACTGACATATTGTTCTTGCTGACTGCAGAGGTCTTGTGATCTTGGAGCTCGTCTTTCCGAGTTGAAGAAGAAGCATATCAGCGTTGAACTTGACCTTGAACTCGCAAAGAAGAATCTCAAGACTGTGCAACAAGAGACGGCCATCATGGGAGGTAACCATTCGACTGTCTAGTCTTCTTAGTAGTTCACACTTTCCACTGCTTTTCATTCAGTCTCTTTGAACCGAGTGAATTCACATAAGCAGATGTGCGTAGTGAAAACCGCCAACTTCAGGCTCGTATGAAGAGTCTTGTTTCCTTAGAGAGAATGAAGGAGGCTTTGGAGAAGAAGGACCTGGACCTTGGTGCTACTCAGAAAGAAGCACGTGAGAAGACGATGCTTGCGGACCAGAAGCTGGCTTTAGTCGGCAAATTGGAGGATGAGAACGCGAAGTTGAAGACTGTCGTCTCGGACGCCAATCGGTAAGTCGAGCAACTGAGGAAGGACAAGGAGAACTTGACCACTGAAGTCGACGGCCTTAGAGCAAAAACGGGCAAGCTAGAGTCCTATTTGGAACAACTTGCGGCGAAGCTTGTCTTGAAGCTTGAAGGTATGGCTGTTTCAATCAGATAATTGTCGTCGACTGAAATTTGCAATATTGTCGACTCATTGTTTTTGCGATGGAACATAACTTTGCCAGGACTTTGAAGCTGAAACTGGATGGGTCGAGATAGGTCTCGACCTCATCAATTGTCCCGTGAAATATGAAGTTGCGATGAAATTGCTTCGATTGGAATCACGCTTGGACGGCGCTGTCGACTATCTGGCTCGGCTGAAGGCTGCGATGACCCGAGTGGACGCCGAACTCTGGCCTCAGGCAGAACTTTCTCAAAGTCTCGAGTCGCTGATGAATCGACTCAACCAGATCCCTGACCGAGTGCAAGAGTGGAAGATGTCCTCTGCCTGCTGTGGCGCTGACGTAGCCTTGTCATTGGTTCATGTGCACTGCAAGGAGGCTAAAGAAGAGAAGCTGGCGGCCCTCAAGGAAGCGAATACTAAGAAGCACTCCTTCCAGGACTTCATGGACACCTTCCTCGAGGCAGCTACCCGCATTGCCGACAGCATCGATCTTGACAGCTTCTGTGATCCGTCCAGCCCTTCACCCGTCGAGTGACGGAAAAAACATTATGCCCCACTTTTATTTGCCTCGGAATGCCGAGTGATTTTGTAATCACTAAAACTCTTTCGGGCCTGACGCCCGAGTACTTTTAATTTGCGGTTGGGAACCTCTGGACTTATCTTTGAATATGTTGGGTTTACCTTCGAGTGCAATTTGTTCTTCTCTTGGATCGGTTTCTCATCGTTTGATGCATGTGCTGAAGTAGGATCAGCAGTCGACCAGTAGGATGAGCCTTTGGCAGCATTGATCAGCTCATCAGCGAGGTACTCAACAATGGTCTTGATGTTCCTGTCATCAGCGAGGGGCCAATCATTGGGTGGGTGCACACAATCTCCTCCTGCTTCTTGACGGTGCAGCCCCCGGGTGAGGGGAGGGGGCTGGGCGTGTGGTCGAACCGCAGCCCCGCTGACCACTCGGTAGGATTTTCAACCTTAGGCCAGTACTGGACTGAAGCTAAGCCCCCGAGTGGGAGGGTTGCTCACCACTCGGTAGGATTTTTCAAACTTAGGCGAGCACTGGACTGCAGCAAAGCCCCTGAGTGGGAGGGATGCTCACCACTCGGTAGGATTTTTCAAACTTAGGCGAGCACTGGACTGCAGCTAAGCCCCCAAGTGGGAGGGCTGCTCACCACTCGGTAGGATTTTTCAAACTTAGGCGAGTACTGGACTGCAGCTAAGCCCTCGAGTGGGAGGGCTTCTCACCACTCGGTAGGATTTTTCAAACTTAGGCGAGTACTGGACTGCAGCTAAACCCCTGAGTGGGAGGGCTGCTCACCACTAGGTAGGATTTTCAAACTTAGGCGAGTACTGGACTGCAGCTAAGCCCCCGAGTGGGAGTGTTGCTCACCACTCGGTAGGATTTTTCAAACTTAGGCGAGCACTTCTCACCACAATCTCGTCCTTCTTCTTGACTGTGCAACCCCCCGGGGGGGAGGGTTACGACCGACACATACTGTTTAGTAGGACTTTTTATCACTTAGGCGAGTACTGGACTGCAGCCAAGCCTCCGAGTGGGAGGCAGACTCACCACTCGGTAGGATTTTTATCACTTTGGCGAGTGTTGGACTGCAGCTAAGCCCCCGAGTGAGAGGCAAACTCACCACTCGGTAGGATTTTTATCACTTAGGCGAGTACTAGACTGCAGTTAAGCCCCCGAATGAGAGGCATACTCACCACTCGATAGGATTTTTATCACTTAGGCGAGTACTGGACTGCAGCTAAACCCCCGAGTGAGAGGCAGACTCACCACTCGCTAGGATTTTTATCACTTTATCTTAGGCGAAACAGATTCGCAGCTAAGCCCCCGAGCGAGAAGCAGACTCACCAGTCGGTAGGATTTTTATCACTTCATCTTCGGTGAAACAGATTCGCAACTAAGGTGATACATACGAAAGAAATAAACAACAATCATTCGGAACACTGTAAAATTATGTCTTTTGATAGCCAAACTAAGAGGTATTTCTTATTACATCTCATCAGTCTAAATACTTACGAGTAAAAAGGGCAGAGCAGTTCCACATTCCAAGCGCGCGGTTCATCTTTGTTGTGTTCGACATTGAAGAGACGATATGCTCCCTTGTGGAGCATCTTCGTGACGATGAAAGGGCCCTCCCAACAAGGGGCGAGCTTGTGTGGCTTCTACTGGTCCACTCGGAGAACCAAGTCTCCTTCTTGAAATGCTCGACCCCTTATGTTTCTGGCATGGAATCGACGCAAGTCTTGTTTATAAATGGTCGACCGGATCAAGGCCATCTCTCTTTGTTCCTCCAGGAGGTCGACTGCATCTTGTCGAGCTTGCTCTACTTCTTCTTCTGAGAAGACTTTGACTCGGGGAGCATTGTGGAGCAGATCGCTCAGAAGTACGGCTTCGGCTCCATAGACTAAGAAGAATGGAGTCCGTCCGGTCGACTGATTGGGAGTTTTCCTTAGACCCCAAAGCACTGATGGGATCTCATCAACCCAAGCTCCTGCTGCATGCTTGAGGTCACGCATCAACCGGGGCTTCAGTCCTTTGAGAATCAATCCATTCGCTCGCTCAGCTTGCCCATTCGACTAAGGATGGGCGACCGAAGCGTAATCGACCCTCGTACCTTGGGAAGCACAAAAGGCTCTGAATTCATCGGAGTCAAAGTTTGATCCATCGTCCGTAATGATGTTGTGCGGCACACCATATCTGAATATCAATTCTCTGATGAAACTCATGGCAGTACTTGATTCAAGGTTTTTAGTGGGCTTAGCTTCGATCCACTTGGTAAACTTGTCCACTGCTACTAGCACATGGGTAAGTCCGCTCCTGCCAGTCCTCAGGGGTCCAACCATGTCCAACCCCCAAACAGCAAAAGGCCAGACGGGTGGAATAGTCTTCAAAGCTGATGCAGGCTTATGGGACATGTTGGAGTAAAACTTGCAACCTTCACACTTGTCCACTATCTCCTTTGCCATCTTGTTGGCACGTGGCCAGTAAAATCCGGCTCGGTATGCTTTGGCCACAATGGTGTGAGAGGACGCATGGTGACCACAGGTCCCCGAGTGAATATCATGGAGGATTATTCGACCTTCTTCTAGTGTGATGCACTTCTGATAGACCCGAGTTACACTTTCTCTGAACAATTGACCTATCATCACGGTAAAGGCTTTAGACCGACGGACGATCTGTCGAGCCTCTTCTTCATCCTTTGGAAGCTCTTTCCTAAGAATGTATGCGATGTATGGCACTGTCCAGTCGGGGGTGATGACCAAAACCTCCATGACCAAGTTGACCACGGCTGGGACTTCAACTTCAGTCGGATCTGTGGCGCTCTTGGGCTGTGGTGACCCTTCAGTGAAAGGATCCTCCTAAACTGAGGGGGAATGAATTTGTTCCAAAAACACATTACGGGGAATGGCCTCTCTTTTTGAACCTATCTTTGCCAACTCATCTGCAACTTGATTTTTCAGTCGGGGTATGTGGTGAAGTTCTAACCCTTCAAACTTCTTTTCTAGCTTCCTTACTGCATTGCAGTAACCAGTCATGGTCGGGCTCCTGATGTCCCATTCTTTCATCACTTGATTAACCACCAAATCTGAGTCGCCGTAGACCATAAGGCGACGGACGCCGATTGAAATGGCCATACGTAACCCGTATAAAAGTGCTTCATATTCGGCTTCATTATTGGAGGAATCAAAGTGAATCTAGAGAACATAACTAAGCCTGTCTCCATGGGGGGATACCAGTACTACTCCGGCACCTGAGCCATTCAGCATCTTGGAGCCATCAAAAAACATAGTCCAATGCTTCGAGTGAACTTGACTCGGCAATTGTTGTTCAATCCACTCGGCAAGGAAATCTGCGATCACCTGGGACTTGATGGCCTTCTTTGCCTCAAACTTGATATCCAGGGGAAGAAGTTCAATCGCCCATTTTGCCACTCGACCAGGTGCATCTCTGTTATTCAGGAATTCAGATAATGGTGCGTCGCTGATGACCGTAATGGAGTGATCAGAGAAATAATGTGCAACCTTCTTCATAGTCATGTATATTCCATAGACAAGCTTCTGATAATGTGGATATCGTTGCTTGGACGGACTTAAAACTTTAGAGAGATAGTAAACTGGGCGTGAACCTTTTAAGCTTTTCCTTCCTCCATTCACTCGACCGTGAGTACTGTACTGATGACTTGTCTAGTGGCTGCAATGTAAATCAGTAAAGGCTCTTTGCTGATTGGCGCAGCGAGCACCGGCTGGGTGGACAGCAGGGTTTTGAGCTCTCAAACACTGCATCAGCTTCTTCAGTCCACTCGAACTTATCAGATTTCTTCATCAGTAGGTAAAGAGGCAATGCCTTTTCACCGAGACGAGAAATGAATCGACTCAAGGAGGCCAAACAACCAGTCAGCTTCTAAACGTCATGCACTCGCACAGGGCGCTTCATTCGGAGGATGGTATCAACCTTTTCTGGGTTGGCATCAATCCCTCGTTCGTAAATGAGAAAACCGAGCAACTTTCCACCTGGAACTCCGAATGTGCACTTCGACGGATTAAGCTTGATAACATACCTTCTTAGGTTGGCAAAGGTTTCTATGAGGTCAGTCAGTAGGTCGGAACCTTTACATGACTTGAGGATGATGTCATCCGTGTATGCTTCTACATTCTGACTGATTTGAGTGAGCAGGCACTTCTGAATCATTCTCATGAATGTGGCTCCAGCATTTTTAAGACCAAATGGCATGGTGACATAACAAAAGCACCTGAATGGGGTGATGAATGATGCTTGGATGATGCTTTTGACTATCTGGCTCGGCTGAAGGCTGCGATGACCCGAGTGGACGCCGAACTCTAGCCTTAGGCAGAACTTTCTCAATGTCTCGAGTCGCTAATGACTCGACTCAACCAGATCCCTGACCGAGTGCAAGAGTGGAAGAAGTCCTCTGCCCACTGTGGCGCTGATGTCGCCTTGTCATTGGTTCGCGTGCACTACAAGGAGGCTAAAGAAGAGAAGCTGGCGGCCCTCAAGGTAGTGAATACTAAGAAGCACTCCTTCCAGGACTTCATGGACACCTTCCTCGAGGCAGCTACCTGCATTGCCGACAGCATCAATCTTGATAGCTTTTGCGATCCGTCCAGCCCTTCTCCCGTCGACTGACGGGAAAAACATTATGACCCACTTTTATTTGCCTCGGAATGCCGAGTGATTTTGTAATCGTTAAAACTCTTTCGGGCCTGACACCCGAGTACGTTTAATCTGTGGTTAGGAACCTCTGGAATTATCTTTGAATATGTTGGGTTTATCTTCGAGTGAAATCTATTCTTCTCTTGGATCGGTTTCTCATTGTTTGATGTAGGTGATGAAGAAGGATCAGCAGTTGACCAGTAGGATGAGCCTTTGGCAGCATTGATCAGCTCATCAGGGAGGTACTCAACAATGGTCTTGATGTTCCTATCATCAGTGAGGGGCCAATGTTGGGTGCGTGCAAACAATCTTGTCCTGCTTCTTAACGATGCAGCCCCGGGGGAGGGGGGTGGGCGTGTGGTCGACCCGCAGCCCCGCTTACCACTTGGTAGGATTTTCAACCTTAGGCGAGTACTGGACTGCAGCTAAGCCCCCGAGTGGGAGGGCTGCTCACCACTTGGTAGGATTTTCAAACTTAGGCGAGTACTGGACTGCAGCTAAGCCTCAGAGTGGGAGTGCTGCTCACCACTCGGTAGGATTTTTCAAACTTAGGCAAGCACTGGACTGCAGCTAAGCCCCCGAGTTGGAGGGTTGCTCACCACTCGGTAGGATATTTCAAACTTAGGCAAGCACTGGACTGCAGCTAAGCCCCTGAGTGGGAGGGCTGCTCACCACTCTGTAGGATTTTTCAAACTTAGGCGAGTACTGGACTGCAGCTAAGCCCCCGAGTGGGAGGGCTGCTCACCACTCGGTAGGATTTTTCAAACTTAGGCGAGTACTGGACTGCAGCTAAGCCCCCGAGTGGGAGGGATGCTCACCACTCGGTAGGATTTTCAAACTTAGGCGAGTACTGGCTAAGCCCCCGAGTGGGAGTGTTGCTCACCACTCGGTAGGATTTTTCAAACTTAGGCGAGCACTGCTCACCAGAATCTCGTCCTTCTTCTTGACGGTGCAACCCCCGGGGGGAGGGTTACGACCGACCCATATCGTTTAGTAGGACATTTTATCACTTAGGCGGGTACTGGACTGCAGCTAAGACTCCGAGTGGGAGGCAGACTCACCACTCGGTAGGATTTTTATCACTTAGGCGAGTGCTGGACTGCAGCTAAGCCCCTGAGTGAGAGGCAAACTCACCACTCGGTAGGATTTTTATCACTTAGGCGAGTACTGGACTGCAGCTAAGCCCCCGAGTGAGAGGCAGACTCGCCACTCGGTAGGATTTTTATCACTGAGGCGAGTACTGGACTGCAGCTAAGCCCCCGAGTGAGAGGTAGACTCACCACTTGGTAGGATTTTTATCACTTTATCTTAGGTGAAACAGATTCGCAGCTAAGCCCCCGAGTGAGAGGCAGACTCACCACTCGGTAGGATTTTTATCACTTCCTCTTAGGCGAAACAGATTCGCAGCTAAGGCGATACATACGAAAGAAATAAACAATAACCATTCGGAAGACTGTAAAATTATGTCTTTTGATAGCCGAACTAAGAGGTATTTCTTATTACATCTCATCAGTCTAAATACTTACGAGTAAAAAGGGCGGAGCAGTTCCGCTTTCCAAGCGTGCGGTTCATCTTTGTTGTGTTCAATGTTGAAGAGACGATATGCTCCGTTGTGGAGCACCTTTGTGACGACGAAAGGGCCCTCACAAGCAGGGGCGAGCTTGTGTGGCTTCTACCGGTCCACTCGGAGAACCAAGTCTCCTTCTTGAAATGCTCGACCCCTTACGTTTCTGGCATGGAATCAACGCAAGTCTTGGTTATAAATGGTCGACCGGATCAAGTCCATCTCTCTTTCTTCCTCCAGGAGGTCGACTGCATCTTGTCGAGCTTGCTCTGCTTCTTCTTCTGAGAAGAGTTCAACTCGGGGAGCATTGTGGAGCAGATCGCTCGGAAGTACGGCTTCGGCTCCGTAGACTAAGAAGAATGGAGTCCGTCCGGTCGACCGATTGGGAGTTGTCCTTAGACCCCAAAGCACAGATGGGAGCTCATCAACCCAAGCTCTTGCTGCATGCTTGAGGTCACGCATCAACCGGGGCTTCAGTCCTTTGAGAGTCAATCCATTCGCTCGCTCAGCTTGCCCATTCGACTGAGGATGGGCGACTGTGGCACCCCGGCTTAGAGCGACCGGTTTACCCTGCATTGCCAGCCCAGAGACCTTGTCTTCTGGCAACACAGAACAACATGGTACAGAAAACAACTGCTTTATTCATGCTAGTGGGACATAGTTCATATTACAACAGTTAGCGAGGCCAAGCGGCACACACGGTGCGGCTAAACAATATGTACATTATTTAGTGAACATAAAAGGGGCCTCGATCATGACAACTACTCGGCAGCGGAACAACGTCGTAGCGGGACTCCATAGCACAAGGACACCGACGTGGACACGGTCTAGACTCGGACAGCACTCCTTTCCAACGGGACTTTCCTGAAATCTGGCATGACACGCCAGGTCAGTACATTGAATGTACTTGCAAGCTCACAATAAGCATAAACAAGATGACAGAAAATATTATGATATTTATCCAAGTTAATCAACAATGCAACTATATAACCAACATGATGTGGCTATGCTCAACAGGTACTCATTCTCCTGACTTGCTTACCAGGTGTGACCAATAAACATAATATTACCAGCACATACTCATGATCCTTACGGTGATCACAACCCGACCATCTAATGGCCCGTGATCCTTTCGGCGATCATAACCTTACCAACTCGTGGCCCGTCATCCTTACGGCGATCACAACCCGACAACTCATGTCCAACTCAACACGATGACCTCACTGTCATCCTTAGTGCAATTTAGTGTGCATATTTATTAAGTGTTGACCCATGGTGTACCATACTTTCGAGTGTGTCCGTATCCGTGGACTCAGCTATCGATAGATTAAAAACACTCTGCAGAGGTTTGTATAATGTACCCACACTACGGAACCCATGGCCTCACTCTCCCATCTGAGTGGACCAACAGCGTTCCGACGAAACCATTTCACTGTCATGACACTCTCCCGGCCCCTCCGACTCAGACCCCACTGGGCTAGTCCTGGGTGGCCCCGTGTCTACCTACAGACACCTTGACCACAGTCATGGCCATGATCCACACTGGGATCCGGTACCAAACTCAACTTAACAACGGGCTCACAAGGTTATGCTTGCCTACCGGGCCAGGGTACAGCACGCCCATAACCTTCCCTAAATTGAGGTACCGACCAGAGGCACGAGAATGAAACGCGTTAAGGTCGTCCCATACCGGCAAATGTGGTTGCACTGGGAAAGACTCGTTTTAGCGGCACCACGACCCGGTCAACAACATGTCCAAGTTGAGTTATTAATCAGGTTCAACTTTAATGTGAAAAGAAAATAACCGGTGTCGTACTGCCATACCATGCATCACTTAACATATGCACCACATAACCGTGCAAAACTGCACCAACTACGCTCCCACGGAGCCAACATAAACTCACGCTACTATACTGGTAAAACCTTTCTTTACTTATACCAGACCTATTTCTAGCAATTATCATCATTATACCTCATGCAAAAATAATTGTCACATCCCTAGTTCTGGTCTGCAGTAGGCTAGCCCTTCATGTGTGCATCATGTTTAAGTTTCAATTAAAGTTGAAATGGGGATTGCTCAAACCCTAGCACCAGATCAAATCAACTAGGTTCAAATAAAAATATTCTCAATGATCCAAAATGCCCTTCACAAAAGTTCATCATTTTTGAATTGGTCTAGAGCCTCTCCCAAAAATGGTGCACGTTTTTCTAGGCCATTATGGATTTTTGAAATAAATCATATGATATTTGCATTTGGGCATTTAATTGCTAATAATATTTTAAATGCTCAAATAATCACAAACTGAAATGTTTGCTATTGGAAATATTCCTAATAGTGACATTGAGCAGTTTCATGATTTTTGAAATGCCCTGGCATTTTTATTAAAGCCAAACACAATTTCAAAAAATAGAAAATGGAAATAAAAGGAGAGAGAGAGAGGTTCCTGTGCAACTCACCTGGCAGCCCAGCCAGCCCACCTGGCAGCCCACTGGCCGGCCTAGCACTGTGATGGCCCGTGCCAGCCACCTTCTTCCTCTCGCCAGGCAGGCAGAGAGGAGCGCGTCGGCACGCGCGTGGGCGCCACGCCACCAGGCTGTCTGCCTGCGTCGCCTGGCCACCGCAACGTCTCGCGTCTTCTCCTTGGCGCCACCCCGCAGCCCCCCTGGCCCCTCTCACTCTCTCCCGTGCTCCTCCCCTCCTCTGGCTCTCTCCCTCGCACCACCCGAGCGGGTTCGTCGCCGCCGTTCGCCACCACCACGGCCACCGACCACCCCTCGCCCTGCCGATGAGTCCAGAGGCTCCGCCGCGTCGTCCTCGACCTCCTCGCTAAGCTACGCAACACCGGACGCCCTGAAGCCTCGCCAATGCCGCCATTTCCGACCTCGGTTGCCGGAGATCCCCGTCGTCATTTTGCCGGACCCCGTGCCTCCCCTGCCTCGACAGAAGCACCAGAAGAAACGCGGTGAGCCGCTGTACCATTTCCCTCATGACCCGTAGCCTACTTCGCTCTCTAACCGCATCAGCGACCGGAGCCGAATGCTCCCCGCCGCCGGCCATGGAGCCGCCGTAGCTAGAGCGCACCCACGACGCATTCGAGCCTACCCCCGTGCTCAGCGAGTCCGCAGGACTCCGTAGCAACCCGTAGCTCGTCCTCCCGTGCACCAAAACGCCGTGTCCGAGCGTGCCCGAACTCCGGCCGCCGCGGAAGTGCTCGCTGCCGTTAACTCCGGCCACCCCAGCACCAAACACTGCCACCGTTGGATGCGCCACATCGCCAGCTACTCGTAGCACCCACCCGCGCATCAAACCGTGGCCGGAGCAGCGTTTCCGACGCTCTCCGTCATCTCGGCCTCGCCGGCAACTCGACGCCGGCAGGTTTGACCTGCTGACCATTGACTGGGTGGGCCCAGTTTGACCCCCTGGGTCACTGACATGTGGGCCACCCTTGTTAATTTTTGTTAGGTTAGTTTAGCACTACTTAACCTAGATTAGTGACTAACCTAACACTAACTAACTCTGTTTAGTTAGTCAACTAACCACTGACACGTGGGACCCACAGGTCAGGTTTGACCTAGACCTGGCGTGTTGACTCTGCTGACGTCACCCCGACGTCATGCTGACGCAATTAACAATTTTCTGGATTTAAAATAAATCCAGGAAATTCCAGAAAATGTCATAAACTTCTAAAAATCATAGAAAATCAACCGTAGCTCAGAATGAAATAATTTATATATGAAAAATGATCAGAAAAATCCAATCTATCCATCTATACCATTCTCATGCATGTTAGAACAACTTATAGCTTCTGTTTAACACAAATCATATAAATGGCATTTGAATTTCACATATGGAGTTTGGATTTGAACTTAGGGTTCAAACCAACTTCATTTAACTTTGTTGCTAGCTGCATTAGCTCAAAACCACAGCATATTGTCATGTCACATTCATGCATCATATTGTTGCATTGCATTGATTGTGTTCTCCCTTGTTTGCCGGTATTTGTCCCCTCTCAGTAGACGATGTTCCGACGATGAGTTCGATGACACCGATGAAGAACTATATTATCTTCAGAAGTGTCAGGCAAGCAAAACCCCCTTGTTCATTCCGATACAATCCCACTCTCTTGCTCCTGCTCTCTTTTACTGCATTAGGACAACACCGATTCAACTGTTACTTGCTACGGTAGCTGAACCCCTTTATCCTTTGCATGACCTGTCATTGCCACAGTAAATAGATGAAACCCACTGGCATGAGTAGGAGTTGTTTGAGCCCTGATGTGCCTACTCATTCATGCTTGTTTGTCATGCCTGCTACTGCTTAGAGTTGAGTCAGGTCTGATTCATCGGGGATGAATTGGAGGTGTGTGAACATGTCCTACTGTGTGTGAGCTAAGTGTGCGAACACGATTTGGTAAAGGTAGCGGTGAGAGGCCATGTAGGAGTACATGGTGGGTTGTCTCATTGCAGCCGTCCTCAGGAACTGAGTTCTGTGTTTGTGATCCATGAACAGCTACTACCACACATTGGGATCCTTAATTGACTCTCTCGACTTATTAATCAACATGATCTCTGTCCAGGAGTTGCAACTAGTTTCTGGTGTTTGTAGGTAGTGTTAGTAGTCTACCAAGTGGCACCCGGTACAGGTGGGCTTGGGACAGACTAGGCACAGTGGCCTGGTGTACCAAGTGGCACCCGGATGGTGGGCTTGGGAACCCTACACACATCGTTTGGGGCCGTGAGCAACACCCCGGCCGGATCTCCTTGCGAATGGAACCCGAATAGGCGATAAACCTGGACGAGAGACTTGTGTGGTTAGTCAGGTCGTGGCCGATACCCTCGCTGGGCTTCCGCTTGAAAGTTGCTGAGTACATGTCGCGTAAACGACGATAAGTGGTGAGAGCGTGTGTGAAGAAGTACACCCCTGCAGGGTTAATATGATCTATTCGAATAGCCGTGTCCGTGGAAAAGGACTTCTGGGTTGCCTGTACAGTTCATAGACAAGTGAAAGTGGATACTCTAAGATACGCAAGATAAGCGTGAGTGCTATGGATGGCGTTCTCATAGGGAGACGGGAGTGGATCCATAGTGGTGTATTGATATGGTGAACATGTGGACTCGTGTGCGCCACCTCAAAAGAGTTACTTGCAGTCGTAGTTAGGATTGCTACCGAGTCAAAGCTGGCTTGCTGCAGTTAAACCCCACCATCCCCTTTGTTGACAATGATGCATATGTAGATAGCTCTGATGTAAGTCTTGCTGGGTACATTTGTACTCACGTTGCTTAATTTATGTTTTTGCAGAGAGACTTCAGTCTCACTAGTAGTTCCGCGTGGACTTCGACGTTTAGCTTGTTACCTCAGCTACGATCTTGTGCCCTCGGCAGGATCTGGTAGCTAGTCAGGCTTCTCAGCCTTTTCCATTTGTAGATGTCTGTACCCAGACATGTTAAGCTTCCGCATGTGCTTTGACTTGTATGCTCTGATTGCTGGGTCATGAGACCATGTTTGTAATATCTCGCTCCTCGGAGCCTATTGAATAAATACTTGAGTCGTAGAGTCATGTTGTGATGCCATGTTGTATTTGCACATATCGAGCATATTGTGTGTATGTTATTGAAATGCTTGGTATGTGTGGGATCTGACTATCTAGTTGTTTATCCTTAGTAGCCTCTCTTACCAGGAAATGTCTCCTAGTGCTTCCACTGAGCCATGGTAGCTTGCTACTGCTCCGGAACACTTAGGCTGGTCGGCATGTGTCCTTCTTCGTTCCTGTGTCTGTCCCTTCAGGGAAATGTCACGCGATGAATACCGGAGTCCTGTTAGCCTGCTACAGCCCGGTTTACCGGAGTCCTGCTAGCCCAGTTGCTACAGCCCGGATTCACTCGCTGATGACCGACACGTTCGTTGTTGGGTCATGTATGCCTGTCCCTGTAAGTTAGTGCCACTTTGGGTTCACGAATAGCCATGTCAGCCCGGGTTCTTTGTCATATGGATGCTAGCGGCACTATCATATACGTGAGCCAAAAGGCGCAAACGGTCCCGGGCCAGGTAAGGTGGCACCCGTGGGAATACCGTGCATGAGGCCGCAAAGTGATATGATGTGTTACATGCTAGATCGGTGTGGCATTGAGTCGGGGTCCTGACAATAATATACAAATTACTCATCAATTCTATGACCATATTATTTATTTATCACTTGCAACTAAGTTCTCATAATCTTACTAACAATATTTACTTCAAACATACTGAAGTTCAAGCATTTTAACATAACAAGCATATAACAGAATATATTTATTTTATAACTAATTAAAATGCATCAATATTCATAAGTTCAAGTATGAAAACCATAAATATTGAAGTGGCACCATGAAAATGTTACTGTGGCTTGCCTTAGTATTGATGAGGTTCACAAGGCTCCTAGTGATCCTCAAGACAAGCTGGTTCCTCTGAAAACATTCAAAAACCACAAAAGAAAATATCAAGAAACCTTCTGAAAATTGCCAGAAAATCTAGACAGCAAGGAAAAATCCCATCTTTTGGGAGTTGTTAGATTTTTGGACAAAGAACACAATGCAAAAAGAATCACTGCATTTGGAGTTGTAGAATAAAAGTTATGGCTGTTTGAATGCTACTAGAATTTAAATGAATTTGAAAAAGAAAAACAGAGAGGGGGTGACATCGATGGCGTATTTTCCCGGGGCGCCACCACTCATACCGCTTCGCGGCGTTATGAGTGGCTGACTAGTGAGCCCCGCTAGTCAGGCCGGAGGGAGGGGGAAAGAAACAGAGAGGCGCGGCGCTTCGCCGGAGCTTACGCCGGTGGTGAGGCATCTTGGAGGAAAACGAGAGGGAGGGATCGACGGAGAAGGCCCTTGCGCACCTGCCCATACCCGTGGCATGGAAAATGGTGACTGGACGGTGTTGGATTCTTCCTTGCAAGTGGAGGCAGAACACGATGGTCGCCGGAGATGAGGAAGACGGCGGCTAGGGGCGGCTCCAGGGGATCGGGCTTGGCGCGTTAGCTTCACAGAGGAGAGGCGGAGGCCCTGGCGGGGTCGCCTCGGCTTGGGAGTGGCCGGAGCTGCGGCGTCGATCCAGAGGGGATCGCCGGCGAGCTTGGCTCGGGGACGGCAGCCCACGGCCTGCCCGGACGGGCTGCGGCTTCTAGTGGCTATAGGAGAGAGAGATGGAGAGGTGCGGTGCTCCAGGAGGCTGCGGAGGGGGGTTTATATAAGCGGGGAAGCGAGGAGGGCTCGGGCTCCGCCGGAGGACAGCTGTCTTCAGCACCCGACGACAAATGGTGCTAGAGAGAGAGGGATAAGGCGATGGGGTTCACGTGGGAGCTGTGCACGGACGCGGACGAGCACAGGAGCAAGGAAGAAAGGGACAAACAAAGTGCGCCAACATTGTGCCATTGGCCGGACCGTGCTCGTGCTCGCTGCGGCAAACTCCGGCGTTGGCGAGCGGCAGGGAGGAGTAAAGGGGGTGGAGATGAGGATGGTGGCGCGGGGGGACACGCCCTGGCTGGCCAAGCAGTGGGCACACGCGCCACAGAGGCGCTGGCGACGCGCAGAGCGCGCGTTTGGCATGCCAGCACCCTCGGACGAACGCGGTCACCACGTGGACCGTGACATCAGGCCACATATGCACTAACCATGATGTCTGGCGTGTAGTCCTTAGTAACTTTAGGTGTTACCATGGCTCAGTTGGTTTCCAGGTGCAGTAGAAGTGAAATGGTGAAGATGTTTAGTTACTGGATAGAAACTTTGAACAGTTATTGTGGTCAAACCACAGTGATTCAAGGGGTGATCTTTGGGGTTTTATTGACTCTTACTAAGGTGAATAAGCACAGGGAAAACCATCTACAATGGAGCTAGTAAAAAGGTAGTTGTTGTAGAAACTATCATTTCAGCCCAGAAGTGAAAATATTTTCTCTAGCAAAAGTACTCCAAAAAGTGGTGAAATATTTTTTCTCAGAAAAGTGCCCTAAGGTCCAAAGAATATTTGAGATTTTTCTCAGGATTTTTAGGGCAACAGAAATGAGGGTTGCTTTGGAGGTCAAAGATTTTAGCTAGGGTTTAGGAGGCAAAATGAATAGTTTTCATTTAAGAAAAATATTCCAAGCAATTTTGTTGGGTTGGCCAGGGGTGAAATGATGGATTAGAAGAGGAGAGGGGGCACTTGGGTGAAAATCAAAGGATACCCAAGTGATCAAGTCCAAATGGAATGATTCAAAACTCCAAATCCAAACCAACTCAGCTGAAAATCAAGCAAAGAAAAGAGGGCAAAAATCAGGCTGTGACAGCGACTGAAGCATAATCAACCCGCGTACCTTGGGAAGCACAAAAGGCTCTGAATTCATCATAGTCGAAGTTCGATCTGTTGTCCGTGATGTTGCTGTGTGGCACACCATATCTGAATATCAATTCTCTGATGAAACTCACGGCGGTACTTGCTTCAAGGTTTTTAATGGGCTTAGCTTCGATCCACTTGGTAAACTTGTCAACTGCTTCTAGCACATGGGTAAATATGCTCCTGCCAGTCCTCAGGGGTCCAACCATGTCCAACCCCCAAACCACAAAAGGCCAGACGAGTGGAATAGTCTTCAAAGCTGATGCAGGTTTATGGGACATGTTGGAGTAAAACTCGCAACCTTCACACTTGTCCACTATCTCCTTTGCCGTCTCGTTGGCACATGGCCAGTAAAATCGGGCTCGGTATGCTTTCACCACAATGGTCCGATAGGACACATGGTGACCACAGGTCCCTGAGTGAATATCATGGAGGATCATTCGGCCTTCTTCTGTCGTGATGCACTTCTGACAGACCCGAGTTACACTTTCTCTGAACAATTGACCTCTCATCACGGTAAAGGCTTTAGACTGACGGACGATCTGTCGAGCCTCTTCTTTATCCTCTGGAAGCTCTTTCCTAAGAATGTATGCGATGTACGGCACTATCCAGTCAGGGGTGATGACCAAAACCTCCATGACCAAGTCGACCACAGCTAGGACTTCAACTTCAGTCGGATTTGTGGCGCTCTTGGGCTGTGGTGACCCTTCAGTAAAAGGATCCTCCTGAACTGAGGGAGAATGAATATGTTCCAAAAACACATTTCGGGGAATGGCCTCTCTTTTTGAACCTATCTTTGCCAACTCATCTGCAGCTTGATTTTTCAGTCGGGGTATGTGGTGAAGTTCTAACCCCTCAAACTTCTTTTCTAGCTTCCTTACTGCATTGCAATAACCAGTCATGGCCGGGCTCCTGACGTCCCATTATTTCATCACTTGATTAACCACCAAATCTGAGTCGCCGTAGACCATAAGGCGACGGACGCCGATTGAAATGGCCATACGTAACCCGTATAAAAGTGCTTCGTTATTGGAGGAATCAAAGTGAATCTGGAGAACATAGATAAGCGTGTCTCCACGTACTACTCCGGCACCTGAGCCATTCAGCATCTTGGAGCCATCAAAAAACATAGTCCAATGCTCCGAGTGAACTTGAGTCGGCAATTTTTGTTCAATCCACTCGACAAGGAAATCTGCGATCGCCTGGGACTTGATGGCCTTCTTTGCCTCAAACTTGATACCCAGGGGAAGAAGTTCAATCACCCATTTTGCCACTCGACCAGTTCCATCTCTGTTATTTAGGATTTCAGATAATGGTGCGTTGCTGACGACCATAATGGAGTGATTAGAGAAATAATGTGCAACCTTCTTCATAGTCATGTATATTCCATAGAGAAGCTTCTGATAATGTGGATATCGTTGCTTGGACGGAGTTAAAACTTCAGAGAGATAGTAAACTGGGCGCTGAACCTTGTAAGCTTTTCCTTCCTCCATTCGCTCGACCGTCAGTACTGTACTGACGACTTGTCCAGTGGCTGCAATGTAAATCAGTAAAGGCTCTTTGCTGATTGGCGCAGCGAGCACCGACTGGGTGGACAGCAGGATTTTGAGCTCTGCAAACACTGCATCAGCTTCTTGAGTCCACTCGAACTTATCCGATTTCTTCATCAGTCGGTAAAGAGGCAAGGCCATTTCACCGAGACAAGAAATGAATCGACTCAAGGAGGCCAAACAACCAGTCAGCTTCTGAATGTCATGCACTCGCATAAGGCGCTTCATTCGTAGGATGGTATCAACCTTTTCTGGGTTGGCATCGATCCCTCGTTCAGAAACGAGAAAACCGAGCAACTTTCCACCTGGAACTCCAAATGTGCACTTCGACGGATTAAGCTTGATATCATACCTTCTTAGGTTGGCAAAGGTTTATGCGAGGTCAGTCAGTAGGTCAGAACCTTTACGTGACTTGACCACGATGTCATCCATGTATGCTTCTACATTCTGACTGATTTGAGTGAGCAGGCACTTCTAAATCATTCTCATGAATGTGGCTCCAGCATTTTTAAGACCAAATGGCATGGTGACATAACAAAATCACCCGAATGGGGTGATGAAGGTTGTCTTTATTTCATCGGGACCATATAGTCAGATCTGATGATACCCGGAATATGCATCTAAGAAAGACAAGCGCTCACACCCTGCAGTCAAGTCAACAATCTGATCGATGCGAGGGAGAGGGAAGTGATCTTTCCGGTAGGACCGATTGATATGCTTGAAATCAATGCACATACGAAGTGAATCATCCTTCTTAGGGACCATGACTACATTGGCTAGCCACTCGGAGTGGTAGATTTCACGGATGAACTCTGCTGCCAACAGCCGAGCCACTTCTTCGCCAATTGCTTTCCTCTTTTGCACGGCGGGCCGCCGAAGGTGCTCTTTGACGGGTTTTACCTTGGGGTCGACACACAAACGGTGCTCATCCAGTCCCCTGGGTACACCTGGCATGTCAGAGGGTTTCCATGCAAAGATGTCCTAGTTCTCATGGAGGAACTGGATGAGCGCTTCTTCCTATTTGCTGTCGAGTGTCGTTGATATATGAGTCGATGCAGCATTGGGATCGGTCGGGTGAATATGAATCGGCTTCGTTTCACCCGTCGACTGAAATGCAGAGTCCGTAGCAGGCTTCTTGGCTCGGAGCAAATCGCTCGGATCTACATTCTTCTGATATTCTTGGAATTCAACTGCTGCCATCTGCGCACCGACGATTTTGGAACCTTTCTGGAAACATTCCTCTGCCTTCTGCCGATTGCCAGTAACTGTGATCACACCTTTGGGGCCAGGCATCTTTAGCTTGAGATACACATAACATGGTCGAGCCATAAAACGTGTGTAGGCTGGCCTACCCAGAATGGCATCATAGGCACTCTGGAAATCCACGACTTCAAATGTCAACTTCTCCTTACGGTAATGCTTGGAACCACCGAAAACCACGTCGAGGGCGATCTGGCTGAGTGATTCGGCTTTCTTTACAGGGATAACACCATGAAAACTCATGTTGCTCTCGCTAAGTTTAGACATCAGAATGCCCATCCCCTTCAAGGTTTCAGCGTAAAGGATGTTCAAGCCACTGCCACCATCCATCAGTGCTTTGGTCAGTCTAGTGCCCCCAACCATGGGGTCGACCACCAGTGCTTGCCTCCCAGGGGTGGCTACATGAGCAGGATGGTCATACTGGTCGAACGTGATGGTTGTCTGAGACCATCTCAGGTATGTGGTCATCGCTACCGGAGCAGCCATATTCACTTCTCTGTTGATGACCTTCAATCGACTCTTGCTCTCAACATCAGCAAAAATCATCAGAGTTGAATTGACTTTGGGGTAACCATCATCTTACTCCTCCTCCTTGTCTCTATCCGACTCCTTTCCTTTCTCACTGGGTTGGTCTCCTCGGAACTGCTGGATCAGGAGCCAACACTGTCGAGTGGTATGTTTAGGGTAAATCAAATTCCCTTCTTCGTCTTTCTTCGTGTGGATGTGACACGGTAAACCCAACACATCATTTCCTGCCTAATCTTTCACTTTCTTTGGAGGCCAGGGCCCCTTAGGTTTTCCCTTAAACTTCCCTTGAGCCACCGCTGCAATCTCACCGGGTGCCGCGGGCTCAGCCTTACGCTTCTGTTTCCGATTGGAGTCGATCCTCCTGGCGGACTGGCTTACTTTTTCCGCTATGGAGTCGATCCTCTTCTTCCCCATTAGTGTACCGGGTGGCTATTTCCATCATCCGAGTCAGAGTCATATCACCAGTCCGACCGAACTTCAGGACCAACTATCGGTATTTGATGCCCTCCTTGAAGGCGCACACTACTTGATGCTCCGGTACATTTTCAATGGTGTGATGCAAAGTGGTCCACCTCTGAATGAAATCTCTCAAGGTCTCACTCGGCTTCTGCATGCAATGCTGCAACTTGGTCAATCTTGCTGGTCGTTTGCACGTGCCCTCGAAGGTTCTAACGAACACTCGAGCCAGCTCTTCCCAACTGTATATACTGTTCAGAGCTAACTAAGTCAACCACGCCTGGGCTGACTCTTCCAACATCAGAGGAAGATGCTTCATTGCTACTTCATCGTTGCCACTGCCAATCTGCACAGCCACTCGGTAATCCTCGAGCCAAGTTTCAGGCTTAGACTCTCCAATGAACTTACTGACTCCGGTCGCCAACCTGAAGTTGGGAGGAATCACCGCCGCCCTGATGGCCCTGCTGAAACACTCCGGACCGGAAACATGCACTCTGCTGCCACTCAGACGATCTCTGCCAGGGTCCTCTCTGTACGCTCTGTTCTGGTCGACCAGGCCTTGAACGAGGATGGATCTCGCGTCGAAGTCTGGCTCTCTTGGGTCGACTAAGGCTCTGCGCTCGCCATCGTGACAACGTATATCATCATTCTGCCGAGGCCCATACGATGCACTCCTCGGAGGAGGCGTGGGCTCCTGGCGATGATGGTCGCGATCGAGTGGATGACCATACTGTCCACGGCCTTCACGCTGTGGGAGCGATCTTGGGCTGTGGGCCGACTAGACCGTGTCCGCAACAACGGATCTGCTGTGAATCCTATTCCAGGACTGAGATATTGCCGAATCAAATATTCACCAAGTAGTCTCGGGGACTACACCCAGTGGGTGCGCTTAGCGTGCCCCCACTGGTTCAGATCAATACTCAGCAGGGTCTGCCTAGCGTGAGTTCAATAAAAAGGAAAGAGATACATTCTAAAACCTCAGTCGACTGCCAACAGTCGACCGTGGTAGGTATGGAGAGGCAAGATATCATCTATGGTGAAGGTGTACACACGAGATTTACGAGTTCAGGCCCTTCACAGTGGAAGTAATAGCCCTACGTCTCGGTGCCCGGAGGTGGTCGATTGGATTATGTGTGTGATATTACAGGGGGTGCGAACCCTTGTCCCAGGGGAGGAGGTGGCTTATATAGAGTGCGCCAGGACCCCCGCCCACCTTCAGTACCCCGTAGTCTTTATAAGCATTAACAGCACTTAAGGCTGGCGTTACCAGTAACGCCCCTTACTTTATGTACATTAAGCCCCTTTAAATGGAGGTGGGCGGGGGTCCTGGCGCACTCTATATAAGACACCCCCCTCCTCTGGGACAAGGGTTCGCACCCCCTATAATATCACACACATAATCCAATCGACCGCCTCCGGGCACCGAGACGTAAGGCTATTACTTCCACTGTGAAGGGCCTAAACTCGTAAATCTCGTGTGTACACCTTCACCATAGCTGAGATCTTGCCTCTCCATACCTACCCTCTCTCTACTGTCAGTCTTAGGACCACGACAGTCAATACGCGAGATCAAGGTGTATCAAAGAAAGACTGAAACATGGAGCTTTAGAACTCAAGTTTTTGTCAAGAAAACCCGAAGACAGGAGATATCAATTATGGAATGAAAGTTCATGGCAGTAACATGAGCATAGACACGGCTGACCATGGTGTTATTACCCGTTTATGCTATTGTCACCATGCGGAGTTGAGTATGCAGATGCATGGAAGGATTGGATGGTAGAAGGCTGATAGAGCATCTGTCAGCAAATGATGCAGTTTTAACCTTAACTGGAGTATCACTAGGATCTGGAGTATTACATCAAGAAGTTTAGGGTGGACCTTTAGGAAGTCATATTTGACAAGGAGGCAATTCGTGAAGAACTCAGGGCCCAGAAGTTGAAAGTAGCCAAGCTGGAGGAGCAAAACCTCGAGATACCGGAGATTTGTCAGGAACTGAAGGAGAGTGGGACCATGATTCATGCCAAGGATATTGAAACCCAGAAGTTGGAACACAACTCCAGAATATTAAAGGACGTCAGGAGAGACTTTGCATCAACAGAGATGATCTGGCCAAAGAACTTGAGAAGGACAAGCACGATCGGAAGAAGCCATCGGAGACATGAACAAGACTTGAAGATTTTGGCGACATTGAAGATTTATTGACCTTTAGAAGACTAAACCCGTGTTATATACCTACGTTAGATGCGACGATTGTGAGCTATCATTTGTTTGTTGTTTTGCGACAGCCACAAATAAAATGCCTTTTCAAAACTATTGTTTGTATTGTGTGTATCCCTCTCTATCTCTCTTATCTCACCCCAAAACCCCTGGACCCAATACAGGATGAATGGAAATGAGCTCATATTATCTGGATCGATGAGTCAATTGGAGATGGGCTGATGGATTCAAAACATGGAGGATCACATGAAGAATAACCCTATAGCCGAAAAGGATATGGCCCAGCATGCTCTTCAATGCTTTGAAAGAGGTGCTGCTACTTGGTGGAGGATGTACCAAACCATCAATGGATGGCAGAGAATAACCACTCGGGAAGAATTTAAGTTGACTCTGCTAAAGTCTCGGCTTGTGTCCCAGAAGTTGAAGCCTTATGGAAAGGATATGCAGAAACCCTATGCATGCAAGTTTTGTGAAGAAATATGAAACAACCATAAAGAGCACAAGGATAAATTCCCTAATTGTGAAGGAAGTCACCCAGCTGAAGAATGCCCAACTAGGCAGATTACTTGTTTCTTGTGTGAAGGAACTACCCACTACCCTGCTTAGTGTCACATTTACCCCATGGTACAAAGAACCATCCAGCAGAGGAAAGAAGCAATGAAAGGATTCCTCATGGAAATTGTAGAAGAACCTGTGATGAAGGAAGAGGTGGAGGACACACCCGAAGAAAACCCAGTTAAACCCTGCACCTAGTCTTGTTATTCATGTGGAGAAGAAGGACACATCTCCCGGAATTGTCTGAATGGGGATCTAATAGAACTCCTGACATAGGAAGTAGAGTATGACCCACAGGAAATAGAAGCCCTGATTGGAACAGAAAAGTCCAGGAAGAGAAGTAGATTGGATTCCAGTAAGGACCTGAGCCATATCACATGTTTCAGGTGCAAGGAGTCAGGGCACTACTTCAGTAGTTGCCCAAAAAGGAAGCCCTGGACCCAAGGAGGCTATGTGATCACAAGGAAACCTCGAGACTTGTCAGAAGTAGTATGTTAACACTGCAATAAAGCAGGACACTTTGCCAGAGATTGTCTCAAGGAGAAGGAGAATTGAGATAAATAGTTGAGTCTGTGAGAAGTATAATAGAAGTAGTGAGAACATTTTTATTATTGAGGTGTTGAGTTGAGGCCTGTAATGGAAATATAGGAGATTATAGTAATTGGAGAATCAATAAAGTTATCATCTTTGGTACTGATTTGGATTTTTATGAGTTGTTACTCTATGAAGAAAGATTTTGACCATTTTCGAGGATATGATAAATATGGTCTATGGAAGATTGGAGCATTTTAAGGGTGGTAGTAACCTGTGAGGAGATTTGACCCCTGGAAGGGATAGTGATATTCCACAGAGTGGATTTCGGACTAAACAAGTATGAGTTTTATCTCGATATGTTGGATACCCCAAGAGCATGAAGGGATGAAGTACTATTGGATATAAAGGAGATATAATGTTGGTAATGTGGAGCAATTGCAACTCCATGATGATTCTGAGTAAACACATCTTAGTTTGGTGCCAATAAAAGGAAGAGAGACGGTACAATTGGATGGATTTAAGAATGCTGGGAAGCTGGATGTTGGAATAATGATCAGTTGCCCCAATGATGATTTCAAGGTTTGCAAGTGATGAGATGGGCCATAACCCACTGGCCCCAGGACCTGCCAAGAAGCAAGCACACTCTTGCTGAAGGAAAAATCCTGGAAGAGGATATGCCTTTATCAGCAGACGTTTCTTAGGAGGATACGAAAACCCGAGAGTGGTGAAGGACCGATTGATGTTTGCTTGGCTTGCAGAATCAATGGATTTATCCGGACTTGGTTCGTTGACAAGAGAAATTCTGCAATGTTTGTGAGGATGAACGAGTGTTAGAATGCGAGATTCACTAAACCATATACAAGGTAATGATTTGGGTGCGGGATGGATTGATCACCATACCGACTTACTCTTATTATTTGTCTTGCTATATGGGATGGTAAATCTGAGTGACTTACCTATAGTAGAGAGACGACGATCAAAACCTTGTTTAAACCTTAAATGGTATGACAATTTTCCCTTGTACAAGGCAACTGTTGCCAAACATAGGATATATGGTGAGGTTCAACCCAGACCCATTTCCTGCAGGAGAAACCATAAATTGTTGACCACCATGAGATATCGATAGTTGATTAGCATTGGCGCCAGACCCGTCAGCTAAGAAGACCCAGTCTCGGAATAACCTTACCAAGATGAAAGGACAGAAGAATTGCGGTAAAGGTTATGCCGCTACCGGAAGAGCCAAAGAAGGAATTATACTGAAGATCTGAGAAGACCGGCCCTGTCAAGAATAAGGAAGGAGTATATGAGTATTGTTGGGACCGTAACGATGTTTCTAAGGGTGGTAGCACCCCAGACCCCCTGAGATGATCGATGGATTTTGAGGAGACCCCCAAACCTAACCTATTTCTTTCTAGCCTCTCCGAATCTCGAGGACGAGATTCATTTTAAGGGTGGTAGGTTTGTAACATCCCAAAATTCTAAATTTTGGAATGTTATATTAAATAGATAGATTTGATTGTTTGTTTGATTGTTGTGTGATTGATTGACTGAAAGTGAGTGAGAATTGAAACTTTTGAAAGTTAAATGAGAGGGAATAAAAGGACTTTCCCAAACTTTCATTTTATTTTATGATCTCCGTGAATTCAAATTCCTTTCAAATACAAAACCCTGGAGAGAAGATGACACGACTTCTTCCATTTAAATAAATGAAAAGGGTTTTAGAAAAGATTTGAATTTTATTTGGAAATATTTTCCTATTCAGAAAACTTTAAGCAACTCAATGAATTTCATGAGAGAAGATAAAATGACTTCTTCAAAATATATGAAATATGAGTTGGGAGTTTAAAAGGATCAAATTTGAAGTCCTTTTGGAAATTATTTTCAAATTGCAGTTATTTGGATTTTATTCAAATTATTTTTCTCCAAAAATAAAAAATATATGGAAATTATGGTAAAATGATTCCCTACCATAGAAAATTGGAGAGAAATAAATTTAAAATCATTTTGGTATTTTTAAAATGATTTTTACTGGGTTTTATTGCACCAGTAGCACTCTTTGTTTTATTTAAACTTTTGTGGATTTTATTTGACATTAGAAAAAAAATTCAAGTTGTAGAAAATTGTTTTCTGAAAATTTTGATATATAATACGCGTATATAATATTTTATTTTATTTTCATTATTCCTTTTTTCCTTTCTGTTTCTATTGAAAAAAAAACTGTGCGTGCGCGTGGAACTAACTATCGCACACGTGCGCAGCATAGTGGCAGCTGGCGCCCCATCTTTTCTTTTCTTTTTGTTACGTCAGGCCCAGCCAGCCATAATCCTTCCCGGTTTTTTTTTCTTTAGCCGAGAAAAAAAACTGCAGCCCACAGTGTACGCGCGCGGCCGGCCCGTGTTGCTTTTTAGCCCATGCGGTTCCACTTTTCTTTCTATTTCGTCTACGTTTAGTACCACATTGCCTAGCCTTTGATCCCTAAACCTCTTTTCCACCTATAAATATAGACCCATAGAGCCTTCAAAAATCATCCGATTTCGAGTTAAATCAATATTTTGGTTTGACTAGATTCATTAAAGAACAATGTTTTTCTCCTCTCCAGCGGGACTTCTGGAAGTTGTCTTCTTTCTTCAAAGTCATCTTTGCTCTACCTTATAAAGGTATCTTTCTCGGATATTCAAATCTGAGCTCAGGCTTAGCTGGTCCTGAAATCTCCTCCATTCCTTCGCATATGGATCCCGCCCTCGAACTTATATGTTGTGGTATTTTGGCTGTATCGTCTATTATCGTTGCCGGCGCACAGGCGCATTTATTTTGGCGGAACAGTAGCCCAGTCATTATCTTGTGCCAGCCTGAGCCGTGTTGAGGCCACACCCGATGTAACGGCCGTCCTCCCAGCCCGAGATGGTTCTTCCCCAACAAACAGCCCGGGCTGGTCAATCCCATCCCAACACCACCTGCTTCGCTTCTACACACATAGACGTGCGATGTTCTGGAGTACTATTTTTTTATGCCAAAGTACTTAACTAGCACACAACAATTCATGCAGACCCAGAGTACAAATCATCATCACGTACGGGTGTGATTTTCAAATTCAGAAGATCATGTTTTGGCGTCTGAAAACATGTCACAGATTTAGTTCCAAGTACTCTGCTTGAGCTTTAGAAATACAGTTATCTGCTTGGGGTTTTCAACAACTAATGGAAGTAAATTCCATGAAATTTCAAGTGGCTTTACAAATACAGGCGCTGATGCTTAAATGATGTGGCATCTCGCAACACTCCACAGAAGTGGTTCTACCAACTCTACTTAGGTCTTAAAAAAGTACAAATTCAAAGAAGTTCCATTGGATTTCAGGTTCTGCTGGGGTTGGGGTGCTCCAAAAGCCCCCGAAACATAAGAGGGGCACTTCCACGGACATAGCACTCGCGTCGTACGGACCAAAGATCTGAACAGCCAGCATGAATGTTGAACCACAATTCATTCCCTTCAGTCAATGATCTCCTCGCACAGGAAATCTGGGAGATCTCCCTTGTTCCCATCATGATCACAATCTCGTATGCAATTCTCTGCCGAAGGTGATCTAGCTGCTCCTGCAGCAATACAAGAGCAGAAAGCATGGCTTAGTGCACGGACTAAGTTGCTTTTTTTCAGACACCCACTCAATTCCTTGTTCTTACCGAGCTAAGCATTGAACGAAGGTAAAGCCCGGTGAACCCCAGGATGTAGACGTCACTTTCCTCCCTGGTGAGCATGGTATTTCCATCATAGCTTTCAATAATTGTAAGGTTCCAAAATTAATTTTTATAGATCTGAATGAACAAACACACCTCGTACATGGTTCATGCTGCCCCACTAAGAGGTACATAAAGGTCCACCCAATAGTCTCGACCAAGCCAGCACCAAACATGTCATTAAAACGGTGGCATAATCTGAGCTGGAATTTCCTCGCCAAAGCCTCGTGCTTCCTGTTCATCTCATCTGCTAGATCAGTCTCAGTTGGATCGAGCACCATAAATTCCTTCTTCTCTATGTCAAGAATGTACGGGGACCAGCAATCTATGAGCAGCACCCAGAACATGAACTGCAATGCGCAACAACTATACATTAAACTGCAGCCCAGATGAAGCATATCAGTCAGTGCGATGGTTCTGCCCGTTCCCATTATCCTTGCCTTCTTCAGCCAGTCAATTATGTATCCCATTAGTTTGGAGTACCACCCTATTCATTGAAAAATAAATTAGTTATTAACACTATATACCAAACTTAAATATTATGCAACACGAATTGTACTCACAAGCATTGTCTTTTTCTTCTCATAGCTTTCCTCCCTCTCGTGGTCAAACTGGAGCCTCATGTATTGCCTAACAAAGACGTGCATCAGGCTCGTTGGGGCATATAGGACTTCAGCATCTTGTTCGCACTCTCGCTTCTTTGCATACTTGTCATTTTGGTGCAGAAAACACCTTTGAAGTATGGCTTCGCCCACTTTGATCTTGTTTCATATATCTGGGTCATTCTTCCTCAGGTTGTACTGTCTCAAACTCATCCGTAGTCAACATGTGGTTCACGCCTTTATAGAACTCAGCTTGGAACTCACACTTCTTCATGTAGAGTGGCACTAGGCTCTCCTTTGCTTTCTTCGGAGTGTGCCATTTGCACTAACAATGCATGCTATTTGGATAAACTTTACTGTTAGACATGTGACCAGTTAATAATACTCAGTTTCCAAGCTTGTTTCTTCAATTCAGAGCCAAAGCAAGAATAATGCAAGCACACACAACAACAATCAAAATATTTACTAACCTGTCAGGATGGTTTTAGGTGCCGGTCCTCCCATCATATGGAGAAACTCACCGAAAACCCACTTGAAACTCTCTACTTGCTCATCCCACATCAGCACGCCAGTGAGGATGATGCTTTGGAAATGGTTATTCACTCCCACAAAAGCCCAAACAGCAATGTCATATAGATTTGCCAAGTACGTCGTGTCGAATGTAACCACATCCACATGACCAAAGAATCGATATTGCATTCGGCTGCTCCCATTTGTCCACATCAAAGTTTGCACCCCGCTATCACTATCAGCAAGAATATGTAAAGTTTGGGTCCCCTGCAACAATGTTTGCGAACACTTCCAACGTCTTTCTCACATCATCATCAGCTCGCTCTCGGCTTATCTTACACCATGTGTTCATGAGCGCCCTCTTTGTGAACAACACCTTCTCAACCGAGCTGAAACACTTCCAATAATGTTGTACACCTTCCTGAGGTTTACATTGTTTTCCCTTGGCCCATGGTGAGACATGGAATGGTTGTGGTTTACATGGTGCTCTGTTACATACAAACTATAAGAAGCCCGAAAGAGCCATATCAAAGCAGGGCACTCGCATCTGCATGACCTGCTGCTCTCGGCCTCTAGCTTCCCCTGCTTGCAAAATACAGCATCACTCAACGACAATTGAACTATTTAAATAGTTCACATAAATGATTAAACAGTATTTTGCGTGCGCAAAGCAGTCACAAATGTTCTCTTGCATCGACTTGGTCCTTGGTGTTCAATCTGCTTTTGCCAATACATTAGCCCCAACCCAATGTCCCACGAATACAAATTGTAAAGTCATACGCCTCACCAAGCAAGTCGAAACTCGGTCCTGGTTCAGGCCGAACTACACTTGTGAATTGACTGCTCTAAGGCACTCATCCTAGATGAACACGACGGTCTGTGCACTCATCCTAGATGAACACGACGGTCTGTCTGGAGGTGCACTCCCAAGACATAACCTGATTTGTCAAGTAAGAACAATCTATGTACTGGCCGAGCATAACTACCTACTTATCCCAGCCATACATTACATGAGCGACCAATTTTAGTTAGGGTTGATCTGTAATCCAACATACCAGTACCACAACAGTGACCTCATAGAATTACAGGACAACAACGCAACATTCAGGAAACATTAACACCTACCTAGGACATGGTTCAGGTCATACCTTTTGGTCCAGCCCGGCACCTTAGGATTGACCCGGTTTGTAGACTGCGCGGACCTTGTTCGAGAAGCTTGACGCCAACGGTGCCGTCACCCTACGACCTACCTCGACTACCGCTGCCAACATGCTGCCCGACCCGGACCCAGTATTCGAGTCAACCAGCACAACACTGGTGCCATCCTGCCGCGGGAGCACAGCGAGAGGAACCGGATCTAGATGTGGGCAACATCTTCCATCGTCGGCACGCCAGAACAACCGCAGCCTTCAGCAGCTCCGGGGAAATTGGGGCAGACGACCGTGGCGGTGGCAGGTTTCGAGAACCACCGAATCGGATCTGGATGTACCAGGCAACTGTTCCACGGCTCAGAAGGAAAGTAAAGTTCCATCCACGGATCAGGAAAAACTCCACGAATCTGGGCCGTACTCCCATATGATTTGGGCCCGCAGTCTCCCACTGTTCTACACTGTATATGGGTCGTATGTTGTTTTTTTGTTGCTTCGGTTCAGACGAGTCAGAATGAATTTTAGGGATCCCAAGACGCGAACCAACGCCAGCGATTTCGGGAGCAGATGCGCTCGAGCACCGAATCGCTGCGTCCTATCTTTCTTCTTTTTTACTTCCGTAGTTTATTATTTCTAGACTAGTACGGTAGAATAATTATATTATCAATTATCTCTGTATTTATACATTACACCTAGAATTCTTTTAGCGTAATTATTTTTCTTCCGTAAAATAGCTTGATTGCCATAACTTTTTACTCGTTCATCCAAATTAGATGAAACCAGCGTCTATAGTTTCGTCTTGTTTTCACCTATCCAGTGAACCTGTCACATCAACTTTTTGAAATTTTGAAATTTTGAAATTTGTTCAGATTCATATTCAAATTTCTTTTGATCATAACTTGAGTTTCGTAACTCCGATTATTCTTTTTGCAAATCGAAGCTCTTGACCTAGACTTTCTGATAAGGCCAAATTCACTTAATTTTGGTACTGTTAGAAAAAAATTATGTTGCAAGAGCTATTTGCTTGGTTTTGATGCTTTCCGGATTGTCTTCTACATTCTATCCGATCTTTAGAGTGATTGCTTATGTGTGGTTACTATTGCTTGCTCACGATATATTGAACGGAGTGAGACGAATAGAACTATCGGGAGTTATGAGTGCGAATCATCTTCATCAACAGTACGAGGAAAGTTCACACTTTGATCATACCCTTTTACTACCCAGTTTTATTGCATTAGATCAATCCTCAAACAATTGCATGATTAGGAGCTAATTAACATGTGAGTTTTGGGAAGTAGATGAGGTAGTACCTATTGTCCTGTTTATTATCAAACCTTTGGGAGTTACTTCTACGTTGCTTATATTGCTATGCTATGCTCGTAGACGTGGATTGGTTTGAGAGAATTCATGAAAGATGTGAGAGATTATTGTTAACTAAGGTTCAACTTAAGGTGGTTACTTTAATACACATCTGGATGGATTGAGGCACCTGGGGAATCCAGTGTTGCCTGTTTTTTTTTGGGAAATCCCGGGGTTCCGTGTGATTATCCTATGGACCGCCACCTAGACTCAAAGGGATCATAAGATTATTCACGCTAGAAACTTTCGTGTGCAGCCACAAGCTATTATGGGCTCTAGCATAGTTGATTAAGTTGTGTGAACTCTTACAGTGATAGACTAGCAGATGTAGGGGAAAGTAGGTGTAACTGTCTACCCATCGTAAGGTGCTAACGCTTCTGAAAGACTTTGTCTCGGTCATCCGTTTCTCAAACACCATGTAGTGCGAGAAATCCAATGGAGGAGATCGGGTCTTGTGGGAAAAAGTGCGCAAACATCTGCAGAGTGTACAAACTAATCATGGTTAGCTGTGTCCCCGGTTATGGACAATCTTGAGTATCTGGTTCTTGGATTATCATATTGATCTCATCACCCTTAATTATAATTTGATTTAGTTTTAATGATGATTATTAATTGGGATTGAGTTGGGTGAACCTCCTCAATGTTTAACAACCATCATGATAGTTAAATAAAAATTATTCCTTTGATGTAGAGAAAAATTGGCTTTTCGCAAAAACATTATAACTATAGAGCTTTTCCACGAGCCAAATATGCATGTAGTGATAGGCATTATTTATCATTATCCTATGATGTGAATTTGCCAGTACATCCAATGTACTAACCCTTTGTGACTGCAACGTCTCATGTTACAGGAATCTTACGACGAATAAGTGATACGTTAGGGTTACGATTTCTACACTCAACTTTGCCGTTGGTGTTGATGGGAATCCACGACCTTGTTATTACTTCTGCTATATGGATTGAGGTAATAGTATTTACGTTACTTTATACATGTGATTTACCTCTGTTATAAATCCTCGAGTACTGTGTGTCAGCATACCGATCCAGGGATGACACTTAAGCACAGAGACTTGACCGTTTGAGGTCGGGTTGCTACACATTATGTTTTGTCTATGTATTCACACATATACTAAGTTTCCGGTTAATACAATTCTAGCATTAATAATAAACATTTATCATGATATAAGAAAATATAAATAACAACTTTATTATTGCCTTTAGGGCATATTTTCTTCAGCTTTTGGTTGGCTGGGCGGATGTCGGGAAAGCCCGCCAAGTTTGCTACCGCTTTGCCGAATCTGGGCGTCCGGATGCGTTCGCAGACATTTGGGGATAACATTGGATGCATGGCAGAGTCTTGTGGATGCTCTCCAAATGGTTCAATAATTGAATGGTTCAAATTACAGTATCTGAATGTAAATTTATGCCTACCTACCCAGGAAACCCACTGTTTACAGCACACGGTCGTTCAACACACATAACCCGGGCCCCGAGTAACTCAAATTACTGCAAACGTAGTTTATTAAAATGGACATACATACATGAATCAGGTCTAGAGAGGTGACATCTCCCGTCGGTCTGTCACGATGACAGAAGCCCGGCATCTTATCTTAAATTAGCCATAGCTAGCGTGTGAGACTGATCAAAACTCAATAGCACCACCCGGAAGCTGCAGTCGCCGGAGCGACGAAGGCGACTCCCATGTCGTGATCACGCTTCTGCTTCGCCTGAACTAAGTTCGTTCGAAGGCTCGCCTCCTGCATCTGCAGCACCGGACTCACACAAGAATTAAATAGTTATGCAAAGATGTAGATATAGTGCAACTAGTCGACGAATGGCACTTAGAAAAGCAAAGGAGTATTGCGTGAGAAAGATCGGTCGAATCGGTCCAAAAAGTGAAAGAACTTCAGTAGGGTACAAGATTCAGAGTAGGTCTGTTCCGGTGAAACATCACTGGGAGCAGAAAAAACGACGTGCCACCAACACCCACCTGCAAGCGAGTGACGACCCTGGACAGCCGCATGGCTTCCTCCAGCCCTTCCACCTCCTGCCGTATCGTCCTTGCAAGCTCGCCTAGCGCGCCGCTCGTCGCGCCGGCCTGCAGGAAGGCACCGGCGGCAGTCACACCGAAGTCAAGTACGTACGTGGACAGAACGTGCGGGAATGCCCGTCAAAAAGAGAACGTGTGGGAACAGGGGAAACTTAATATTTGCCGTGATTGTTGCGTGCGTACCGTGGCGTAGAACGTGTCGGCGTTGGCTTCGATCTCGGTCACCGTGCCCACGCAGGCGAACATGATCTCGCGGAGCGACTCCATATCGACCTGCATGAAAGTGTAGACGTGTAAGTGCCCTAGATGTCAGGTGGAGGGGAGTGAGAAGTATGGGGGAGTGCGTCCGCATACTTGGGCGCCGGCGGTTATGGGGAGGGGTGTGCAGGCGGCGGAGAGGGCGCCGGCGAGGTCGGAGACAGCGTCTGCGTGGGGCTTGTCGAGGGACTCCCATGATGCGAGGAGGGGGAGCTGCGGCCGCAGCAGCCTTTCCAGCTTCAGCTTCTGCCGCCGCCGCTGCGCCACGATCCGCTTCGCCGCATGGATGTTGCGCAGCTCCGCCACGCGCAGCCACGTGTAGAACAGCTTGTTCTGCATGCATGCGCGTGCCATGACCATCCATCACCTCATCAATATACTCGGCCACTGAAGGACGATGCGTGCACGACTCACCTCGGCTGCGGAGGTGGCGCGGGCGACGGCCTTCTCCATCCGAGCGTTGGCGAACCGCCACTGCAGCAGCCGCGTGGCGAGCACGCGCGCCCGGTGCATTGTCTCCTCCTTCTCGGACCCCTCCCTCTTCCGCGCCATCATGTCCCTCAGCGCGCTAGCCGATACTTTATTCGCCGGGGTTTCGTCCGGCGAGGCTCCCCCGGTGCTCCGCCTCCGCCTCGTGGGCTCCCAGGGGCCTTGCCTCGCACCGACGCTGGGCTCGGGCGGCGACCGGCGGGGCGATAACGTCACCTGCCCAGCGTCCGCGCCGTGGACAGTGTTCTGGTCCTTGCTGCTCAGTGCCCGGCGGGGCGGTTGCGCGGCCGCGTCGGCGTCGCCGGCGCTTGGCTTCTTCTTGTGGCCGAAGGAGGCCGCCTTGCGGAGGGAGCGCGCGAAGTTGGCCGAGGAGAAGAGCGGCGCGGCGCGCATCCCGTCGTAGGCGAACGCGCCAGCGCCAGCGCGAGAAGCAGAGCTGGAGCTGCGCCCCAGCCGGCGCGCGGACGCCGTTTGCGGCCTAGGGATGCTACCGCCGGCGGACTCCATAGACGACGGAGGCCGATAAATTAATAGATATATAAAATTACGAATACACAAATAAGTTAATAAATTATATAAATAAATAAATAAAATTAAGCTTCTCCGATGGATCAGAGCAAGCGCGGTGTTCGCAGCATCCTAAAGACTAGGGGGGAGAAGAATGAAGGATGCATCACAAGGACACTAGCCAGCTCCAAAACGGCACTAGATATAGTAAGAGAACAAGTGGTTCTTCCATTCCATGCACGCGAGGGCGCGTCCCTCTCGTGACACACGATATAGCAACCAGATGCCATATATTCTCGACCTGTCGACCATGTCTTCGAATCTTTCCTGGTCGTACATCTAATAGTTACTCGTACTCATCACACTATCAGATCATTTCACTTGTGACTTTGGATTGTGTGCACACCATCACCATGGAAAGTTCTTCCGGGCATGTGTTTTCTCCAGACGCATGTGTTGTGGAAGTGGTGGGGTTTGGTGGGAGAAAGGGAGAGGCTAGGCCGGTGTACGCCATCTGTTGAGTGCCGGTACGCCATGGTGACCCAAAATCCTTTTCATTTTGGCCGTGCGCATGCTGCAATTTCTTCTCGTGTCGAGTAGTACAGGAGAAGGCAGGCGGGGAGAAAGAGAGGCATCAACGTTAGGAGAGATAAAACTGACATTTTTTAGGTGAGAGAATGGTGTGTCTATCTCTTGATAGGAACGTGGCCTCTGATTCGGCCGTAGGGAAAGATGTTCCAAACTATTCGAACAAAATCAAACTTATTCAAACAAGATGTTGGGAACCATATATCAACACTGGAAGTGTTATTTGGCGAACCCTTCGAGCTTTCCGATTCTGGCAACACCTGATCGGGTGCCAGGTCAGCTCTCTCGACTCGTTTGCTATTCTAGCTCTCCTGGCGAAAGACCGCTTTTTTTTCTTCAAATAAACTGCACCTGTGGCCACTCGTACTTGCAGAGACCAACTAACGAACGGTTACCCCTTGTGGTAGGGTCACTTTGTGCTCTGAGAGCATGCCAAGTGATGCGTCCAACCGCCAGCACGTGTCATGTGCTGGACGCTCCCTCTATCTTTATCCTGCACGCGTTTTCGGGTTTTGGATGTTATTTTTTTGCATTTCGGGTTTTGCCTGATTTTTCCCTAGGTTTTGTACAAGTGATTTTTTGCCGAAGCACAACTGCGCTTCTCAGAAAGGGAAAAATCTCTGTTTCCAAGCACATATTTGCTTTCGTGAGTGTACTTCTCGAAAAGGGGAAAATTGTGTGCTTCCACGAGAAGCACATATTTGCATCTCATGGAAGCATAGATTTGCTTCCACGAGAAGCACAAAAGAGAAAAACAAATTGTGCATCCACGAGAAGCACAAGTTTGCTTCTTGTGGAAGCATAGATTTGCTTTCGTGAGAAACACAGAAGAGAAAAATAATGTGCATTCACAAGAAGCACAGATTTGCTTCCGCGCGAAGCACAAAAGAGAGAAACAATTGTGCATCCACGAGAAGCACAATGCTTCCGCGAGAAGCACACTCTGAAAGGGAAAATCTACGCATCCACGAGAAAACTACAGAGAAAAAAATATGTGCTTCCACGAAAAACAAATTTTGCTTGGGCGAGAAGCACCAAAAGGAAAAAGGTGAAAACCCATAACCGTGCTTCATGCTTTGTTTTTTTTATTGTCTGCCTTTTTTCATTTTCATTTTTTACAAAAAATTGTTTTTTCCGCTTTTTCGTGAATTCTTTTCAGAGCCAATTAACATGGAATCTAGTTTCAAAGATCTCAGAGGGAGAAATCCAACAGTTTGAATAAAAGAATCTACGAAAAAATACTTCCAAGTTGCGACAAGACTTGTTAGCGCTTGAGAAGGTGGGGAGTGATCTTTGAAAGGGTAACTCTTAACTAGTGATTTTAGAACTTGTGCCCTCCTACTCATGCACCCTGCTCACTTACCACTTGGGCTGAAGAAAGATTTGTGATCATTTGCACTCAAATCACCTTTTACGTATTTGGGTTGATTTTTATTTTTTTCATCCTGAAAAAATTGCAAAAATTCTGAATTTTTTCCTATTTTTGAAGGAACACAAATCCCTATTTTTAAGTGGTGATTTTTTGTCTAAACTTGCCAGGTGCATTTTTTATTATAGGTAGCATTCTTTTTTCTATTAGAATAGTGATATGTTTTCTTTTAAAACATGGTATTTTCTACTTTCACACATGCCATTTTTATTACTAAGAGCATGTCATTGTAGTAATCAATAATATGCCATTTTCATTAATAAGTGGATGGCACTTTTACTACTAAAAACATGGATTTTTAATCATTAATAACCTAGAATTTTTATTATTAAGAGGATGATGGTTTTATGATTAAGAGTATGGCATTCTTATTATTAATACCATGCCATTTTTATTATTAATATGATGAATATTCTGTTATGAACATGATGGCAACTTTATTATAAAGAGCCAGGCATTTTTTATTATTGTTGGTAAATAGGATGGCAGTTCTATTATTAAGAGGATAACATATTTTTTATTTCCAAGGCATTTTTTCTCTAACATGGCATTTTTATGAATTTTTGCACAGTGCACACAATAAAGCAAAAAAATTATAGCATGGCATTTTTTTTGCTCCTAGGAAAAAATAAAGATAAAATATTCTCCCTAACATGTTTTTTTATAGTGAAACATCCACATTGTGGAATTCATAGCATTTGTAAATTTATAAATTAGCATGGCAATTCTATAAAGTGTGATGACATTTCCCATATATATATATATCATGCCAATTGTACATTTTATGTGTTCTCTAATTTTTATAAGAAAATATGTATTTTTTTGTTCATGGCATTTAAAAAAAGAAGTAATCTGGGCCTTTGGGCCAACGAGGGTTCACCATGGTCCTTCACCTAGTAAAGATTAGGAGTGAAGGAAATATGCCCTACAGGCAATAATAAAGTTATTATTTTATATTTCCTTATTTCATGATAAATGTTTATTTTTCATGCTAGAATTGTGTTAACCGGAAACTTGATACATGTGTGAATACATAGACAAAATACTGTGTCCCTAGTAAGCCTCTACTAGACTAGCTCGTTGATCAAATATGGTTAAGTTTCCTAACCATAGACATGTGTTGTCATTTGATAAACGAGATCGCATCATTAGGAGAATGATGTGATGGACAAGACCCATTCCTTAGCTTAGCATTATGATCGTTCAGTTTTATTGCTATTGTTTTCTTCATGTCAAATACATATTCCTTCAACTATGAGATTATGCAATTCCTGGATACCGGAGGAATGCCTTGTGTGTTATCAAACGTCACAACGTAACTGGGTGATTATAAAGATGCTCTACAGGTATCTCTGAAGTTGTTTATTGGGTTGGCATAGATCGATATTAGGATTTGTCACTCCGAGTATCGGAGAGGTATCCTTGGGCCCTCTCGGTAATGCACATCATAAGAAGCCTTGCAAGAAAGTGACTAATGAGTTAGTTGTAGGATGATGCATTACGGAACGAGTAAAGAGACTTGTCGGTATCGAGATTGAACTAGGTATGAAGATACCGACGATCGAATGTCGAGCAAGTAACATACCGACTGACAAAGGGAATAACGTATGTTGTCATAGCGGTTCAACCGCTAAAGATCTTCATAGAATATGTGGGAGCCAATATGAGCATCGATGTTCCGCTATTGGTTATTGATCGGAGAGATGTCTCGGTCATGTCTACACAGTTCTAGAACCCGTAGGGTCCGCACGCTTAAAGTTCGATGATGATATTGTATTATATGAGTTATGTGATTTAACGTTGTTCGGAGTCCCGGATGAAATCATGGACATGACGAGGAGTCTCGAAATGGTCGAGAGGTAAAGATTGATATACAGGGCAATGGTATTCGGACACCGGAAGTGTTTCGGGAAGCACCGGGTACTTATCGGGTCACCGGAAGGGGTTCTGTGCACCCCTGAAAAAATATATGGGCCTTATGGGCCAAGAGGGGAAACGCACCAGCCACAAAGGGGCTGGTGCGTCCCCCCCCATATGGGTTGGCCAAATTGGATAACGAAAGGGAAAGGGGGAAAGGAAGAGGGGAAGAGAGGGGGTTGGCCGAATTGAGAGAAAACCCCAAGTAGGATTCCTCCTACTTGGGGCGCCCCCTTGGCTGCCTCTCCTTCCCTCCAACCTATATATATGCGGGGAGGAGGGCGCCTGCACAACATCAATTGTTAGTCGTGTGCGGCGCCCCCTCCACAGTTTACACCCCCGGTCATATTCTCGCGGTGCTTTGGCGAAGCCCTGCGCGGATCACATCACCATCATCGTAATGGGTTGTGTGGTATGTTTATCAAGGAGGTCACCATGCTGTCGTGCTGACGGAACTCATCTACTTCCTCAACATCTTGCTGGATCAGAGGGCGAGGGACGTCATCGAGCTGAACGTGTGCAGAACTCGGAGGTGCCCTACGTCCGGTACTTGATAGGTCAGAGCTAGAAGAAGTTCGACTACATCAACCGTGTTGTCAAACGCTTCCGCTTTTGGTCTACGAGGGTACGTAGACACACTCTCCCCCTCTCGTTGCTATGCATCTCCTAGATAGATCTTGTGTGAGCGTAGGAATTTTTTCGAAATTGCATGCTACATTACCCAACAGTGGTATCCGAGCCAGGTTTATGCGTAGATGATTTACACGAGTAGAACACAAAGTGTTGTGGGCGATCGTCATACTTGAAGGAAATATGCCCTAGAGGCAATAATAAAGTTATTATTTATTTCCTTATTTCATGATAAATGTTTATTATTCATGTTAGAATTGTATTAACCGGAACTTAGTACATGTGTGAATACATAGACAAAACATAGTGTCCCTAGTATGCCTCTACTTGACTAGCTCGTTAATCAAAGATGGTATGTTTCCTAACCATAGACATGTGTTGTCATTTGATGAACGGGATCACATCATTAGGAGAATGATGTGATGGACATGACCCATCCAATAGCTAAGCATTATGATCATTACAGCTTCATTGCTACTGCTTTCTTCATGACTTATACATGTTCCTCAGACTATGAGATTATGCAACTCCGGAATACCGAAGGAACACCTTGTGTGCTATCAATGTTGGGGAATGCGGTAATTTCAAAAAAAAATTCATACGATCACGCAAGATCTATCTAGGTGATGTATAGCAACGAGAGGGGAGAGTGTGTCCATGTACCCTCGTGGATCGAAAGTGGAAGCGTTTTAATAACGCGGTTGATGTAGTCGAACGTCTTCGCGATCCAACCAATCCAAGCACCGAACGTACGACACCTCCGCATTCAGCACACGTTCAGCTCGATGACGTCCCTCATACTCTTGATCCAGTTGAGGCCGAGGGAGAGTTTCGTCAGCACCACGGTGTGGCGACAGTGATGATGATGTTACCGATGCAGGGCTTCGCCTAAGCACTACAACGATATGGATGAGGTGTGTAACTGTGGAGGGGGGCACCGCACATGGCTAAAAGATCAACTTGTGTGTCCTTGGGGTGCTCCCCTCTCCCGTATATAAAGGAGGGAGGGAGGAGGCGGCCGGCCTAGGGGCGCGCCAAGCATAGGGAGTCCTACTAGGACTCCCAAGTCCTAGTAGGATTCCCTTTCCTATTCGGAGTAGGAGAGAAGGAAAGAGAGGCAGAGGGAGTAGGAAAGGGGGGCTGCGCCCCCACCCCTTGTCCAATTCGGTTTGGGCAGGGGGGAGGCACGCGCCACCTCTTGGCCCTTCTCCCCTCTCTCCACTAAAGCCCAATGAGGCCCATTACTTCTCCCGGTGAATTCCCGTAACTCCCTGGTACTCCAAAAAATACCCGGATCACTCGGAACCTTTCCGATGTCTGAATATAGCCTTCCAATATATCGATCTTTACGTCTCAACCATTTCGAGACTCCTCGTCACATCCGTGAAATCATCTGGGACTCCAAACAAACTTCGGTCATCAAATCACATAACTCATAATACAAATCGTCATCGAACATTAAGCGTGCGGACCCTACGGGTTCGAGAACTATGTTGACATGACCGAGACACATCTCCGGTCAATAACCAATAGCAGAACTTGGATGCTCATATTGGCTCCTACATATTCTACGAAGATCTTTATCGGTCAAACCTTATAACAACATACGTTGTTCCCTTTGTCATCGGTATGTTACTTGCCCGAGATTCGATCATCGGTATCAGCATACGTAGTTCAATCTCGTTACCAGTAAGTCTCTTTACTAGTTCTGTAATACTTCCACACGCAACTAACTCATTATTCACAATGATTGCAAGTCTTATAGTGATGAGCATTACCGAGAGGGCCCAGATATACCTCTCCGAAACATGGAGTGACAAATCATAATCTCGATCTATGCCAACCTAACAAACACCTTCGGAGACACCTGTAGAGCACCTTTATAATCACCCATTTACATTGTGACATTTGGTAGCACACAAAGTGTTCCTCCGGTATTTGGGAGTTGCATAATCTCATAGTCTTAGGAACATGTATAAGTCATGAAGAAAGCGGTAGCAATGAAACTATAACGATCATAATGCTAAGCTAACAGATGGGTCATGTCCATCACATCATTCTCCTAATGATGTGATCTCGTTCATCAAATGACAACACATGTCTATGGTTAGGAAACATAACCATCTTTGATAAACAAGCTAGTCAAGTAGAAGCATACTAGGTACACTTTGTTTTGTCTATGTATTCACACATGTACTAACTTTCCGGTTAATACAATTCTAGCATGAATAATAAACATTTATTATGAAATAAGGAAATAAATAATAACTTTATTATTGCCTCTAGGGCATATTTCCTCCAGTCTCCCACTTGCACTAGAGTCAATAATCTAGTTCACATCGCCGTGTGATTTAACACCCATAGTTCACATATGTATGTGATTAACACCCATAGTTCACATCGCCATGTGACCAACACCCGAAGGGTTTACTAGAGTCAATAATCTAGTTCACATCGCTATGTGATTAACACCCAAAGAGTACTAAGGTGTGATCATGTTTTGCTCATGAGAGAAGTTTAGTCAACGGGTCTGTCTCATTCAGAGCCGTGTGTATTTTGCAAATATTCTATGTCTACAATGCTCTGCATGGAGCTACTCCAGCTAATTGCTCCCATTTTCAATATGTATCCAGATTGAGACTTAGAGCCATCTGGATCGGTGTAAAAGCTTTCATCGATGTAAGTCGTTACGACGAACTCTTTATCACCCTCATAACCGAGAAACATTTCCTTAGTTCTCACTAAGGACAATTTTGACCGCTGTCATGTGATCTATGCCTAGATCACTATTGTACCTATTTGCCAAACTCATGGCAATGTACACAATAGGTCTGGTACACAGCATAGCATACTTTATAGAACCTATGGCTGAGGCATAGGGAATGACTTTCATTCTCTTTCTATTTTCTGTTGTGGTCGGGTTTTGAGTCTTACTCAACTTTACACCTTGTTATATAGACAAGAACTCCTTCTTTGACTGGTCCATTTTGAACTCTTTCAAAAACTTGTCAAGGTATTTACTCATTGAATTTTTTTATCAAGCGTCTTGATCTATCTCTATAGGTCTTGATGCCCAATATGTAGGCAGCTTCATCGAGGTCTTTCATTGAAAAACTCTTATTCAAGTATCCCCTTATGCTATCCACAAATTCTATATCATTTCCAATAACAATATGTCATCCACATATAATATTAGAAATGCTACAGAGCTCCCTATCACTTTCTTGTAAATACACGCTTCTCCAAAAGTCCGTATAAAACCATATGCTTTGATCACACTATCAAAGTGTTTATTCCAACTCCGAGAGGCTTGCACCAGTCCATAAATGGATCGTTGGAGCTTGCACACTTTGTTAGCACCCCTTGGATGCTCATATACAACTCTTCTTCCAGAAATCCATTCAGGAATGCAGTTTTGACATCCATCTGCCGGATTTCATAAAATATGGCAACTGCTAACATGATTCGGATGGATTTAAGCATCGCTACAGTTGACAAAATCTCATTGTAGTCAACACCTTGAACTTGTGAAAACCTTTTGTGACAAGTCGAGCTTTGTAGATAGTAACACTACTATCAGTGTCCATCTTCCTCTTGAAGATCCATTTATTTTCCATGGCTTGTTGATCATCGAGCAATTCCACCAAAGTCCACACTTTGTTCTCATACATGGATCCCATCTCAGATTTCATGGCCTCAGGCCATTTCGCGGAATCTGGGCTCACCATCGCTTCCTCATAGTTCGTAGATTCATCATGGTCTAGTAACATGACTTCCAAAATAGGATTACCGTACCACTCTGGTGCGGATCATACTCTTGAATACCTACCAGTTTCGGTAGTAACTTGATCTGAAGTTTCATGATCATCATCATTAGCTTCCTCACAAATTGGTGTATGAATCAGTGGAACTGATTTCTGTGATGAACTACTTTCCAATCTGGGAGAAGGTACAATTACCTCATCAAGTTCTACTTTCCTCCCACTCACTTCTTTCGAGAGAAACTCCTTCTCTTGAAAGGATCCATTCTTAGCAACGAATATCTTGCCTTCGGTTCTTGTGATAGAAGGTGTACCCAATAGTTTCCTTTGTGTATTCTATGAAGACGCACTTCTCCGATTTGGGTTCGAGCTTATCAGGTCGAAGCTTTTTCACATAAGCATCATAGCCCCAAACTTTAAGGAACGACAACTTTGGTTTCTTGCCAAACCACAGTTCATAAGGCGTCGTCTCAACGGATTTTGATGGTGCCCTGTTTAACGTGAATACAGCTGTCTCTAATGCATAAACCCAAAAAGATAGTGGTAAATCGGTATGAGACATCATATATCGCACCACATCCAATAAAGTGCGGTTACGACATTTGGACACACCATTACGTTGTGGTGTTCTAGGTGGCGTGAGATGTGAAACTATTCCACATTGTTTGAAATGAAGGCCAAACTCGTAACTCAAATATTCTCCTCCATGATCAGATTGTAGAAACTTTATTTTCTTGTTACGATGATTCTCCACTTCACTCTGAAATTCTTTGAACTTTTCAAATGTTTCAGACTTGTGTTTCATCAAGCAGATATACCCATATCTACTCAAATCATCTATGAAGGTTAGAAAATAACGATACCCGCCACGAGCATCAACACTCATTGGACCGCATACATTGGTATGTATTATTTCCAATAAGTCACTATCTCATTCCATTGTTCCGGAGAACGGAGTTTTAGTCATCTTGCCCATAAGGCACGGTTCGCAAGTATCAAATGATTCATAATCAAGTGATTCCAAAAGTCCAGCTTTATGGAGTTTCTTCATGCGCTTTACACCGATATGAACCAAACGGTAGTGCCACAAATAAGTTGCACTATCATTATCAACTTTGCATATTTTGGCATCAATATTCTGAATATGTGTATTACCATGATCGAAATTCAATAAACCATCAACATTGGGTGTATGACCATAGAAGGTTTCATTCATGTAAATAGAATAACAATTATCCTCTGTCTTAAATGAATAACTGTATTGCAATAAACATGATCTAATCATATTCATGCTCAATGCAAACACCAAATAACATTTATTTAGGTTCAACACTAATCCCGAAAGTGTAGGGGGTGTGCGATGATGATCATATCAATCTTGTAACTACTTCCAACACACATCGTCACTTCACCCTTAACTAGTCTTTGTTTATTCTGCAACTCATATTTTGAGTTACTAATCTTAGTAACTGAACAAGTATCAAATACCAAGGGCTTACTATGAACACTAGTAAAGTACACATCAATAATCTGTATATCAAATATACCTTTGTTCACTTTGCCATCCTTCTTATCCACCAAGTATTTGGGGTAGTTCCGCTTCCAGTGACCAGTAAAAGCACTTACTTTCAGGCTTAGGTTTAGCTTTGGGCTTCTTCATGGGAGTGACAACTTGCTTGCCATTCTTCTTGAAGTTCCCTTTCTTTCCCTTTGCCCTTTTTTTGAAACTAGTGGTCTTGTTTAATCATCAACACTTGATGCTCTTTCTTGATTTCTACCTTCGTCGATTTTAGCATCACGAAGAGCTCGGGAATCGTTTTCGTCATCCCTTGCATACTATAGTTTATCATGAAGTTCCAGTAACTTGGTGATGGTGACTAGAGAACTCTGCCAATCACCATCTTATCTATAGTATTAACTCCCACTTGATTCAAGCGATTGTAGTACCTAGACATTCTGAGTATGTGCTCACTAGCTGAGCAATTCTCCTCCATCTTTTAGGTGAAGTACTTGTCGGAGGTCTCATACCTCTTGACACGGGCATGAGTCTGAAATACTAACTTTAGCTCTTAGAACATCTCATATGCTCTGTGGCGTTCAAAAAGGTTTTTGAAGTCCTGGTACTAAGCCATAAAGCATGGTGCACTAAACTATCAAGTAGTCATCATATTGAGCTAGCCAAACATTCATAACGTCTGCATCTGCTCCTGCAATAGGTCTGTCACCTAGTGGTGCATCAAGGACAAAATTCTTCTATGCAGCAATGAGGATAAACCTCAGATTACGGACCCAGTCCGCATCATTGCTACTATCATCTTTCAACTTAGTTTTCTCTAGGAACATATAAAAACATAGGGAAGCTACAACGCGAGCTATTGATCTACAACATAATTTGCAAAATACCACCAGGACTAAGTTCCTGATAAACTAAAGTTCAATTAATCATATTACTTAAGAACTCCCACTTAGATAGACATCCCTCTAGTCATCTAAATGATCATGTGATCCATATCAACTAAACCATGTCCGATCATCACATGAGATGGAGTAGTTTTCAATGGTGAACATCTCTATGTTGATCATATCTACTATATGATTCACGCTCGACCTTTCGGTCTCCAGTGTTCCGAGGCCATATCTGCATATGCTAGGCTCGTCAAGTTTAACCCGAGTATTCTGCGTGTGCAAACCTGGCTTGCACCCGTTGTATGTGAACGTAGAGCCTATCACACCCGATCATCATGTGGTGTCTCAGCACGAAGAACTATCGCAATGGTGCATACTCAGGGAGAACACTTATACCTTGAAATTTAGTAAGGGATCATCTTATAATGCTACCGCCGAACTAAGCAAAATAAGAAGCATATAAGATAAACATCACATGCAATCAAAAAATATGTGACATGATATGGCCATCATCATCTTGTGCTCATGAACTCTATCACCGAAGCATCGTCATGATCTCCATCATCACCGGCGCGACACCTTGATCTCCATCGTAACATCGTTGTCGTCTCGCCAACTATTGTTACTACGACTATCGCTATCGCTTAGTGATAAAGTAAAACAATTACATGGCGATTGCATTGCATACAATAAAGCGACAACCATATGGCTCCTGTCAGTTACCGATAACTTTGTTACAAAACATGATCATCTCATACAACAAATTATATCACATCATGTCTTGACCATATCACATGACAGCAAGCCCTGCAAAAACAAGTTAGACATCCTCTATTTTGTCGTTGCAAGTTTTACGTGGCTGCTACGGGCTTCTAGCAAGAACCGTTCTTACCTAGGCATCAAAAACACAACGATTTTTTGTCAAGTGTGTTGTTTTAACCTTCAACAAGGACTGGGCGTAGTCAAACTCGATTCAACTAAAGTTGGAGAAACAGACACCCACTAGTCGCTTGTGTGTGAAGCACGTCGGTAGAACCAGTCTCATGAACGCGGTCATGTAATGTCGGTCTAGGCCGCTTCATCCAACAATACAGTCGAATCAAAGTATGACATGCTGGTAAGCAGTATGACTATTCTCGCCCACAACTCTTTGTGTTCTACTCATGCATATAGCATCTACGCATAGACCTGGCTCGGATGCCACTGTTGGGGAACGCGGTAATTTCAAAAAGTTTCCTACGATCACGCAAGATCTATCTTGGTGCTGTATAGCAACAAGAGGGGAGAGTGTGTCCATGTACCCTCGTAGACCGAAAGCGGAAGCGTTTCAATAACGCGGTTGATGTAGTCGAACGTCTTCACGATCCAACCGATCCAAGCACCGAACGTACGGCACATCCGCGTTCAGCACACGTTCAGCTTGATGATGTCCCTCATACTCTTGATCCAGTTGAAGCCGAGGGAGAGTTTCATCAGCATGACGGTGTGGTGACGATGATGATGATGTTACCGGCACAGGGCTTCGCCTAAGCACTACGACGATATGACTGAGGTGTGTAACTGTAGAGGGTCGCACCGCACTAAAAGATCAACTTGTGTGTCCTTGGGGTGCTTCCCTCCCCTGTATATAAAGGAGGGAGGGAGGAGGCGGTCGACCTAGGGGGCGCGCAAAGCAGAGGGAGTCCTACTAGGACTCCCAAGTTCTAGTAGGATTCCCTTTCCTATTTGGAGTAGGAGAGAAGGAAAGAGAGGGAGAGGAAGAAGGAGAAGGAAAGGGGGGCTGCGCCCCCACCCCTTGTCCAATTCAGTTTGGGGAGGGGGAGGTGCGTGCCACCTCTTGGCCCTTCTCCCCTCTCTCCACTAAAGCCCAATAAGGCCCATTACTTCTCCCGGTGAATTCCCGTAACTCCCCGGTACTCCAAAAAATACCCGAATCACATGGAACCTTTCTGATGTCCGAATATAGCCTTCCAATATATCGATCTTTACGTCTCGACCATTTTGAGACTCCTCGTCACATCCGTGATCTCATCCGGGACTCCAAACAAACTTAGGTCATCAAATCACGTAACTCATAATACAAATCGTCATCGAATGTTAAGCGTGCGGACCCTACGGGTTCGAGAACTATGTAGACATGACCGAGACACATCTCTGGTCAATAACCAATAGCGGAACCTGGATGCTCATAGTGGCTCCTACATATTCTACGAAGATCTTTATCGGCCAAACCGTATAACAACATATGTTGTTCCCTTTGTCATTGGTATGTTACTTGCCCGAGATTCAATCGTAGATATCATCATACCTAGTTCAATCTCGTTACCGGCAAGTCTCTTTCCTCGTTCTGTAATACTTCATCCCGCAACTAACTCATTAGTCACAATGTTTGCAAGGCTTATAGTGATGAGCATCATCGAGAGGGCCTAGAGATACCTCTCCGAAACACGGAGTGACAAATCCTAATCTCGATCTATGCCAACCCAACAAACACCTTCGGAGACACCTGTAGATCACCTTTATAATCACCCATTTACGTTGTGACATTCAATAGCACACAAAGTGTTCCTCCGGTATTCGGGAGTTGCATAATCTCATAGTCTGTGGAACATGTATAAGTCATGTAGAAAGCAGTAGCAATGAACCTGTAACAATCATAATGCTAAGCTAATGGATGGTTCATGTCCATCACATCATTCTCCTAATGATGTGATCCCATTCATCAAATGACAACACATGTCTATGGTTAGGAAACATAACCATCTTTGATAAACGATCTAGTCAAGTAGAGGCATACTAGAGACACTTTGTTTTGTCTATGTATTCACACATGTACTAACTTTCTGGTTAATACAATTCTAGCATGAATAATAAACATTTATCATGAAATAAGGAAATAAATAATAAATTTATTATTTCCTCTAGGGCATATTTCCTTCAATCAAACGTCACAACGTAAATGGGTGATATAAATATGCTCTACAGGTGTCTTCGAAGGTGTTTGTTGGGTTGGCATAGATCAAGATTAGGATTTGTCACTCCGTGTTTCGGAGAGGTATCTCTGGGCCCTCTCAGTAATGCTCATCAATATAAGCCTTGCAAGCATTGTGACTAATGAGTTAGTTGCAGGATGAAGTATTACGGAATGAGTAAAGAGACTTGCCTGTAATGATATTGAACTAGGTATGATGATACCGACGATCGAATCTCGGGCAAGTAACATACTGATGACAAAGGGAACAACGTATGTTGTTATTAAGTTTGACCGATAAAGATCTTCATAGAATATGTAGGAACCAATATGAGCATCCAGGTTCCGCTATTGGTTATTGACCGGAGATATGTCTCAGTCATGTCTACATAGTTCTCGAACCCGTAGGGTCCGCACGCTTAACGTTCGATGACGATATGTATTATGAGTTATGTGTTTTTGATGACCTAAGTTTGTTCGGAGTCCCGGATGAGATCACGGATGCGACGGTGAGTCTTTAAATGGTCGAGACATAAATATTGATATATTGGACCATGTTATTCGAACACCAGAAGAGTTCCGGGAAGCTTCGGATAAAACCGGAGTTCCAGAGGGGTTACTGGAACCCCCGGGGGAACTAATGGGCCACCATGGGCCTTAGTGGAGAGAGAGGAGGGCCG
>NC_041381.1:423703311-423728787 GCF_002162155.2 Triticum dicoccoides
GAAGTGGAATCCTACTAGGACTAGGAGTCCTAGGACTCCTCCTCTTGGGGCGTGCCCCTAGGGGCCGGTCGGCCTCCCCCTTGCTCCTTTATATATGGGGGCAGGGGGCACCCTAGGACACACAAGTTTCTCTTAACCGTGTGTGGTGCCTCCCTCCATAGTTACACACCTTGATCTTGTTGGGGAACGTAGCAGAAATTCAAAATTTTCTACGCATCACCAAGATCAATCTATGGAGTAATCTAGCAACGAGGGGAAGGAGAGTGCATCTACATACCCTTGTAGATCGCTAAGCGGAAGCGTTCAAGAGAACGGGGTTGAAGGAGTCGTACTCGTCGTGATCCAAATCACCGGAGATCCTAGTGCCGAACGGACGGCACCTCCGCGTTCAACACACGTACAACCCGGTGACGTCTCCCATGCCTTGATCCAGCAAGGAGAGAGGGAGAGGTTGAGGAAGACTCCATCCAGCAGCAGCACAACGGCGTGGTGATGATGGAGGAGCGTGGCAATCTAGCAGGGCTTCGCCAAGCACCGCGGGAGAGGAGAAGGGAGAGAGGTAGGGCTGCGCCAGGGAGAGGTCAAAACTCATGTGTTAGCAGCCCCAAAACCCTCAAGTATATATAGGGGAGAGGGAGGGGGGTGCGCCCCCTCTAGGGTTTCCACCCCAAGGGGCGCGGCAGCCCCAACCCATCTAAGGGTGGCGGCCAAGGGGAGAGAGGGGGGAAACTTGCCCCCCAAGTTAGGTGGAAGCACCCCCTCCCCAAACCCTAGGCGCCTTGGGCCCTTGTGGGGGGGCGCACCAGCCCACCTGGGGCTGGTCCCCTCCTACACTTGGCCCATGCAGACCTCCGGGGCCGGTGGCCCCACTTGGTGGACCCCCGGGACCCTCCCGGTGGTCCCGGTACGTTACCGATAAAACCCAAAACTTTTCCGGTGACCAAAACAGGACTTCCCATATATAAATCTTTACCTCCGGACCATTCCGGAACTCCTCGTGACGTCCGGGATCTCATCCGGGACTCCGAACAACATTCGGTAACCACATATGAACTTCCTTTATAACCCTAGAGTCATCGAACCTTAAGTGTGTAGACCCTACGGGTTCGGGAACCATGCAGACATGACCGAGACGTTCTCCGGTCAATAACCAACAGCGGGATCTGGATACCCATGTTGGCTCCCACATGTTCCACGATGATCTCATCGGATGAACCACGATGTCAAGGACTCAATCGATCCCGTATACAATTCCCTTTGTCTAACGGTATAGTACTTGCCCGAGATTCGATCGTCGGTATACCGATACCTTGTTCAATCTCGTTACCGGCAAGTCTATTTACTCGTTCCGTAACACATCATCCCGTGATCAACCCTTTGATCACATTGTGCACATTATGATGATGTCCTACCTAGTGGGCCTAGAGATACCTCTCCGTTTACACGGAGTGACAAATCCCAGTCTCGATTCGTGCCAACCCAACAGACACTTTCGGAGATACCTGTAATGCACCTTTATAGCCACCCAGTTACGTTGTGACGTTTGGTACACCCAAAGCATTCCTACAGTATCCGGGAGTTGCACAATCTCATGGTCTAAGGAAATGATACTTGACATTAGAAAAGCTTTAGCATACGAACTACGATCTTTGTGCTAGGCTTAGGATTGGGTCTTGTCCATCACATCATTCTTCTAATGATGTGATCCCGTTATCAACGACATCCAATGTCCATGGTCAGGAAACCGTAACCATCTGTTGATCAACGAGCTAGTCAACTAGAGGCTTACTAGGGACATGGTGTTGTCTATGTACCCACACATGTATCTAAGTTTCCTATCAATACAATTATAGCATGGATAATAAACGATTATCATGAACAAGGAAATATAATAATAACTACTTTATTATTGCCTCTAGGGCATATTTCCAACAGTCTCCCACTTGCACTAGAGTCAATAATCTAGTTCACATCGCCATGTGATCAACACTGATAGGTCACATCACCATGTGACCAACATCCAAAGAGTTTACTAGTGTCTTAAACTAGTTCACATCACCATGTGATTAAGTCTCAATGAGTTCTTGGGTTTGATCATGTTTTGCTTGTAAGAGAAGTTTTAGTCAACGGGTCTGCAACATTCAGATCCGTATGTACTTCGCAAATCTCTAGGTCATTCTGTAAATGCTGCTTCCACGCTCCACTTGGAGCTATTCCAAATGGTTGCTCCACTATACGTATCCGGTTTGCTACTCAGAGTCATTCGGATAGGTGTTAAAGCTTGCATCGACGTAACTCTTTATGTCGAACTCTTTATCACCTATAACCGAGAAACATATCCTTATTCCTCTAAGGATAATTTTGACCGCCATCTGGTGATCCAATCCTTGATCACCTTTGTACCCTCTTGCCAGACATGTGGCAAGGCACACATCAGGTGCGGTACTTAGCATAGCATACTGTAGAGCCTATGTCTAAAGCATAGGGGACGACCTTCGTCCTATCTCTCTTTTCTGCCGTGGTCGAGCTTTAAGTCTTAACTTCATACCTTACTACTCAGGCAAGAACTCCTTCTTTGACTGATCCATCTTGAACACCTTCAAGATCATGTCAAGGTATGTGCTCATTTGAAAGTACTATTGAGCGGTTTTTGATCTATCCTCATAGACCTTGATGCTCAATTTTCAAGTAGCTTAATCCAGGTTTTCACTTGAAAAACACTTTTCAAATAACCCTATATGCTTTACAGAAAATTCTACATCATTTCTGATCATCAATATGTCAACGACACATACTTATCAGAAATTCTATAGTGCTCCCACTCACTTCTTTGGAAATACAAGTTTCTCATAAACTTTGTATAAACCCAAAATCTTTGATCATCTCATCAAAGCGCACATTCCAACTCCGAGATGCTTACTCCAGTCCTTAGAAGGATCGCTGGAGCCAGCATACCTTTTAGCATCCTTAGGATCGACAAAACCTTTCTGATTGTATCACATACAACCTTTCCTTAGAAAACTGGTAAGGAAACTCGTTTTGACATCCATCTGCCAGATTTCATAAATGCAGCTAATGCTAACATGATTCCAACGGACTTAAGCATCGCTACGGATGAGAAGATCTCATCGTAGTCAACTCCTTGAACTTGTGAAAAACTCTTCGCCACAAGTCGAGCTTCATAGACGATGACATTACCGTCCACGTCCGTCTTCTTCTTAAAGATCCATTTATCTCAATGGCTTGCCGATCATTGGGCAAGTCCACCAAAGTCCATGCTTTGTTCTGATACATGGATCCTATCTCGGATTTCATGGCTTCTAACCATTTGTCGGAATTTGGGCCCACCATCGCTTCTCCATAGCTCGTAGGTTCATTGTTGTCTAGCAACATGACCTTCAAGACAGGATCACCGTACCACTCCGAAGCAGTACGCGTCCTTGTCATCCTACGAGGTTCGGTAGTGACTTGATCCGAAACTTCATGATCACTATCATAAGCTTCCACTTCAATTGGTGTAGGTGCCACAGGAACAACTTCCTGTGCCCTGCTACACACTTGTTGAAGTGACGGTTCAATAACCTCATCAAGTCTCCACCATCCTCCCACTCAATTCTTTCGAGAGAAACCTTTCCTCAAGAAAGGACCCGATTCAAGAAACAATCCCTATTGCTTTCGGATCTGAATTAGGAGGTATACCCAACTGTTTTGGGTGTCCTATGAAGATGCATTTTATCCGCTTTGGGTTCGAGCTTATCAACCTGAAACCTTTTTCACATAAGCGTCGCAACCCCAAACTTTTAAGAAACAACAACTTAGGTTTCTCCAAACGGTGTCGTCTCAATAGAATTACGTGGTACCCTATTAAAGTGAGTGTGGTTGTGTCTAATGCCTAACCCATGAACGATAGTGGTAATTCGATAAGAGACATCATGGTGCGCACCATATCCAATAGGGTGCAACTATGATGTTCGGACACACCATCACATTATGGTGTTCCAGGCGGTATTAATTGTGAAACAATTTCCACAATGTCTTAATTGTGTGCCAAACTCGTAACTCAGATACTCATCTCTATGATCATATCATAGACATTTTATCTTCTTGTCACGATGATCTTCAACTTCACTCTGAAATTACTTGAACCATTCAATAATTCAAACTTGTGTTTCATCAAGTAAATATACTCAACATCTACTCGAATCATCTATGAAGTAAGAACATAACGATATTCACTGCATGCCTTAGCACTCATTGGACTGCACACATCAAAATATGTTACTTCCAACAAGTTGCTATCTTGTTCCATTTTACTGAAAAACGAGGCTTTTCAGTCATCTTGCCCATGTGGTATGATTTGCATATCTCAAGTGATTCAAAATCAAGTGAGTCCAAACGATCCATCTTCATGGAGTTTCATTATGCGTATACACCAATAGACATGGTTTGCATGTCTCAAACTTTTCAAAAACGAGTGAGTCCAAAGATCCATCAACATGGAGCTTCATCATGCGTTTTACACCAATATGACTTACATGGCAGTGCCACAAGTAAGTGGTACCATCATTACTATCTTATATCCTTTTGGCATGAAAATGTGTATCACTACGATCGAGATTCAATAAACCATTCCTTTTAGGTACTAGACCATTGAAGGTATTATTCAAATAAACAGAGTAACCATTATTCTCCTTAAATGAATAACTGTATTGCGACAGACATAATCCAATCATGTCTATGCTCAACGCAAACACCAATAACAATTATTTAGGTTTAACACCAATCTCGATGGTAGAGGGAGCGTGCGATGCTTGATCACATCAACCTTGGAAACACTTCCAACACATATCGTCAGCTCACCTTTAGCTAGTCTCCGTTTATTCCGTAGCTTTTATTTCGAGTTGCTAACACTTAGCAACCGAACCGGTATCTAATACCCTAGTGCTACTAGGAGTACCAGTAAAGTACACATTAACATAATCTATATCCAATATACTTCTATCGATCTTGCTAGCCTTCTTATCTACCAAGTATCTAGGGTAATTCTGCTCCAGTGGCTGTTCCCCTTATTACAGAAGCACTTAGTCTCGGGTTTGGGTTCAACCTTGGGTTTCTTCATTAGAGCAGCAGCTGATTTGCTGTTTCATGAAGTATCCCTTCTTGCCCTTGCCCTTCTTGAAACTAGTGGTTTCACCAACCATCAACAATTGATGCTCCTTCTTGATTTCTACTTTCACGGTGTCAAACATCGCGAATACCTCAAGGATCATCATATCTATCCCTGATATGTTATAGTTCATCAAGAAGCTCTAGCAGCTTGGTGGCAATGACTTTGGAGAAACATCACTATCTCATCTGGAAGATTAACTCCCACTCAATTCAAGTGATTGTTTCACTCGGACAATCTGAGCACAAGTTCAACGGTTGAGCTTTTCTCCCTTAGTTTGCAGGCTAAGAAAATCGTCGGAGGTCTTATACCTCTTGACGTGGGCACGAGCCTCAAATCCCAATTTCAGCCCTCGAAACATCTCATATGTTCCGCGACGTTTCGAAAAATGTCTTTGGTGCCTCAACTCTAAACCGTTTAACTGAACTATCACGTAGTTATCAAAACGTGTATGTCCGATGTTCGCAACATCCACAGACGACGTTTGGGGTTCAGCACACTGAGCGGTGCATTAAGGACATAAGCTTTCTACTATCCGCATAATCGCTACTGTCAACTTTCAACTATATTTTCTCTAGGAACACATCTAAACAGTGGAACTAAAGCGCGAGCTTACGACATAATTTGCAAAGATCTTTTGATTATGTTCAGGATAACTAAGTTCATCTCATGAACTCCCACTCAGATAGACATCCCTCTAGTCATCTAAGTGATTACATGATCCGAGTCAACTAGGCCGTGTCCGATCATCACGTGAGACGGACTAGTCATCATTGGTGAACATCTTCATGTTGATCGTATCTACTATACGACTCATGCTCGACCTTTCGGTCTCTTGTGTTCCGAGGCCATGTCTGTACATGCTAGGCTCGTCAAGTTAACCTAAGTGATTCGCGTGTGTAAATCTGGCTTACACCCGTTGTATGTGAACGTAAGAATCTATCACACCCGATCATCACGTGGTGCTTCGAGACGACGAACTTTCGCAACGGTGCACAGTTAGGGGGAACACTTTCTTGAAATTTTAATAAGGGATCATCTTATTTACTACCGTCGTTCTAAGCAAATAAGATGCATAAACATGATAAAAATCACATGCAATCAAATAGTGACATGATATGGCCAATATCATTTTGCTCCTTTTGATCTCCATCTTCGGGGCTCCATGATCATCATCGTCACCGACATGACACCATGATCTCCATCATCATGATCTCCATCATCGTGTCTTCATGAAGTTGTCTCGCCAACTATTACTTCTACTACTATGGCTACCGGTTAGCAATAAAGTAAAGTAATTACATGGCGTTGTTCAATGACACGCAGGTCATACAATAAATTAAGACAACTCCTATGGCTCCTGCCGGTTGTCATACTCATCGACATGCAAGTCGTGATTCCTATTACAAGAACATGATCAATCTCATACATCACATATATTCATCACATTCTTCTTGGCCATATCACATCACATAGCATACCCTGCAAAAACAAGTTAGACGTCCTCTAATTGTTGTTTGCATGTTTTACGTGGCTTCCATGCACTACAAGAAATATGTCAACTTATGACCTTCTGTCAGTGACCCTGGAAGAATTGGTCATAGATTTATGACCATTTGAGACCAATTGGTCAAAAGTTGTTCGAGGGGCTCCAAACCCTAAACCATTGCGACCATTTTGGTCAGAAAGGTCATAATTTCCTTACATGAAATGGTCATAAAGCTAACAGCGCTAGTCCACTGCCTTATTTCTAGTTGTTAACGACCAATATAGATGGTCATAGCCTTGTAAATTGTGGTGGGTTGCTATGACTAGGCGCCACCTCATCAGTTTTGCCTATGTGTCATGTCCATATGGCAGTTTTTGCCCTAGGTTGTGAAGCAACCTATATTTCTGTCATTCCCAAAATTCCCAAAAAAATCTCATAAATTCTTTGGGTCATATCTTCGTCAAATATGTAAAAACCTTCCTTGCCTAGTTAAAAAATAATTCAAAAATATTCATTTTCCTATTCTGTTCAGAGTAACAGTTTGTGAAGGAAGTACCACTTTGGCATGTCCAAATAGTATCCATTTTCTACAGTACTTTCCTATGCCCAAATAACCATCCTCCACCAAATGCCAGCTCAATCCATTCATTATTTTGAGCCGAGCTTCAACATTCGTATTTATGTCCAGTGTGGTGGTTTGCAAAGCAAGTACCACCTAGGGTCCTCCTTTTGAGCTGAAAATTTGTGAAGACGGTCTTCTTAGTAACTGATCATCCTCAGCCAAAACTCACGCCCATTAGCCATGTATATTTCCCGTACCGCTAATCAAACACTTGGCCGCTAATTCATGTTTGAGCATCGATCGGTCTCCTCGTGAGAATCTTATGTTGTAATTTTGTTCCTAGCACCTACCTAGGGAGTGCTCAACCCACTAGACATGCCTAGGCTGCCCAGAACACATGGCAACGCCACGGTCACGCGGTGACCACACGGCGGGCATGCGAGTTTACGCGCTCTAGAGTTGGGGCCCTCGGCCACCGCCCAAACCTCGATGTATCACCACCAAACGATGTATTTATGATTAAATAGGTACTTATGTAACTAGAAATGATTTTTGGAAAAAATAAATAGCAAACTATGAGGCAGCTGCAGTTCAAATTTGACCCGCTTCCAACTAAATCGACGGGAATTTGTCTTTTTCACCAGAGGTGGATCAAAACTTTTGACACCCAACCATTTTGTCAATTGTGAATTAAATATGTCCTAATATTTTATAAAAATGATTTGGTACAATTTTGCAACAAATATATGGTAGGTCCTTCACAAAAAAACCTCATTTCGGGCACTCGAAAAATGGAAAATGAATTTTCCGTGCAAAGAAAATGAAAACTCCCTTTGGCAACATTGTTTGGAATTCCAAGATGCACCCTTGTGCACAATATGAGATCATTTGAACAAACTATGCCATGAATGTGACCATGAGATTGAGCGTTTGGGTTGAAATCCATGAATCTTCACACATGATAGCTCATTTATGAGAACACTTTTCTAAAATAATTTCTGTATTACAAGATTATTATTTTTCCTGGAAACTTGGTCACACATAATGACACAATGCGAAGGTTTTCCAATTTTTTGATTTTTTTTTGAATTTTTTATGCCCGTTTGAAAATGCGGTCAAAATGGTGGGCTTGACCGTTCCTAGCTAGTGGTTGAATCTTGGAAAACTTTTGATGTTTCTCTGATTAAATAGGTACTTATGTACCTAGAAATGATTTTTGGGAAAAATAAATAGCAAATTATGAGGCAGTTGCAGTTCAAATTTGACCCGCTTCCAACGGAATCAGCGGGAATTTGTCTTTTTCACCAGAGGTGGATCAAAACTTTTGACACCCAACCATTTTGTCAATTGTGCATTAAATATGTCCTAATATTTTATAAAAATGATTTGGCACAATTTTGCAACAAATATATGGTAGGTCCTTCACAAAAAAACCTCATTTCGGGCACTCGAAAAATGGAAAATGAATTTTCCGTGCAAAGAAAATGAAAACTCCCTTTGGCAACATTGTTTGGAATTCCAAGATGCACCCTTGTGCACAATATGAGATCATTTGAACAAACTATGCCATGAATGTGACCATGAGATTGAGCGTTTGGGTTGAAATCCATGAATCTTCACACATGATAGCTCATTTATGAGAACACTTTTCTAAAATAATTTCTGTATTACAAGATTATTATTTTTCCTGGAAACTTGGTCACACATAATGACACAATGCGAAGGTTTTCCAATTTTTTGATTTTTTTTTTGAATTTTTTATGCCCGTTTGAAAATGCGGTCAAAATGGTGGGCTTGACCGTTCCTAGCTAGTGGTTGAATCTTGGAAAACTTTTGATGTTTCTCTGATTAAATAGGTACTTATGTACCTAGAAATGATTTTTGGGAAAAATAAATAGCAAATTATGAGGCAGCTGTAGTTCAAATTTGACCCGCTTCCAACTGAATCAGCGGGAATTTGTCTTTTTCACCAGAGGTGGATCAAAACTTTTGACACCCAACCATTTTGTCAATTGTGCATTAAATATGTCCTAATATTTTATAAAAATGATTTGGTACAATTTTGCAACAAATATATGGTAGGTCCTTCACAAAAAAACCTCATTTCGGGCACTCGAAAAATGGAAAATGAATTTTCCGTGCAAAGAAAATGAAAACTCCCTTTGGCAACATTGTTTGGAATTCCAAGATGCACCCTTGTGCACAATATGAGATCATTTGAACAAATTATGCCATGAATGTGACCATGAGATTGAGCGTTTGGGTTGAAATCCATGAATCTTCACACATGATAGCTCATTTATGAGAACACTTTTCTAAAATAATTTCTGTATTACAAGATTATTATTTTTCCTGGAAACTTGGTCACACATAATGACACAGTGCGAAGGTTTTCCAATTTTTTGATTTTTTCTGAATTTTTTATGCCCGTTTGAAAATGCGGTCAAAACGGCGGGCTTGACCGTTCCTAGCTAGTGGTTGAATCTTGGAAAACTTTTGATGTTTCTCTAATTAAATAGATACTTATGTACCTAGAAATGATTTTTGGAAAAAATAAATAGCAAACTATGAGGCAGCTGCAGTTCAAATTTGACCCGCTTCCACCTGAATCAGCGGGAATTTGTCTTTTTCACGAGAGGTGGATCAAAACATTTTACACCCAACCATTTTGTCAATTGTGCATTAAATATGGCCTAGTATTTTATAAAAATGATTTGGTCCAATTTTGCAACAATTATTTGGTAGTTCCTTCACAAAAAAACCTCCTTTCGGGCACTCGAAAAATGGAAAATGGTTTTTTCGTCCAACGAAAATGAAAACTTCCTTAGGCAACATTGTTTGCCATTCCAATATGCACCCTTGTGCACAATATGAGATCATTTGAACAAACTATGCCATGAATGTGGCCATAAGATTGATCATTTGGCTTGAAAGCCATTGATCTCCACACATGATAGCTCGTTTCTAAGAACACTTTTTTAAAATAATTTCCGTATTACAAGTTTGTTATTTTTCCTAGGAACTTGGCCACATATGATGACACAATGCGAAGGTTTCCCAATTTTTTGATTTTTTTTGAATTTTTTATGCCCGTTCCAAAATGCGGTCAAAACGGCGGGAATGACCGTTCCTAGCTAGTGGTTGAATCTTGGAATTTTTTTTGTGTTTCTCTGATTAAATAGATACTTATGTACCTAGAAATGATTTTTGGAAAAAATAAATAGCAAACTATAATGCAGCTGCAGTTCAAATTTGACCCGCTTCCAACTAAATCGGCGGAAATTTGTCTTTTTCACGAGAGGTGGATCAAAAAAATTTACACCCAACCATTTGGTCAATTGTGCATTAAATATGGCCTAGTATTTTATAAAAATGATTTGGTCCAATTTTGCAACAATTATTTGGTAGTTCCTTCACAAAAAAACCTCCTTTCGGGCACTCGAAAAATGGAAAATGGTTTTTTCGTCCAACGAAAATGAAAACTTCCTTAGGCAACATTGTTTGCCATTCCAATATGCACCCTGTGCACAATATGAGATCATTTGAACAAACTATGCCATGAATGTGGCCATAAGATTGATCATTTGGCTTGAAAGCCATTGATCTCCACACATGATAGCTCGTTTCTGAGAACACTTTTTTAAAATAATTGCCGTATTACAAGTTTGTTATTTTTCCTAGGAACTTGGCCACATATGATGACACAACGCGAAGGTTTCCCAGTTTTTTGATTTTTTTGAATTTTTTATGCCCGTTTTAAAATGCGGTCAAAACGGCGGGAAAGACCGTTCCTAGCTAGTGGTTGAATCTTGGAATTTTTTTTGTGTTTCTCTGATTAAATAGATACTTATGTACCTAGAAATGATTTTTGGAAAAAATAAAGAGCAAACTATAATGCAGCTACGGTTCAAATTTGACCCGCTTCCAACTAAATCGGCGGAAAGTTGTCTTTTTCACGAGAGGTGGATAAAAGCTTTTGACACCCAACCATTTGGTCAATTATGCATTAAATATGTCCTAGTATTTTAGAAAATTGATTTGGTCCAATTTTGCAACAAATATATGGCAGGTCCTTCACAAAAAAACTCTTTTTGGGCACTCCAAAAATGGAAAATTGATTTTTCGTTATTCAAGGAATAACACTACTAATTATTTGAAAACTTAACTAACATTGTCATAAAAAGAGAAGGAAACTTACCATCGGGCATTGTGGTGCTGCGTTGGAGCTCACGCTGCAATGGAGTTTCGCCGGGCGTTGTGGTGCTGTGTTGGTAGCACCTATTGTTAATCAATTACGACAATTTTAGATGGTCATAAGCCCGCACTTCTTCTGATTGGTCTATGGGCAAGTCACGCGGATCAAGCATTACAGACCGTCGGATACTACCAGATCCAACGGCCCACGCCCTCATCCTCTCGCCACCCACACCCACCCGAAAGCAGCTCCCCTCACCTACACCACACGTCGTTGAGGACACTGACATGTGGGCCTAATTCCTCGCGAGCCCACCTATCAGTGGACGAATGCCACCACTCACCCACCGCACACCACTCACCCACCGCACACCACTCACCCCCCCTCTCCCCCGCACACCACCCCCCCCCACGATCCGCAGCCCAAACCCTAACCCCTCTCCCCTCTCCCTCCATTGGACCGCCGCCGCCACCTACGACGGCCGATCCCGCCGCGACCTCCCCTCCCACCTCAAGCCGCTCCTCCTCGCCTTCGTGGATGACCACCTGCTCCCGCCATTCGCGCCCTCCCTGCTCGTCATTGCCTCGCTCCTCACCCGCGGATCGCAGAGCATCTCATGGCATCCCCGGCGCGGCCAGCCTCCGTCTCCGGCCCCTTCGGCTCCGCCGCCGACCTCGCCATCTTCTCCACTCTGACCACGACGCGGCGGGCGGATCCAGGCCGTGCGAGCGAGACGGCGGCCAGATCCTCGATGGCGAGGACACGCAGCGGTCCCCGCCGGCCAAATCAGGTCCGTCTCCTCCCGCAGCTGAGTTGTTTTACAGGCGATTTGCCTCGCATGGCCACGACCTCTGACCCCTTCTCATTGATTTGCTCGGGCGGCCGCCTCTCCCACCATCGACGGTGCGTGCTCAACGCAGAGATCCGCCGCGCCAAGGCCAAGCTCCTCAAGGAGGATCCACCCAAGCTACACGCCGGCCACAGCCCCCGCTCCCCATGCAGCAGCTGTCGCCGCCGTGTACCTCGACAGATCTGCCGCCCTCGACAGCGTCAGACGAAGGCGGGGCCTCCGCCGCTGCAGGCATAGTCGCCTCTGCCGCTGCGGTCCTCAACCGACCCTGCCGCCCTCGTCCAAGGCATCCTCATGTGCAACACTAGCTCGATTAGGTGAGCTCGCATGGCCTTGTTCACTCAGTTTTCTACATGCGCCTGATCCATGCAGGTCAGGGATCAGTGATTGAATTGTTTAGACACCTTTTTTGGACAAAACTTGTTTATTTGTGTCGTCATTAAAGAAGGATGAAGATTTGCACCTTTGCATTAGTGAATTATAAAGAGAAGTGAACATATAAATATAGGCCAATTTGCTAGCATTCTGGTGCTTATCAACACTCAAAATCCGCTTGTCTAGCTTCAACCTATCTTGCTTTGCTATGAATATTCCTTTGGGATGACTAAAACTGGAGCTATACTAGCCTATCTCTGCTATGTTCCATCCACTGTATCTGTTTAACCAACCTGATCCTCCAAACATAAAAGCTCATGTGTGTACTGAATCATGTGTTATTTAGTTAGCTGAGCAGTATCTTTAGTTTTCTAATGATTGCTCAACTCTCAACTCTGAATAAATAAGTAGCTGACCCTATTGGTTCTTTCTTTCTTCAGGGCTATGAGTTGATGGCCACGCTGCTGTTTTGCCCTACTTGATAATTCTTTTACTGTCCGGTCTGCTCTGCTCTGCATAGTTTCCAGTTGCTTATAAAATGATAAAACTGTGGTGATGTGAGGTCCGCCAATGGTTTGTAATTTTGGTTTCATCACCAACCTCTCCATCTAGCTTCTTCTTCACATCATATCATATTTGCACCTGCTACTGCATCATGGATTGGATGGTCACCTACTAGCTAAGTAGATTAGCTTGTATTGCCATCGAATTAGTCAATATTGTTTCACTTGGCTTGTTTCTTGTACTAGGTCTGTCAATTACAGCATAAACAAACAAATTGCTTAGCTCTCAACTATGAATACATAGCTAGCTGAACCTGTTCTTTCTTTCTCTCTAAAGAGCTATGACTTACATGGGTCAAGCTGCTATTTTTCTATGCTCGATGATACTATTGTTGCCTGTATACTGATACATGTGGTGATATTTACCCGAACTGAATTTGTGAATGTACCATTATTTTCCTGCTCACAAGCATTTGATCTCTACTGGAATATTAGTGTTTTTTATGGGAGGAATATCACAATAGTAGTGCATTTTCCTGCTGTTTTATGGGAAGCCTCCTCCCATTATCACAATATCACAATACTGTAGCCATTAAAGCTTGTTCATCCATAAATTTTACATTACATACATTGTGCTATATATAGTGGCCGTTCAAACTTGTTAAACAACCTTCTATTGTTGTTCCTGTAATCTCTGATTTGTAGCATTGTTGGTTTTGCTCTTTTTTTTGTCTTAAAACTTGATGGGCCAAAGATCCTTTGTTTGTATGTTATCATCACTATGATCTTCAGTTTTCCATACACTGTGATCTTCAGTTTTTCATTGCGTGTTTTTTCTGCAGTTTGCTTGGTGTGTGGACAGGGCCAAAGGACAAGATGCTTCAATCCAGCGAGGACAGAGCCAAATGACCAAAGTTTGTTCATCTGTTGCCAAGGTGACCCCTCTCCTCCTCCTCTCTATTTTTTGTTCATTTTCTCATATGATCTGATGCGTGCTCTCTTGCTTGGTGTGTGTGCAGTTTGGTACCATCCCATGGGGAGGGCCAGGGACAAGCTGCTCCGATCCAGCGAGGATGCCCACCATCTATTGTTAAGGTGATCTCTCTCTCTCTCTCTACATATATATATATATACATATCATGTTATGATGATTCTCAGCCCCGCCCCGCCTTTAAGCTATGCATTCAGAAGAAACATTCTATAGTAAAGTATGGGGTTGTTGATTAAACTGCTGCTGTGTTCACTTCAATGAGAAAAAGTGTAGTTAATTCAGGTTGTGAACATTTCTTAGGAGTTATATTAAGACACATACTGTATGAGAAAAACTGCTGCTGTTGTGTTCACTTCAATGAGAAAAACTGCTGTTGTGTTCACTTCAATGAGAAAAACTGCTGTTGTGTTCACTTCAATGAGAAAAACTGTTGCTGTGTTCACTTCAACTGAGTTACTCCTTTTTTGAATGGAATGTTCATAATATATTGTCTCCAGTTTTTTTAATTTTTATCAGCTGATTCATGTAACAGGGCGTCCGTGGAAGGCCCAGTCCTGACTCTCCAGTGAGCCGGCATTTGATCGCTATTGAAGGAGCTACATGTAGAAGAAGAAAATACTTGTAGAGCTTGTAACTGATTCCCATAGTTGTAGAGCTTGTATCAGCTAAGCTTGTATTACGTGTAACTTGTAGAACTTGTAAATGCTACAGCTTGTAGGACTTGTCATTTGTAGAGCTTGTAAATAAGCTTGTATATGCTACAGCTTGTAGGACGTGTCATTTGTAGAGCTTGTATTGAATCTGGCTATTGTTATTTGAAGTATCTTGTGTGTTTTTCCTTGCCAATTTAACTACTAGTTATTTTCTTATTGTCAAATTGAAATATGAAGAATCTGGGCCTAATAGCTAGGACCCACTTATCAGAACCTGACAAGTGGGATCTGTTTAACTAGTGGACCCATTTTATAAAAAAACTAAAACTGTTGTACAAAAAGGCCATGACCCATAAAATAAAAAGGCCAAATTGTTGGGCTAGGCCCATGTAGCTAGAGAAAATTAATAGAGAAAATATACAGTAAAAAGGCCGAATTGTTTGGCTCGGCCCATGTAGAAAATCGAATTGGACCGAGCTGAATCTTGTGCCACATCAGCTTGCCACGCTGGATGCCTATGTGGCCTGGGGGAGGTTGCTAGTGACCAAAACGCCACAATAGGAATATTTTGGTCGTAAACGTCTTTGACCATTCTAGAAGAAAGGTCTCTATAGTCAGTTTATGACGGCCAGCTTTTGACCTTCTGTTTTTGGTCACAAAAAGGTCGTAAATGGAAATTTGTGACCTTTCAGTGACCAATAGTGGTGGTCACAAGTTGACATATTTCTTGTAGTGATGGGTTTCTAGCAAGAACGTTTCTTACCTACGCAAAACCATAACGTGATATGCCAATTGCTATTTACCCTTCATAAGGACCCTTTTCATCGAATCTGTTCCGACTAAAGTGGGAGAGACTGGCACCCGCTAGCCACCTTATGCACCAAGTGCATGTCATTCGGTGGAACCTGTCTCACGTAAGTGTACGTGTAAGGTCGGTCCGGGCCGCTTCATCCCACAATACCGTCGAAACAAGATTGGACTAGTAACGGTAAGCATACTGAACAAAATCAACGCCCACAACTACTTTGTGTTCTACTCGTGCAAAGAATCTACGCAATAGACCTAGCTCATGATGCCACTGTTGGGGAACGTAGCAAAAATTCCAAATTTTCTACGCATCACCAAGATCAATCTATGGAGTAATCTAGCAACGAGGGGAAGGAGAGTGCATCTACATACCCTTGTAGATCGCTAAGCGGAAGCGTTCAAGAGAACGGGGTTGAAGGAGTCATACTCGTCGTGATCCAAATCACCGGAGATCCTAGTGCCGAACGGACGACACCTCCGCGTTCAACACACGTACAGCCCGGTGACGTCTCCCATGCCTTGATCCAGCAAGGAGAGAGGGAGAGGTTGAGAAAGACTCCATCCAACAGCTGCACAACGGCGTGGTGATGATGGAGGAGCGTGGCAATCCAGCAGGGCTTCGCCAAGCACCGCGGGAGAGGAGAAGGGAGAGAGGTAGGGCTGCGCCAGGGAGAGGTCAAAACTCATGTGTTGGCAGCCCCAAAACCCTCAAGTATATATAGGGGAGAGAGAGGGGGTGCGCCCCCTCTAGGGTTTCCACCCCAAGGGGTGCGGCAGCCCCAATCCCATCTAAGGGTGGCGGCCAAGGGGAGAGAGGGGGGAAACTTGCCCCCCATGTTAGGTGGAAGCACCCCCTCCCCAAACCCTAGGCGCCTTGGGCCCTTGTGGGGGCGCACTAGCCCACCTGGGGCTGGTCCCCTCCCACACTTGGCCCATGCAGCCCTCCAGGGCCGGGGGCCCCACTTGGTGGACCCACGGGACCCTCCCGGTGGTCCCGGTATGTTACCGATAAAACCCGAAACTTTTCCGGTGACCAAAACAGGACTTCCCATATATAAATCTTTACCTCCGGACCATTCCGGAACTCCTCATGACGTCCGGGATCTCATCCGGGCCTCCGAAACAACATTCGGTAACCACATATGAACTTCCTTTATAACCCTAGCGTCATCGAACCTTAAGTGTGTAGACTCTACGGGTTCGGGAACCATGCAGACATGACCGAGACGTTCTCCGGTCAATAACCAATAGCGGGATCTGGATACCCATGTTGGCTCCCACATGTTCCACGATGATCTCATCGGATGAACCACGATGTCAAGGACTCAATCGATCCCGTATACAATTCCCTTTGTCTAACGGTATAGTACTTGCCCGAGATTCGATCGTCGGTATAGCGATACCTTGTTCAATCTCGTTACCGGCAAGTCTCTTTACTCGTTCCGTAACACATCATCCCGTGATCAACCCTTTGATCACATTGTGCACATTATGATGATGTCCTACCTAGTGGGCCCAGAGATACCTCTCCGTTTACACGGAGTGACAAATCCCAGTCTCGATTTGTGCCAACCCAACAGACACTTTCGGAGATACCTGTAGTGCACCTTTATAGCCACCCAGTTACGTTGTGACGTTTGGTACACCCAAAGCATTCCTACGGTATCCGGGAGTTGCACAATCTCATGGTCTAAGGAAATGATACTTGACATTAGAAAAGCTTTAGCATACGAACTACGATCTTTGTGCTAGGCTTAGGATTGGGTCTTGTCCATCACATCATTCTTCTAATGATGTGATCCCGTTATCAACGACATCCAATGTCCATGGTCAGGAAACCGTAACCATCTGTTGATCAACGAGCTAGTCAACTAGAGGCTTACTAGGGACATGGTGTTGTCTATGTACCCACACATGTATCTGAGTTTCCTATCAATACAATTATAGCATGGATAATAAACGATTATCATGAACAAGGAAATATAATAATAACTAATTTATTATTGCCTCTAGGGCATATTTCCAACAGATCATACCATCGTAGTGCTTAAGTGAAGCCCTGTGCCGGTAGCATCATCATCACCATCGCCACGCCGTCGTGCTGACGGAACTCACCCTCGTCCTCAACTGGATCAAGAGCACGAGGCTCGTCATCGAGCTGAACGTGTGTTGAACGCGGAGGTGTCGTACGTTCGGTACTTGATCGGTTGGATCGCGAAGAAGTTCGACTACATCAACCGCGTTATTGAAACGCTTCCACTCTCCCTTCTCGTTGCTATGCATCACCTAGATAGATCTTGCGTGATCATAGGAAAAATTTAAATTTACCGCGTTCCCCAACGGTGGCATCTAAGCCAGGTCTATGCGTAAATGTTATATGCACGAGTAGAACACAAAGAGTTGTGGGCGCTAATATTCATACTGCTTACCACCAACATCTTACTTTGATTTGGCGGTATTGTTGGATGAAGCGGCCCAGACCGACATTACATGACCGTGTTCATGAGACTGGTTCTACCGACGTGCTTTTGCACATAGGTGGCTGGTGGGTGTCTGTTTCTCCACCTTTAGTTCAATCGAGTTTGACTATGGTCGGTCCTTGTTGAAGGTTAAAATAGCACACTTGATGAAAAATCATTGTGGTTTTGATGCGTAGGTAAGAACGATTCTTGCTAGAAGCCCGTAGCAGCCACGTAAAACTTGCAACAACAAAGTAGAGGACGTCTAACTTGTTTTTGCAGGGCTTGCTGTGATGTGATATGGTCAAGACATGATGTGATATATTTTGTTGTATGAGATGATCATGTTTTGTAACAGAGTTATCGGCAACTGGCAGGAGCCATATGGTTGTCGCTTTATTGTATGCAAAGCAATCGCCATGTAATTGTTTTACTTTATCTCTAAGTAGTAGCGATAGTCGTAGTAACAATAGTTGGCGAGACGACAATGATGCTATGATGGACATCAAGGTGTCGCGCCGGTGATGATGGAGATCATGACGATGCTTCGGTGATGGAGATCATGGGCACAAGATGATGATGGCCATATCATTGCACATATTTTGATTGCGTGTGATGTTTATCTTTTATGCATCTTATTTTGCTTAGTACGACGGTAGCATTATAAGATGATCCCTTACTAAATTTCAAGGTATAAGTGTTCTCCCTGAGTATGCATCGTTGCTATAGTTTGTCATGCCGAGACACCCCGTGATGATCGGGTGTGATAAGCTCTACATTCACATACAACGGGTGCAAGCCAGTTTTGCACACGCAGAATACTCGGGTTAAACTTGACGAGCCTAGCGTATGCAGATATGGCCTCGCAACACTGAGACCGAAAGGTCGAACATGAATCATATAGTAGATATGATCGACATAGTGATGTTCACCATTGAAAGCTACTCCATCTCACGTGATGATCGGACATGGTTTAGTTGATTTGGATCACGTAATCATTTAGATGACTAGACGGATGTCTATCTAAGTGGGAGTTCTTCAGTAATATGATTAATTCAACTTTAATTTATCATGAACTTAGTCCTGATAGTTATTTTGCATGTCTATGTTATTGTAGATCAATGGCCTGTGCTACTATTGCTTTGAATTTTAATATGTTCCTAGAGAAAGCTAACTTGAAAGATGATGGCAGCAACTACACGGACTGGGTCCATAACTTGAGGATTATCCTCATTGCTACACAGAAGAATTACATCCTCGAAGCACCGCTGTGTGTCAGGCCTGCTGTTGATGCTACTGATGATGTTAAGAATGTCTGGCAGAGCAAAGCTGATGACTACTCAATAGTTCGGTGTGCCATGCTTTATGGCTTAGAATCGGGACTTTAAAGACATTTTGAACGTCATGGAGCATATGAGATGTTCCAAGAATTGAAGTTAATATTTCAAGCAAATGCCCGAGTTGAGAGATATGAAGTCTCCAACAAGTTCTACAGCTGCAAAATGGAGGAGAATAGTTCTGTCAGTGAACACATACTCAAAATGTCTGGGTACCATAACCACTTAACTCAATTGGGAGTTAACCTTCCCGATGATAGTGTCATTGATAGAGTTCTTCAATCACTGCCACTAAGCTATAAAGGCTTCATGATGAACTATAATATGCAAGGGATGAACAAGACAATTCCCGAGCTCTTCGCACTGCTAAAGGCTACGGAGGTAGAAATCAAGAAGGAGCATCAAGTGTTGATGGTCAACAAGACCACTAGTTTCAAGAAAAAGGGCAAAGGGAAGAAAGGGAACTTCAAGAAGAATGGCAAGAAAGTTGCTGCTCAGGAGAAGAAACCCAAATCTGGACCTAAGCCTGAAACTGAGTGCTTCTACTGCAAAGGGACTAGTCACTGGAAGCGGAACTGCCCCAAGTATTTGGCGGATAAGAAGGATGGCAAAGTGAAAGGTATATTTGATATACATGTTATTAATGTGTGCCTCACTAATGCTCGTAGTAGCGCCTGGGTATTTGATATTGGCTCTGTTGCTCATATTTGCAACCAGAAACAAGGGCTATAGATTAAACAAAGATTGGCTAAGGACGAGGTGACGATGGGCGTGGGAAATGGTTCCAAGGTTGATGTGATTGCCGTCGGCACACTACCTCTACATCTACCTTCGGGATTAGTTTTAGACCTAAATAATTGTTATTCGGTGCCTGATCCGTCTCCAACGTATCTACTTTTTCTCACGCTTTTCCTCTTGTTTTGGACTCTAATTTGCATGATTTGAATGAAACTAACCCCGGACTGACGCTGTTTTCAGCAAAACTACCATGGTGTTGTTTTTTGTGCAGAAATAAAAGTTCTCGGAATGGAACGAAACTTTGTGAGGATTTTTTATATCAATGATAAGAATTTTTGGAGCCAAGACCTGTAGGAGAGGGGCACCTGGGTGGGCACAACCTACCAGGGCGCGCCCCCCTCTCCTGGCGCGCCCAGGTGGGTTGTACCCACCTGGTGGCCCCGCAGATGACCTCCCTGATACTATAAAATCACATATTTCCAGAAAAAAGTCAGGGAGAAAGAATTATCGCGATCCACGAGAAGGAGCCGCCACCAAGCCCTGTTCTTCCTTGGGAGGGCAGATCTGGAGTTCGTTTGGGGCTCCTGAGAGGGGGTTCTTCGTTCTTCGTCATCACCAACCCATCTCCATCGCCAATTCCATGATGGTCCCCACTGGGAGTGAGTAATTCGTTCGTAGGCTCGCTGGACGGTGAGGAGTTGGATGAGATTCATCATGTAATCGATTTAGTTTTGTTAGGGCCTAATCCCTAGTATCCACTATGTTCTTAGATTGATGTTGCTATGACTTTGCCATGCTTAATGCTTGTCACTTTGGGCCTGGGTGCCATGAACTCAGATCTGAACCGTTTATGAATTCATCATTATATCCATGTTTTAGATCCGATCTTGCAAGTTATAGTCACCTACTAGGTTATGATCCGACAACCCTGGAGTGACAACAACCGGGCCCACTCTCAGTGATGACCGTAGTTTGAGGAGTTCATGTATTCACTATGTGTTAATGCTTTGTTTCGGTTCTCTATTAAAAGGAGGCCTTAATATCCCTTAGTTTCCAATATGGACCCCGCTGCCATGGGAGGGTAGGACAAAAGATGACATGCAAGTTCTTTTAATAAAGCACGTATAACTATTTACGGAATACATGCCTACATTATATTGATGAACTGGAGCTAGTGTTTTATCGCCCTAGGTTATAACTATCACATGATGAATATCATCCAACAAGTCGCCGATCCAATGCCTACGAATTTATCATATATTGTTCTTGCTAAGTTACTACTATTGCTACTGCTATCGTCACTGCTACTATATCACTGCTACCACTATTACTGTTACCATTACTACTACTGCTATCATCAAAACTATCATACTACTGTGCTACTAATCACTTTGCTATAGATAATTAATCTCCAGGTGTGCTCGAATTGACAACTCAGCTGCTAATACCTTCAAATATTCTTTGGCTCCCCTTGTGTTGAATCTATAAATTTGGGTTAAATACTTACCCTCGAAAACTGTTGCGATCCCCTATACTTGTGGGTTCTCAGTGCTAGCGTTGAGCATGAACATTATATCTGGATCTTGTTTGATGCGAGACGGTTATTCATTTAAATCAGAGAATAATGGTTGTTCTATTTATATAAATAATATCTTTTATGGTCATGCACCCTTGCTGAGTGGTCTATTTTTATTGAATCTCCATCATGATGATACACATGTTCATAATATTGAAGCCAAAAGATGCAAAGTTGATAATGATAGTGCAACTTATTTGTGGCACTGCCGTTTGGGTCATATCGGTGTAAAGCGCATGAAGAAACTCCATGCTGATGGACTTTTGGAATCACTTGATTATGAATCACTTGGTGCTTGTGAACCGTGCCTCATGGGCAAGATGACTAAAACTCCGTTCTCTGGAACAATGCAATGAGCTACTGACTTATTGGAAATAATACATACAGATGTATGCGGTCCAATGAGTGTTGAGGCTCGTGTCGGTTATCATTATTTTCTTACCTTCAAAGATGATTTGAGCAGATATGGGTATATCTACTTAATGAAGCATAAGTCTCAAACATTTGAAAAGTTCAAAGAATATCAGAGTGAAGTGGAAAATCATCATAACAAGAAAATAAAGTTTCTACGATCTGATCATGGAGGAGAATATTTGAGTTGCGAGTTTGGTATTCATTTGAAACAACATGGGATAGTTTCACAACTTACGCTACCTGGAACACCACAGCGAAATGGTGTGTCCGAACATTGTAACTGTACTTTATTGGATATGGTGCGATCTATGATGTCTCTTACTAATTTACCGCTGTCGTTTTGGGGTTATGCTTTAGAGACGGCTACATTCAATTTAAATATGGCACCATCAAAATCGATTGAGACGACACCTTATGAACTGTGGTTTGGCAAGAAGCAAAATTTGTCATTTCTTAAAGTTTGGGGCTGCGATGCTTATGTGAAAAAGCTTCAACCTGTTAAGCTCGAACCCAAATCGGAGAAGTGCGTCTTCATAGGATACCCAAAGGAAACTGTTGGGTACACCTTCTATCACAGATCCGAAGGCAAAAAATTTGTTGCTAAGAATGGATCCTTTCTAGAGAAGGAGTTTCTCTCGAAAGAAGTGAGTGGGAGGAAAGTAGAACTTGATGAGGTAATTGTACCTTCTCCCTTATTGGAAAGTAGTTCATCACAGAAATCAGTTCCAGTGATTCCTACACCAATTAGTGAGGAAGCTAATGATGATGATCATGAAACTTCAGAACAAGTTACTACCAAACCTCGTAGGTCATCCAGAGTGAGATCCGCACTAGAGTGGTACGGTAATCCTGTCCTGGAAGTCATGTTACTAGACCATGGTGAACCTACGAAATATGAGGAAGTGATGATGATCCCAGATTCCACGAAATGGCTTGAGGCCATGAAATCTGAGATGGGATCCATGTATGAGAACAAAGTGTGGACTTTGGTGGATTTGCCCAATGACCGGCAAGACATAGAAAGTAAATGGATCTTCAGGAAGAACACCGACACTGACAGTAATGTTACTGTCTACAAAGCTCGACTTGTTGCGAAAGGTTTTCGACAAGTTCAAGGAGTTGACTACGATGAGACTTTCTCACTCGTAGCGATGCTTAAGTCTATCTGAATCATGTTAGCAATTGCCGCATTTTATGATTATGAAATTTGGCAGATGGATGTCAAAACTGCATTCCTGAATGGATTTTTGGAAGAAGAGTTGTATATGATGCAACTAGAAGGTTTTGTCGATCCAAAGGGTGCTAACAAAGTGTGCAAGCACCAGCGATCCATTTATGGACTGGTGCAAGCCTCTCGGAGTTGGAATAAACGCTTTGATAGTGTGATCAAAGCACATGGTTTTATACAGACTTTTGGAGAATTTTGTATTAACAAGAAAGTGAGTGGGAGCTCTGTAGCATTTCTAATAGTATATGTGGATGACATATTATTGATTGGAAATGATATAGAGTTTCTGGATGGCATAAAGGGATACCTGAATAAGAGTTTTTCAATGAAAGACCTTGGAGAAGCTGCTTACATATTGGGCATCAATATCTATAGAGATAGATCAAGACGCTTAATTGGACTTTCACAAAGCACATACCTTGATAAAGTTTTGAAGAAGTTCAAAATGGATCAGTCAAAGAAAGGGTTCTTGCGTGTGTTACAAGGTTTGAAGTTGAGTCAGACTCAATGTCCGACCAGTGCAGAAGATAGAGAGAAAATGGAAGTCATTCCCTATGCTTCAGCCATAGGTTCTATCATGTATGCAATCCTGTATACCAGACCTGATGTGTGCCTTGCTACAAGCATAGCAGAGAGGTACCAAAGTAATCCAGGAGTGGAGCACTGGATAGCCGTCAAGAACATCCTGAAATACCTGAAAAGAACTAAGGATATGTTTCTCGTTTATGGAGGTGACAAAGAGCTCGTCATAAACAGTTACGTTGATGCAAGCTTTGACACTGATCCGGATGACTCTAAGTCGCAATCCGAATACATATTTTTATTGAATGGAGGAGCTGTCAGTTGGTGCAGTTCCAAGCAGAGCGTCGTGGCGGGATCTACGTGTGAAGAGGAGTATATTGCTGCTTCAGAAGCAGCAAATGAAGGAGTTTGGGTGAAGGAGTTCATATCCTATCTAGGTGTCATACCTAGTGCATCGGGTCCAATGAAAATCTTTTGTGACAATACTGGTGCAATTGCCTTGGCAAAGGAATCCAGATTTCACAAGAGAACCAAGCACATCAAAAGACGCTTTAATTCCATCTGTAATCAAGTATCAGAGGGGGGCAGAGAGATTTGCAAGATACATACGGATCTGAATGTTGCAGACCCGTTGACTAAGCCTCTTCCACGAGCAAAACATGATCAAGACCAAAACTCCATGGGTGTTAGAATCATTACTATGTAATCTAGATTATTGACTCTAGTGCAAGTGGGAGACTGAAGGAAATATGCCCTAGAGGCAATAATAAAGTTATTATTTATTTCCTTATTTCATGATAAATGTTTATTATTCATGCTAGAATTGTATTAACCGGAAACTTAGTACATGTGTGGATACATAGACAAAACATAGTGTCCCTAGTATGCCTCTACTTGACTAGCTCGTTAATCAACACTACTAGGGAAAAGCCTATACACAGAGGTATAGCAGTAGCGCTGGTTAAAATAGGGCGCTACTGCTAATTTGTAGTAGCGCGTTCATGCAAAGCGCGCTATAGCTCAAACATTAGCAGTAGAGCATGTTCAGAAACAAGCGTACCACTATAATTCCCACGGCTTAGCCGATAGGCTACACATAGTAGTAGCGATCCATATTGAACCGCGCTACCACTACGTCCTTTTTAGCAGCACGTTTTCTTCTAAACTCGCTACTGCTAAAGGATATAAAATTAAATGGAAAGCAAATAGAAAGGTAATTGAAAATGAAAGAAATAGAATAAGGTGAAAGGAAAAAAATAAAATGTGAAGAAAAATAAATGAAAAAGGGAAAAAAGAGAAAGGAGTAGCAGTAGCGTGCATACCAGAACGCGCTGTAGCTAACTTAGCAGCAGCGCGCTTTCTTGAACGCGCTACTGTTACTTCTGAATTAACCACTCACCGGCTCAAAATTTTGCTAAGTCCTCCATCCCCCCCTTTCCCCTACTCCTCTGTCGCCGCCGCCCGAGCCTGCGCTCACCGCTGCCGCCCGCCCTCAACCTCAGCGCCGCCGCCCGCCGCCGCCCTCGACCTCACCGCCGTCACCGTCGACCTTACCGCCGCCGCCCGAGCCCGCCCAGCACCGCCGCCTCCCGACCCCGAGCCCTCTCTCG
>NC_041381.1:423729345-423791661 GCF_002162155.2 Triticum dicoccoides
AAGCCCCCCACCCCTCCCCCACCCCATTTTTCTCTGCTTAGTTAGTACTAGATGTTTTTTAGTAGTAGTAGATGTTAATTTAGTGTTCATAAATAATGATTTTTAGTAGTTGAACTAGTTTAGTTTTAGTTGAACTAGTTTAGTAAGTAAATTAATACACTAGTTGAACTAGTTGAATTAATAGAACTAATGTATTTTTAGTAAGTACATTAATAAACTACTTGAACTAGTTTAGTTTTAGTTGAACTAGTTTAGTAAGTAAATTAATATAACTAGTTGAACTAGTTGAATTAATAGAGCTAATGTGTTGCTCATATAGGATATGTGGTTGCCCAAGTGGCCGGTCATGTTCAGGTTACACCTCCGAGTGGCCTATGTTTTGCCGGAGTGTTGATGAATTTCCGTTACGGCAAATTTCAGGCCCTCGATATGTCCTTTTTTTTAGCAAAGGTCATGCCGGATTTTTCCGTGAATTCTGGCATGACTTGTGCTAGAATATGTAGGAAATATCGAGTGGCCTGGATTTTCTCGAAAAATAATTATCTAATTTAGGTTTTTTAGTACATATATTTAATTGTACAAGTTTAATCATTGAATTATGAACGTAGGAAATGTCGTACTCGGATGACGACAGTCTCCCGGGGGAGTGCTGTTGGAAATATGCCCTAGAGGCAATAATAAATTGGTTATTATTATATTTCTTTGTTCATGATAATAGTCTTTTATTCATGCTATAACTGTATTATCCGGAAATCGTAATACACGTGTGAATACATAGACCACAATATGTCCCTAGTGAGCCTCTAGTTGACTAGCTCGTTGTGATCAACAGATAGTCATGGTTTCCTGACTATGGACATTGGATGTCGTTGATAACGGGATCACATCATTAGGAGAATGATGTGATGGACAAGACCCAATCCTAAGCCTAGCACAAAGATCGTGTAGTTCGTATGCTAAAGCTTTTCTAATGTCAAGTATCTTTTCCTTAGACCATGAGATTGTGCAACTCCCGGATACCGTAGGAATGCTTTGGGTGTACCAAACGTCACAACGTAACTGGGTGGCTATAAAGGTGCATTACAGGTATCTCCGAAAGTGTCTGTTGGGTTGGCACGAATCGAGACTGGGATTTGTCACTCCGTGTAAACGGAGAGGTATCTCTGGGCCCACTCGGTAGGACATCATCATAATGTGCACAATGTGACCAAGGGGTTGATCACGGGATGATGTGTTACGGAACGAGTAAAGAGACTTGCCGGTAACGAGATTGAACAAGCTATCGGTATACCAACGATCGAATCTCGGGCAAGTACAATACCGTTAGACAAAGGGAATTGTATACGAGATCGATTGAGTCCTTGACATCGTGGTTCATCCGATGAGATCATCGTGGAACATGTGGGAGCCAACATGGGTATCCAGATCCGGCTATTGGTTATTGACCGGAGAACGTCTCGGTCATGTCTGCATGTCTCCCGAACCCGTAGGGTCTACACACTTAAGGTTCGATGACGCTAGGGTTATAAAGGAAGTTTGTATGTGGTTATCGAATGTTGTTCGGAGTCCCAGATGAGATCTCGGACATCACGAGGAGTTCCGGAATGGTCCGGAGGTAAAGATTTATATATGGGAAGTCCTGTTTTGGTCACCGGAAAAGTTTCGGGTTTTATCGGTAACGTACTGGGACCACCAGGAGGGTCCCGGGGGTCCACCAAGTGGGGACACCTGCCCCAGAAGGCTGCGTGGGCCAAGTGTGGGAGGGGACCAGCCCCTAGGAGGGCTGGTGCGCCCCCCACAAGGGACCCAAGGCGCAAGGGAGAGTGGGAGGGGGCAAACCCTAGGGCAGATGGGCCCTAAGGCCCACCCCAGGCGCGCCTCCCCTCTCTCCCCCTCTTGGCCGCCTCCCCAAGCCCCATCTAGGGCTGGCCGCACCCCTTGGGAGGGGAAACCCTAGATGGGGGCGCAGCCCTCCCCTTCCCCTATATATATTGGAGGTTTTGGAGCAGCCCAACACAAGATGAGAACTTCTCCCTCTTGGTGCAGCCCTGCCTCTCTCCCTACTCCTCCTCTCCCGTGGTGCTTGGCGAAGCCCTGCTGGATTGCCACGCTCCTCCACCACCACCACGCCGTTGTGCTGCTGCTGGATGGAGTCTTCCTCAACCTCTCCCTCTCTCCTTGCTGGATCAAGGAATGGGAGACGTCACCGGGCTGTACGTGTGTTGAACGCGGAGGTGCCGTCCGTTCGGCACTAGGATCTCCGGTGATTTGGATCACGACGAGTACGACTCCTTCAACCCCGTTCTCATGAACGCTTCCGCTTAACGATCTACAAGGGTATGTAGATGCACTCTCCTTCCCCTCGTTGCTAGTTTCTCCATAGATAGATCTTGGTGACACGTAGGAAAATTTTGAATTTCTGCTACGTTCCCCAACAGTGGCATCATGAGCTAGGTCTATTGCGTAGATTCTTTGCACGAGTAGAACACAAAGTAGTTGTGGGTGTTGATTTTGTACAATATGCTTACCGTTACTAGTCCAATCTTGTTTCGACGGTATTGTGGGATGAAGCGGCCCGGACCGACCTTACACGTACTCTTACGTGAGACAGGTTCCACCGACTGACATGCACTTGGTGCATAAGGTGGCTAGCGGGTGCCAGTCTCTCCCACTTTAGTCGGAATAGATTCGATGAAAAGGGTCCTTATGAAGGGTAAATAGCAATTGGCATATCACGTTGTGGTTTTGCGTAGGTAAGAAACGTTCTTGCTAGAAACCCATAGCAGCCACGTAAAACATGCAAACAACAATTAGAGGATGTCTAACTTGTTTTTGCAGGGTATGCTTTGTGATGTGATATGGCCAAGAAGAATGTGATGAATGATATGTGATGTATGAGATTGATCATGTTCTTGTAATAGGATTCACGACTTGCATGTCGATGAGTATGACAACCGGCAGGAGCCATAGGAGTTGTCTTAAATTTATTGTATGACCTACGTGTCATTGAACAACGCCATGTAATTACTTTACTTTATTGCTAACCGGTAGCCATAGTAGTAGAAGTAATAGTTGGCGAGACAACTTCATGAAGACACGATGATGGAGATCATGATGATGGAGATCATGGTGTCATGCCGGTGACGATGATGATCATGGAGCCCCGAAGATGGAGATCAAAAGGAGCAAAATGATATTGGCCATATCATGTCACTATTTGATTGCATGTGATGTTTATTATGTTTATGCATCTTGTTTACTTAGAACGACGGTAGTAAATAAGATGATCCCTTACACCAATTTCAAGAAGTGTTCTCCCCTAACTGTGCACCGTTGCTACAGTTCGTCGTTTCAAAGCACCACGTGATGATCGGGTGTGATAGATCCTTACGTTCACATACAACGGGTGTAAGACAGATTTACACATGCAATACACTTAGGGTTAACTTGACGAGCCTAGCATGTACATACATGGCCTCGGAACACGGAGACCGAAAGGTCGAGCATGAGTCGTATAGTAGATACGATCAACATGAAGATGTTCACCGATGATGACTAGTCTATCTCACGTGATGATCGGACACGGCCTAGTTGACTCGGATCATGTAATCACTTAGATGACCCGAGGGATGTCTATCTGAGTGGGAGTTCATAAGATGAACTTAATTATCCTGAACATAGTCAAAAGGATTTTGCAAATTATGTCGTAGCTCGCGCTTTAGTTCTACTGTTTTAGATATGTTCCTAGAGAAAATATAGTTGAAAGTTGATAGTAGCAATTATGCGGACAGTAGAAAGCTTATGTCCTTAATGCACTGCTCAGTGTGCTGAACCCCAAACGTCGTTTGTGGATGTTGCGAACATCGGACATACACGTTTTGATAACTATGTGATAGTTCAGTTAAACGGTTTAGAGTTGAGGCACTAAAGACGTTTTCGAAACATCGCGGAACATATGAGATGTTTCAAGGGCTGAAATTGGGATTTCAGGCTCGTGCCCACGTCAAGAGGTATAAGACCTCCGACGATTTTCTTAAGCCTGCAAACTCAGGGAGAAAAGCTCAATCGTTGAGCTTGTGCTCAGATTGTCTGAGTGCAACAATCACTTGAATCGAGTGGGAGTTAATCTTCCAGATGAGATAGTAATGTTTCCCCAAAGTCATTGCCACCAAGCTGCTAGAGCTTCGTGATGAACTATAACATATCAAGGATAGAGATGATGATCCTTGAGGTATTCGCGTTGTTTGACATCGCGAAAGTAGAAATCAAGAAGGAGCATCAATTGTTGATGGTTGGTGAAACCACTAGTTTCAAGAAGGGCACGGGCAAGAAGGGATACTTCATGAAACGGCAAATCAGCTGCTGCTCTAGTGAAGAAACCCAAGGTTGAACCCAAACCCGAGACTAAGTGCTTCTGTAATAAGGGAACAGCCACTGGAGCAGCATTACCCTAGATACTTGGTAGATGAGAAGGCTGGCAAGGTCGATAGAAGTATATTGGATATACATTATGTTAATGTGTACTTTACTAGTACTCCTAGTAGCACCAGGGTATTAATATACCGGTGCAGTTGCTAAGTGTTAGTAACTCGAAATAAAAGAGCTACGGAATAAACGGAGACTAGCTAAAGGTGAGCTGACGATATGTGTTGGAAGTGTTTCCAAGTTTGATGTGATCAAACATCGCACTCTCCCTCTACCGTCAAGATTTTATTAAACCTGAATAATTGTCATTGTGTGTTTGCGTTGAGCATAGACATGATTGGATTATGTCTATCGCAATACGGTTATTCATTTAGGGAGAATAATGGTTACTCTATTTATTTGAATAACACCTTCATTGGTCTTGCACCTAAAGGAATGGTTTATTGAATCTCGATCGTAGTGATACACATTTTCATGCCAAAAGATATAAGATAGTGATGATAGTACCACTTACTTGTGGCACTGCCATGTAAGTCATATTGGTATAAAACGCATGAAGAAGGTCCATGTTGATGGATCTTTGGGCTCACTCGTTTTTAAAAGTTTGAGACATGCGAACCATGTCTATTGGTGTATATGCATGAAGAAACTCCATGCAAATGGACCGTTTGGACTCACTTGATTTTGAATCACTTGAGACATGCAAATCATACCACATTGGCAAGATGACTGAAAGCCTCGGTTTCAGTAAAATGGAACTAGAAAGCAACTTGTTGGAAGTAATACATTTCAATGTGTGCAGTCCAGTGAGTGCTGAGGCATGTAGTGGATATCATTATGTTCTTACTTCACAGATGATTTGAGTAGATGTTGAGTATATTTACTTGATGAATCACGAGTCTGAATTATTGAAAGGTTCAAGTAATTTCAGTGTGAAGTTGAAAGATTGTCGTGAGAAGAGGATAAAATATCTATGATATGATCATAGAGATGAATATCTGAATTACAAGTTTGGCACAGTATTAAGACATTGTGGAAATTGTTTCACAACTAATACAGCCTGGAACACCATAGTGTGATGGTGTGTCCGAACATCATAGTTGCACCCTATTGGATATGGTGCGTACCTTGATGTCTCTTATCGAATTACCACTATCGTTCATGGGTTAGGCATTAGAGATAACCACATTCACTTTAAATAGGGCACCACGTAATTCCGTTGAGATGACACCGTATGAATTATGGTTTAGAGAAACCTAAGTTGTCATTTCTTAAAGGTTTGGGGCTGCGATGCTTATGTGAAAAAGTTTCAGGATTGATAAGCTCGAACCCAAAGCGGATAAAATACATCTTCATAGGACACCCAAAACAGTTGGGTATACCTCCTAATTCAGATCCAAAAGCAATATGGATTGTTTCTTGAATCGGGTCCTTTCTCGAGGAAAGGTTTCTCTCGAAAGAGTTGAGTGGGAGGATGGTGGAGACTTGATGAGGTTATTGAACCATCACTTCAACCAGTGTGTAGCAGGGCACAGGAAGTTGTTCCCGTGGCACCTACACCAATTGAAGTGGAAGCTTATTGATCATGAAGTTTCGGATCAAGTCACTGCCGTACCTCGTAGGGTGACAAGGATACGTACTACTTCAGAGTGGTACGGTAATCCTGTCTTGAAGGTCATGTTGCTAGACAACAATGAACCTACGAGCTATGGAGAAGCGATGGTGGGCCCGGATTCCGATAAATGGCTCGAGGCCATAAAATCTGAGAGAGGATCCATGTATGAAAACAAAGTGTACACTTTGGAAGAACTACTTGATGGTCGTAAGGCTGTTAGGTACATATGGATTTTAAAAGGAAGACAGACAATGATGGTAAGTATCACCATTAAGAAAGCTCGACTTGTCGTTAAGATGTTTTCTGACAAGTTCAAGGAGTTGACTACGGTGAGACTTTCTCACTCGTAGCGATGCTAAGAGTCTGTTGGAATTATATTAGCGATTACTGCATTATTTATGAAATCTTGCAGATAGGATGTCAAAACATTGTTTCCTCGACGATTTTCTTGAGGAAAGGTTGTATGTGATACAACCGGAAGGTTTTGTCAATCCTGAAAGATGCTAATAAGTATGCAAAGCTCCAGCAATCCTTCTAAGGACTGGAGTGAGCATCTCGGAGTTGGAATGTATGCTTTGATGATGATCAAAGATTTTGGGTTTGTACAAAGTTTATGAGAAACTTGTATTTCCAAAGAAGTGAGTGGGAGCACTATAGAATTTCTGATGAGTATATGTTGTTGACATATTGTTGATCAGAAATGACGTAGAATTTCTGGAAAGCATATAGGGTTATTTTGAAAGTGTTTTTCAATGAAAAGCCTGGATTAAGCTACTTGAGCATTGAGCATCAAGATCTATAAGGATAGACCAAAACGCTTAATGGTACTTTCAAATGAGCACATACCTTGACATGATCTTGAAGGTGTTCAAGATGGACCAGTCAAAGAAGGAGTTCTTGCCTGAGTTGTAAGGTACGAAGTTAAGACTTAAAGCTCGACCACGGCAGAATAGAGAGAAAGGACGAAGGTCGTCCCCTATGTTCAGACGTAGGCTCTACAGTATGCTATGATGTGTACCGCACCTGAAGTGTGCCTTGCCATGAGTCAGTCAAGGAGTACAAGAGTGATCCAAGAATGGATCACAGTACAGCGGTCAAAGTTATCCTTAGTAACTAGTGGACTAAGGAATTTTCTCGGTTATGGAGGTGATAAAGAGTTCGACGTAAAGAGTTACGATGATGCAAGCTTAACACCTATCCGGATAGCTCTGAGTAGAGATACCGGATACGTATAATGGAGCAACAATTTAGAATAGCTCCAAGTAGAACAGTTATTTGGAATAGCTCCAAATAGAGCGTGGTAGCTGCATCTAGGAGATGACATAGAGATTTGTAAAGCACACGCGGATCTGAAAGGTCCAGACCTGTTGACTAAACCCTCTCTCACAAGCAACATGATCAAACCCAGAACTCATTGAGTGTTAATCACATAGTGATATGAACTAGATTATTGACTCTAGTAAACTCTTTGGATGTTGGTTACATGGCGATGTGACCTGTGAGTGTTAATCACATGGCGATGTGAACTAGATTATTGACTCTAGTGCAAGTGGGAGACTGTTCGAAATATGCCCTAGAGGCAATAATAAATTGGTTATTATTATATTTATTTGTTCATGATAATAGTCTTTTATTCATGCTATAAATGTATTATCCGGAAATCGTAATACACGTGTGAATACATAGACCACAATATGTCCCTAGTGAGCCTCTAGTTGACTACCTCGTTGTGATCAACAGATAGTCATGGTTTCCTGAATATGGACATTGGATGTCGTTGATAATGGGATCACATCATTAGGAGAATGATGTGATGGACAAGACCCAATCCTAAGCCTAGCACAAAGATCGTGTAGTTCGTATGCTAAAGCTTTTCTAATGTCAAGTATCTTTTCCTTAGACCATGAGATTGTGCAACTCCCGGATACCGTAGGAATGCTTTGGGTGTACCAAACGTCACAACGTAACTGGGTGGCTATAAAGGTGCATTATAGGTATCTCCGAAAGTGTCTGTTGGGTTGGCACGAATCGAGACTGGGATTTGTCACTCCGTGTAAACGGAGAGGTATCTCTGGGCCCACTCGGTAGGACATCATCATAATGTGCACAATGTGACCAAGGGGTTGATCACGGGATGATGTGTTACGGAACGAGTAAAGAGACTTGCCGGTAACGAGATTGAACAAGGTATCGGTATACCGACGATCGAATCTCGGGCAAGTACAATACCGTTAGACAAAGGGAATTGTATACGGGATCGATTGAGTCCTTGACATCGTGGTTCATCCGATGAGATCATCGTGGAACATGTGGGAGCCAACATGGGTATCCAGATCCCGCTGTTGGTTATTGACCGGAGAACGTCTCGGTCATGTCTGCATGTCTCCCGAACCCGTAGGGTCTACACACTTAAGGTTCGATGACGCTAGGGTTATAAAGGAAGTTTGTATGTGGTTACCGAATGTTGTTCGGAGTCCCGGATGAGATCCCGGACGTCACGAGGAGTTCCGGAATGGTCCGGAGGTAAAGATTTAGATATGGGAAGTCCTGTTTTGGTCACCGGAAAAGTTTCGGGTTTTATCGGTAACGTACCGGGACCACCGGGAGGGTCCCGGGGGTCCACCAAGTGGGGCCACCTGCCCCAGAAGGCTGCGTGGGCCAAGTGTGGGAGGGGACCAGCCCCTAGGAGGGCTGGTGCGCCCCCCACAAGGGACCCAAGGCGCAAGGGAGAGTGGGAGGAGGCAAACCCTAGGGCAGATGGGCCCTAAGGCCCACCCCAGGCGCGCCTCCCCTCTCTCCCCCTCTTGGCCGCCTCCCCAAGCCCCATCTAGGGCTGGCCGCACCCCTTGGGAGGGGAAACCCTAGATGGGGGCGCAGCCCTCCCCTTCCCCTATATATATTGGAGGTTTTGGAGCAGTCCAACACAAGATGAGAACTTCTCCCTCTTGGTGCAGCCCTGCCTCTCTCCCTACTCCTCCTCTCCCGTGGTGCTTGGCGAAGCCCTGCTGGATTGCCACGCTCCTCCACCACCACCACGCCGTTGTGCTGCTGCTGGATGGAGTCTTCCTCAACCTCTCCCTCTCTCCTTGCTAGATCAAGGCATGGGAGACGTCACCGGGCTGTACGTGTGTTAAACGCGGAGGTGCCGTCCGTTCGGCACTAGGATCTCCGGTGATTTGGATCACGACGAGTACGACTCCTTCAACCCCGTTCTCATGAACGCTTCCGCTTAACGATCTACAAGGGTATGTAGATGCACTCTCCTTCCCCTCGTTGCTAGTTTCTCCATAGATAGATCTTGGTGACACGTAGGAAAATTTTGAATTTCTGCTACGTTCCCCAACAGTGCAGCTGGTGCCACGACGATCGAGGTATGTGCGACAGGTTCGTTGAGCTGGACGAAAATTGGCGCTTCATTATTAAGCTCGAGGAGACCTTCGATGTTGAAACGGTATGCAACAATGACAAGTGTTTTTTCCGTAATTAAGCATGACTTCAACTATTTCAACGTCTAATTTTCATCCTTTACAATTCGACTAGCTTATCCCATGCCATGCAAGATGCTATGTCTTGGAGAGGATGGGTTTTGAAGACCATGAAAATTTTGAAACAAAGAAAATACACCTAAGGACCCATCATGATATGGATTTTGAAGTAAATCTATGCAATGCTCAGAGCGTAACCCATTTTGGTTGCCAAAATTGGGAAGCACTTTGCAAAATGTATGGTTTTTATGAGGGTATGATTGTCACCATGGATCTTGGTGATCCTAACATCGAGCAAGACAATATGGACATTTGGGTCCTTGTTGATACGCTTCCGATTGTACCGCAATGTGAGTTTCTCAAACATAGTTATTAACTAATTTATATTGTTTATTTCAAAATAGTTGACAGCTTATTTCCATTGACAACTTATTTTGATTCTTCAAAAAATGTGCGGAAGATGATAGACAAAACCCACTACACTGATGGCTCTGAATTAACTTATAAGGAGAAAAGTCATCTGATCGCATTTTGTACTTACCTTGAGAATTACAATACCTATTATCGAACTCCTCCAAATTATGGTGAATACGTGCCACTAGTGCACGTGTTGAACCACGGTAACTTCTATGGAGATACCCTGGTAAGATTTTTTACTATTACGACAACCGTGCATCTTTTGCATACTTCTTAAACTAGTACATCATTGCTAACTATGAAGTTATTACTATGTTTTTCAACAGAAACTCCTGATGGATTGTGTGCCTCATCTGATGTATCTAAATGGTCGCCTTACAGTTCTGAACATACTGCCAGGTAAATCTAGGGAGCTCACCTGTGCATATCGGATTTCTAAAAACGGTGAACACATGCTCATCAAAGAATGGAAAAAATGTTTGGACATTCACAAGGAGGTTCTTGGAAGTAACATTCAGCGAAAGGCAAGAATTGGAGACAGGATAATCTCCATTCTCCATAATGGAGAGTCAGGGGCTATCTTGTTTTTTGCTATTTTACCTTAGAAAATGTAGTAGGTCCTAAGAGAATGTAGTAGGTCCTATGAGGTACAATATGTTTATTATGTGGTACAATGTGTTAGAGTTGATGATTAGGAGTACTTGTGATTATGACTAGTGACCAATCTGCTATGTGATGTCGTTGATGAAAACGATGATCTTGAGGAGGTGTTATATGACAATGATGTATTATGATGATAAGTTGTTAATGATATGATGATGATGATGATGATATTTATTATATCATTGGATGAAAGAACCGCGGATTAGTTTCAAGTGGATGGACATCCACTTGAAACTAGTCCACGGTTCTTTCACCTCGTGATGTAATAACTCATTATGATGTAAAAACAATCTCTAAATTCCTGTTGTATGAAAACTTGTGTAAAGGTGTATGAATACAACATGAAATAAAAAAGAAATAAAATACGAAATAATAGTAGTAGCGCGGGCTGGGAGAAGCGCTACTACTAATTACCAGTAGCGCTCCTTTGGGCAAGCGCTACTACTAAGTCGATTTAGCAGCAGCGCTGGTTGAGGCACGCTACTGCTAAGCTTTAGCTGTAGCGCCGTACCAGTAGCGCTCCAGCCCACGCTACTGATAGGTCTAAAACATGCGCTGCTGCTAGGCTTTTCCCTAGTAGTGCAAAGCTGGTTATGTTTCCTAACCATAGACATGTGTTGTCATTTGATGAACGGGATCACATCATTAGGAGAATTGTGTGATGGACATGACTCATCCGTTAGCTTAGCATTATGACCGTTACAGTTTCATTGCTACTGCTTTCTTCATGACTTATACATGTTCCTCAGACTATGAGATTATGCAAATCCCGAATACCGGAGGAACACCTTGTGTTCTATCAAACATCGCAACGTAAATGGGTGATTATAAAGATGCTCTACAGGTGTCTCCGAAGGTGTTTGTTGGGCTGGCATAGATCGAGATTAGGATTTGTCACTCCGTGTTTCGGAGAGGTATCTTTGGGCCCTCTCGGTAATGCACATCACTATAAGCCTTGCAAGCATTGTTTCTAATGTGTTAGTTGCGGGATGAAGTATTACGGAACGAGTAAAGAGACTTGTCGGTAATGAGATTGAACTAGGTATGATGATACCGACGATCGAATCTCGGGAAAGTAACATATCAATGACAAAGGGAACAACGTATATTGTTATGCGGTTTGACTGATAAAGATCTTCATAGAATATGTAGGAACCAATATGAGCATCCAAGTTTCGCTATTGGTTATTGACCGGAGATATGTCTCGGTCATGTCTACATAGTTCTGGAACCCATAGTGTCCGCACGCTTAACGTTCGATGATGATATGTATCATGAGTTATGTGTTTTTGATGACCAAAGTTTGTTCGGAGTCCTGGATGAGATGATGGACGTGACGAGGAGTCTTGAAATGGTCAAGACATAAATATTGATATATTGAACCATGTTATCCAGACACCGGAAGAGTTTCGGGAAGTTTCAGATAAAACCAGAGTGTTGGAGGGGTAACCGGAACCCCCCCGGGGAACTAATGGGCCACCATGGGCTTTAGTGGAGAGAGATGAGGGCCGCAGGAGGGCAGGCCGCCCCCCTCCCCCCTTGAGTCCGAATAGGACAAGGGAAGGGGGCAGTGCCCCCCCTTTCCTACTCCCTCTCCCTCTCCTTCCTTCCCCCTCTCTTCCTTGAAGTGGAATCCTACTAGGACTAGGAAGTCCTAGTAGGACTCCTCCTCTTGGGGCGCACCCCTAGGGGCCGGCCGGCCTCCCCATTGCTCCTTTATATACGGGGGCAGGAGCACCCTAGTACACACAAGTTTCTCTTAACCACGTGCGGTGCCCCCCTCCACAGTTACACACCTCGATCATACCATCGTAGTGCTTAGGTGAAGCCCTGTGCCGGTAGCATCATCATCACCGTCGCCACACCTTCGTGCTGACGGAACTCACCCTCATCCTCAACTGGATCAAGAGCAAGAGGGACGTCATGAATCTGAACGTGTGCTGAACATGGAGGTGTCGTGCGTTCGGTACTTGATCGGTTGAATCGCGAAGAAGTTCGACTATATCAACTGTGTTATTGAAATGCTTTCGCTTTTGTTCTACGAGGGTACATGGACGCACTCTCCATTCTCGTTGCTATGCATCACCTAGATAGATCTTGCATGATCGTAGAAAAAAATTGAAATTACCGTGTTCCCCAACAATACTGCTTACCACCAATGTCTTATTTTGATTCGGCGGTACTATTGGATGAAGCAGTCCGGACCAACTTTACATGACCTCGTTCATGAGACCGGTTCCACCGACAGACATGCAACTAGTTTTGCATAAAGGTGGCTGGCGGGTGTTTGTTTCTCCTGCTTTAGTTGAATCGAATTTGACTGCGGCTGGTCCTTGTTGAAGGTTAAAACAGCAAACTTGATAAATCACCATTTTTGTTTTTGTGTCGTAGGTAAGAACGGTTCTTGCTAGAAGCCCGTATCAACCACGTAAAACTTGCAACAATAAAGTAGACGACGTCTAACTTGTTTTTGCAGGGCATATTGTGATGTGATATTGTTAAGACATGATGTGATACACGTTATTGTATGAGATGATCATGTTTTGTAAAATTTATCGGCAACCGGCAGGAGCCTTATGGTTGTCTCTTTATTGTATGAAATGCAAATGCCATGTAATTGCTTTACTTTATCACTAAGCGGTAGCGATAGTTGTAGAAGCAATAGTTGGCAAGACGACCATGAAGCAATGATGGAGATCAAGGTGTCGAGCAGGTGACAATGGAGATCTTGATGATGCATCGGATATGGAGATCAAAAGCACAAGTTGATGATGGCCATATCATGTCACTTATTTTGATTGCATGTGATGTTTATCTTTATGCATCTTATTTTGCTTAGTACGGCGGTAGCATTATAAGACGATCCCTTAACTAAAATTTCAAGGTATAAGTGTTCTCCCTGAGTATGCACCATTGCGACAGTTCTTCGTGCTGAGACACCACGTGATGATCGGGTGTGATAGGCTCTACATTCACATACAACGGGTGCAAGATAGTTTTGCACATGTGGAATACTCGGGTTAAACTTGACGAGCCTAGAATTTACGGACATGGCCTCGGAACACTGGAGACCGAAAATGTGAATCATATAGTAGATATGATCAACATAGAGATGTTCACCATTGATGACTACACCATCTGATGTGATGATCGGACATGGTTTAGTTGATTTGGATCGCGTATCATTTAGATGACTTGAGGTATGTCTATCTAAGTGGGAGTTCTTAAGTAATTTGATTAACTGGACTTAATTTATCATGAACTTAGTCCAGATAGTATTTGCAAATTATGTTGTAGTTCAATAGCTCGCGTTGTAGCTCTCCTATTTTTGATATGTTCCTAGAAAAAACTAAGTTGCAAATGATAGTAGCAATGATGCGGACTGGTTCGTGATCTGGGGATTATCCTCATGGCTGCACTGAAGAATTATGTCCTTGATGCACCGTTAGGTGATAGACCTATTGCAGGAGCAGATGCAGATGTTATGAATGTTTGGCAAGCTCGATATGATGACTACTTGATAGTTTAGTGCGCCATGCTTTACGACTTAGAATCGGGGCTTCAAAGACGTTTTGAACGCTGATGTCTACTATGCAACCTTCTTCTTGTAGACATTGTTGGGCCTCCAAGTGCAGAGGTTTGTACGACAGTAGCAAATTTCCCTCAAGTGGATGGCCTAAGGTTTATCAATCTGTGGGAGGCGTAGGATGAAGATGGTCTCTCTCAATCAACCCTGCAACCAAATAACAAAGAGTCTCTTGTGTCCCCAACACACCCAATACAATGGTAAATTGTACAGGTGCACTAGTTCGGCGAAGAGATGGTGATACAAGTGCAATATGGATAGTAGATATGGGTTTTTGTAATCTGAAATTATAAAAACAGCAAGCTAGCAAGTAACAAAAGTAAGCATAAACAGTATTGCAATGCTTTGAAACAAGGCCTAGGGTTCATACTTCCACTAGTGCAAATTCTCTCAACAATAATAACATAATTAGATCATATAACAATCCCTCAACATGCAACAAAGAGTCATTCCAAAGTCACTAATAGCAGAGAACAAGCGAAGAGATTATTGTAGGGTACGAAACCACCTCAAAGTTATTCTTTCCGATCAATCCATTGGACTATTCCTATAAGTGTCACAAACATCCCTAGAGTTCATAGTAAAGTAACACCTTAAGACACACATCAACCAAAACCCTAATGTCACCTAGATACTCCAATGTCACCTCAAGTATCCGGGTATGATTATACGATATGCATCACACAATCTCAGATTCATCTATTCAACCAACACAAAGAACTTCAAAGAGTGCCCCAAATTTTCTACCGAAGAGTCAAGACGAAAACGTGTGCCAACCCCTATGCATAGATTCCCAAGGTCACGGAACCCTCAAGTTGATCACCAAAACATACATCAAGTGGATTAATAGAATACCCCATTGTCACCACGGGTATCCCACGCAAGACATACATCAAGTGTTCTCAAATCCTTAAAGACTCAATCCAATAAGATAACTTCAAAGGGAAAACTCAACCCATTACAAGAGAGTAGAGGGGGGAGAAACATCATATGATCTAACTATAATAGCAAATCTCGCGTTACATTAAGATCATGCCGAATCAAGAACACGAGAGAGAGAGAGAGAGAGAGAGAGAGAGAGAGATCAAACACATAGCTATTAGTACATACCCTTAGCCCCGAGGGTGAACTACTCCCTCCTCGTCATGGAGAGCGCCGGGATGATGAAGATGACCACCGGTGATGGATCCTCCCTCCGGCAGGGTGCCGGAATAGGGCCACGATTGGTTTTTCGTGGCTACAGAGGCTTGCGGCGGTGGAACTCCCGATCTAGGTTTCTTTTCCGGGGTTTCTGTATTTATAGGATTTTTTGGTGTCGGACTAACGTCAGGGGGGGTCTCCGAGTCATCCACGAGATAGGGGGGCGCGCCCTCCACCCTCTTGGATGGCTCGGGACTCTTCTGGCCCAACTCTTGTACTTCGGGGGCTTCTTTTGGTTCATAAAAATCCACAAAAATTGGCAGGTCAATTGGACTCCGTTTGGTATTCCTTTTCTGTAAAACTCAAAAACAAGGAAAAAACCGAAACTGGCATTGGGCTCTAGGTTAATAGGTTAGTCCCAAAATTCATATAAAATAGCATATAAGTGCATATAAAACATCCAAGATGGATAATATAAAAGCATGGAACAATCAAAAATTATAGATACCTTGGAGACGTATCAAGCATCCCCAAGCTTAATTCCTGCTCGTCCTCGAGTAGGTAAATGATAAAAACAGAATTTTTGATGTGGAATGCTACCTAACATATTTATCAATATAATTTATTTGTTGTGGCAAGAATATTCAGATCCATAAGATTCAAAACAAAAGTTTAATATTGACATAAAAAACGATAATACTTCAAGCATACTAATAAGGCAATTGTGTCTTCTCAAAATAACATGGCCAAAGAAAGCTTATCCCTACAAAATCACATAGTTTGTCTATGCTCCATCTTCACCACACAAAATATTTAAATCATGCACAACCCCGGTTTCAGCCAAGCATTTGTTTCATACTTTAGTATTCTCAAACTAATTTAAATTTCACGCAATACATGAGTGTGAGCCATGATGGATGAAGTGGCGCCAAGCTTCTGGCATTCTCTATGACAAGAGAGTGCCACAAAAGCTAAAAGGCAAGTTCTACAGGACGGCGGTTCGACCCGCAATGTTGTATGGCATGGAGTGTTGGCCGACTAAAAGGCGACATGTTCAACAGTTAGGTGTGGCGGAGATGCGTATGTTGAGATGGATGTGTGGCCACACGAGGAAGGATCGAGTCCGGAATGATGATATACGAGATAGAGTTGGGGTAGCACCAATTGAGGAGAAGCTTGTCCAACATCATTTGAGATGGTTTGGGCATATTCAGCGCAGGCCTCCAGAAGCTCCAGTGCATAGCAGACGGCTAAAGCGTGCGGAGAATGTCAAGAGAGGGCGGGGTCGACCGAATTTGACATGGGAGGAGTCCGTTAAGAGAGACCTGAAGGATTCGAGTATCGACAAAGAGCTAGCTATGGACAGGGGTGCGTGGAAGCTTGCTATCCATGTGCCAGAGCCATGAGTTGGTTGCGAGATCTTATGGGTTTCACCTCTAGCCTACCCCAACTTGTTTGGGACTAAAGGCTTTTTTTTGTTGTTACATGAGTGTGAGCCATGGACATGACACTATTAGTGGAATAGAATGGTGGTTGTGGAGATGACAAAAAGGAGAAGATAGTCTCAAATCAACTAGGCGTATCAACTGGCTATGGAGATGCCCATCAATACATATCAATGTGAGTGAGTAGGGATTGCCATGCAACGGATGCACTAGAGGTATAAGTGTATGAAAGCCCAAAAAGAAACTAAGTGGGTGTGCATCCAACTTACTTGCTCATGAGGACCTAGGGCATTTGAGGAAGCCCATCGTTGGAATATACAAGCCAAGTTCTATAATGAAAAATTCCCACTAGTATGTGAAGTGACAACATAGGAGACTCTCTATCATGAAGATCATGGTGCTAATTTGAAGCACAAGTGTGGTAAAAGGATAGTAGCATTGCCCTTTCTCTCTTTTTCTCTCATTTTTTGTTTTTTTTTGTTTTGTTTGTTGGGCCTTCTCCTCTCTTTTTTTGGCCTCTTTTTTTATTTTTTTTATTTTTTGTCCGGAGTCTCATCCCGACTTGTGGGGGAACCATAGTCTCGATCATCCTTCCCTCACTGGGACAATGCTCCAATAATGAAGATCATCACACTTTTATTTACTTACAACTCAACAATTACAACTCGATACTTAACAAATTATGACTCTATGTGAATGCCTCCGGCGGTTTACCGGGATGTGCAATGGATCAAGAGTGACATGCATGAAAGAATTATGAATGGTGGCTTTGCCACAAATACGATGGCAACTACATGATCATGCAAAGCAATATGACAATGATGAAGCGTGTCATAATAAACAGAACGGTGGAAAGTTGCATGGCAATATATCTCGAACTGGCTATGGAAATGCCATAATAGGTAGGTGTGGTGGATGTTTTGAGGAAGGTTATGGTGGGTGTATGGTACTTGCAAAAGTTGCATGGTACAAGAGAGGCTAGCAATGGTGGAAGGGTGAGAGTGTGTATAATCCATGGACTCAACATTAGTCATAAATAACTCACATACTTATTGCAAAAATATATTATTGATCTAAACAAAGTACTACACGCATGCTCCTAGGGGAAGGGTTGGTAGGAGTTAACCATCGCGTGATCCTGACCTCCACCCATAAAGATGACAATCAATAAATAAATCGTGCTCCGACTTCATCACATAACGGTTCACCATACGTGCATGCTACGGGAATCACAAACTTTAACACAAGTATCTCTCAAATTCACAACTAATCCACTAGCATGACTCTAATATCACCATCTTCATATCTCAAAACAATCATAAAGAATCAAACTTCTCATAGTATTCAATGCACTTTATATGAAAGTTTTTATTATATCCCTCTTGGATTCCCATCATATTAGGACTAAATTCATAACCAAAGAAAATTACCATGTTGTTTAAGACTCTCAAAATAATATAAGTTAAGCATGAGAGTTCATCTATTTCTTTAGAATAAAACCACCATCGTGCTCTAAAAACATATAAGTGAAGCACGAGAGCAAACGACAAACTACTCTGAAAGATATAAGTGAAGATCATTGAGTAGTCGAATAATTATGTAAATATGTGAAGACTCTCTAACATTTAAGAATTTCAGAACTTGGGATATTATTCAAACAGTAAGAAAAACAAAATAAAAGAAAATGATGGTCCAAGCAAAACACATATCTGTGGTGAATAAAAATATAGCCTCAAGTAAAGTTACCGATGAACGAAGACGAAAGAGGGGATGCCATCCAGGGCATCCCCAAGCTTAGGCTCTTGGTTGTCCTTTAATATTACCTTGGGTTGCCTTGGTAATCCCCAAGCTTAGGCTCTTGCCACTCCTTATTCCATAGTCCATCGAATCTTTACCCAAAACTTGAAAACTTCACAACACAAAACTCAACAAAAAAACTCGTAAGCTCCGTTAGTATAAGAAAATAAATCACCACTTTTGGTACTGTTGTGAACTCATTCTAAATTCATATTGCTGTAATATATACTTTATTCCAACTTATCTATGGTTCATAGCTTCCGATACTACTCATAGATTCATCAAAATAAGCAAACAACACATAGAAAACAGAATCTGTCAAAAACAGAGCAGTTTGTAGTAATCTGTAACTCTCGAATACTTCTGTAACTCCGAAAGTTCTGAAATAAATTGGTAGACGTGAGTAATTTGTCTATTAATCTTCTTTAAAAAGAATCAACTTAAAAACAGTCTTCTGTTAAAAATGACAACTATTCTTATGAGAGCAAAAGTTTCTGTTTTTTATAGCAAGATCACATTAACTTTCACCCAAGTCTTCCCAAAGGTTCTAATTAGCACTTTATTGAAACAAAAGCTATAAAACATGATTAATACAGTAGCTTAATCATGTGGACACACAAAAATAGTAGGGGTAAAAGTTGGGTTGTCTCCCAACAAGCGCTTTTCTTTAATGCCTTTCTAGCTAGGCATGATGATTTCAATGATGCTCACATAAAAGATAAGAATTGGAACATAACATGAGCATCATGAAGAATATGACTAACACATTTAAGTATAACCCACTTCCTATGCCTAGGGATTTTGTGAGCAAACAACTTATGGGAACAAGAATCAACTAGCATAGGAAAGCAAAATAAGCATACCTTCAAGATTTTCAACACATAGAGAGGAAACTTGATATTATTGCAATTCCTATAAGCATATACTCCTCCCTCGTAATAATTTTCAGTAGCATCATGAGTGAATTAAACAATATAAATATCACATAAAGCATTATTTTCATGATGCACAAGCATATAAATTGTATTACTCTCCACATAAGCAAATTTATTCTCATGAATAGTAGTGATAGCAAACTCAACGAAATAAGTATCATGTGATACTTGATTCACATAATCATTTTGAGCATTAAAATTATGATGACAAGTTTCATGGATATCATTACTATTTATAGCATAAATGTCATCACAATAATCATCATAGATAGGAGGCATGCTATCATCATATTATATTTTCTCATCAAAACTTGGGGGGGCTAAAATATCATCTTCATCAAACATAGCTTCCCCAAGCTTGTGGCTTTGCATATCATTACCCTCATGGATATTAAAGGAATTCATACTAACAACATTGCAATCATGCTCATCATTCAAATATTTAGTGCCTAACATTTTAATGCATTCTTCTTCTAACACTTTGGCACAATTTTCCTTTCCATCATTTTCACGAAAGATATTAAAAAGATGAAGCATGTGAGGCACCCTCGATTTCATTTTTATGTAGTTTTCTTTTATATACTAAACTAGTGATAAAACAATAAACTAAAAGATTCAATTGCAAGATCTAAAGATATACCTTCAAGCACTAACCTCCCCGGCAACGGTGCCAGAAAAGAGCTTGATGTCTACTACGCAACTTTATTCTTGTAGACACGTGTTGGGCCTCCAAGCGCAGAGTGTTGTAGGACAGTAGCAATTTTCCCTCAAGTGGATGACCTAAGGTTTATGAATCTGTGGGAGGCGTAGGATGAAGATGGTCTCTATCAAACAACCCTGCAACCAAATAACAAAGAGTCTCTTGTGTCCCCAACACACCCAATACAATGGTAAATTGTATAGGTGCACTAGTTCGGCGAAGAGATGGTGATACAAGTGCAATATGGGTAGTAGATATGGGTTTTTGTAATCTGAAATTATAGAAACAGCAAGCTAGCAAGTAACAAAAGTGAGCGTAAACGGTATTGCAATGCTTCGAGACAAGGCCTAGGGTTCATACTTTCACTAGTGCAAGTTATCTCAACAATAATAACATAAGTGGATCATATAACAATCCCTCAACGTGCAACAAAGAGTCACTCCAAAGTCACTAATAGCAAAGAACAAATGAAGAGATTATTGTAGGGTACGAAACCACCTCAAAGTTATTCTTTCCAATCAATGCATTGGGCTATTCCTATAAGTATCACAAACAGCCCTAGAGTTCATAGTAAAATAACACCTTAAGACACACATCAACCAAAACCCTAATGTTACTGAGGGAGTCCTGGATTAGGGGGTGTCCGGATGACCGGACTATGACCTTTGGCCGGACTCCTGGACTATGAAGATACAAGATTGAAGACTTCGTCCCGTGTTCGGATGGGACTTTCCTTGGCGTGGAAGGCAAGCTTGGCGATACGATATGTAGATCTCCTCCCATTGTAACCGACTCTGTGTAACCCTAGCCCTCTCCGGTGTATATAAACCGGAGAGTTTTAGTCCGTAGGACGAGCAACAATCATACCATAGGCTAGCTTCTAGGGTTTAGCCTCTCTGATCTCGTGGTAGATCTACTCTTGTACTACCCATATCATCAATATTAATCAAGCAGGAGTAGGGTTTTACCTCCATCGAGAGGGCCCGAACCTGGGTAAAAACATCGTGTCCCTTGTCTCCTGTTACCATCCACCTAGACGCATAGTTCGGGACCCCCTACCTGAGATCCGCAGGTTTTGACACCGACATTGGTGCTTTCATTGAGAGTTCCTCTGTGTCGTCACCTTTAGGCCTGATGGCACCTCCGATCATCAACAACGACGCGGTCCAGGGTGAGATTTTTCTCCCCGGACAGATCTTCGTATTTGGCGGCTTTGCACTGCGGGCAAATTCACTTGGCCATCTGGAGCAGATCGAAAGCTACGCCCCTGGTCATCAGGTCAGTTTGAACTACACGGCTGACATCCACGGAGACTTGATCTTCGACGGATTCGAGCCACAGCCGAGCGCGCCGCACTGTCATGATGGGCATGATCTAGCTCTGCCGCCGGACAGTGCCCAGAGGGCCGCTCCGGTGTCTGCTCCGACCCTTAGCTCGGAGCCGACTGCGCCGATCGAGGACGGGTGGCTGGGCACCGCCTCGGGGGCTGCAATCTCTACGGCGATCGAGCCGAACACCAGTATTGTCCTTTGCGAAGCTCGCGACTCCAAGGTGCCGGACTCCTTTCCAGATTCCGAGCCTTCCACACCCCTACTGATCGAACCCGATTGGGCGCCGATCGTGGAGTTCCCCGCCGCAGACATCTTTCAGCACTCGCCCTTTGGTGACATTCTGAATTCACTACAGTCTCTCTCTTTATCAGGAGAGCCCTGGCCGGATTATGGTCAACAAGGTTGGGATGCGGACGACGAAGAAATTCGAAGCCCACCCACCACCCACTTCATAGCCACTGTCGATGATTTAACCGACATGCTCGACTTCGACTCCGAAGACATCGACGGTATGGACGACGATGCAGGAGACGAACAGGAATCAGCGCCTATACAGCACTGGACAACCACCTCATCTCACGATGTATACATGGTGGACACACCTGAAAGAAACGACGACGAGGAACAGAGGGACGCAACAAGGGATCGTTCCCTCGAAAAGCAATCAAAGCAGCGGCGTAAGCAACGCACCAAACCCCACCTCGACAGATACCCAGCCGTAGAGCAGGGCGAACCAGTGGACGATGAACATGCCATCGAGCAACCGTCCGAACAGGGCAACTTGGGTAAACAAACCGAACAACCCGCCCCCGGTGAAGATGATAGTCCGGACGACCTCACGCCGGACAAGTTGCTGGAGCAGAAGAACCTCCACAAAAGGCTCGTCGCCACTGCGCGTAGCCTGAAAAAGCAGAAGTGGAAGCTCAAAACAGCGGAAGATGCACTCAGAATTAGATGGGGCAAAGTACTCAACACCGCAGACAAATACGGCGACAGTCGCCACACTACCCGAAGCGAAAATTACTACCGGAATTCGATGAGGAGGCCTTAGAGCCCCCGCAATCAAAAAATGAGGAAGATACCCGGTCGGATAAACAACCCCATGGCCAGCATAGAGTGGCAAGGGGCGCCGCACTCAAGCCGGCACGCGATCCGCACAAGGATTCGCATCAAAAAGATGGCCCAGCCAGATCTATCTATGGGCCAAGAAAGCAAGCTCTAGTAAGCAATGCAACGCAACAAGTATCTGAACATCACGGCACACCCAAATATAGGGGCGCCGCACACCCCCTATGTTTCACTGATGAGGTGCTGGAACATGAATTTCTAGCGGGATTCAAACCCGTAAACATAGAGGCATACGACGGAACAACAGACCCTGGAGTCTGGATTGAGGACTATATCCTCCACATACACATGGCTAGAGGAGATGACCTCCACGCCATAAAATATTTACCCCTCAAGCTCAAAGGGCCAGCACGGCATTGGCTTAAAACCTTCCCGAAAACACCATAGGAGGTTGGGAAGAGCTCGAGGATGCTTTTCTGGCAAATTTTCAAGGGACTTATGTCCGACCCCCGGATGCAGACGATCTAAGTCATATAACTCAACAACCCGGAGAGTCAGCCCGGGAACTCTGGAACAGATTTCTTACTAAAAAGAACCATATAGTCGACTGTCCGGACGCCGAAGCCTTAGCAGCTTTCAAGCACAGCGTCCGAGACGAATGGCTCGCTAGACACCTCGGCCAAGAAAAGCCAAGAACAATGGCCGCATTAACAAGCCTCATGACCCGCTTCTGCGCGGGAGAAGACAACTGGTTGGCAAGGAGCAGCACCAGCGATCCAAGTACATCCAAATCTAGGGATGGAAACGGGAAACCGCAACGTAGCAAGGACCAGCGCCGGACCAAGGGAAGCAGCCCAAAGAGCACGACAGTCAACACCGGATTCAAAAGCTCTCGGCAGAATCAGAAAAAGCAGCCCCCCAAAGATAATAGGGACGATCTATCTAACCTCAACAAAATTTTGGACAAAACATGCCAAATCCACAGCACTCCCGGGAGGCCTGCAAACCACACCCACAGAGATTGTTGGGTCTTCAAGCAATCTGGCAAACTCAACGCCGAACACAAGGGCTCGACATACCAAGCAAGGACGATGACGAACCCCACAAGCAGAGCACCGGAGAACAAAAGAAGTTCCCGCAAGAAGTCAAAATAGTAAATTCACTTCATGTGACAAAAGGGAAAAACAAAGTGGCGCCTATAGAGATATGCGCCATACGGCCTGTCCCAGAGGAGTTCCGCCACTGGTTGTTACAACCAGTCACCTTCGATCATCAGGATTACTCTAGAAGTATCTAGAACACAGGCTGGACTGCCTTGGTATTAGATCCGATAATTGACGGACTCCACTTTACACAAGTCCTAATGGACGGCGGTAGCGATCTAAACCTGCTATATGAGGACACAATCCGCAAAATGGGGATAAACCCAACAATAATTCTCCATGGCAACACTTCCTTTCAAGGGGTAACGCCAGGCCCAGATACCCATTGTATGGGTTCCCTCTTGTTAGAAGTTATGTTCGGCTCCCCCGAAAACTTCTGAAGCGAAAAGCTAACCTTCCACATCGCCCCATTCATAAGTAGCTATCAAGCACTACTGGGACGTGAAGCTTTCGCTCGCTTTAACGCAATACCGCATTATGCATCCCTTACACTTAAAATGCCCGGTCCACGAGGCATCATCTCATTAATGGGGAATATCGAGTGTTCCTCGAGCGCGGAAGATGGTGCGGCTGCCTTGACAGCCGCACACTAAACTGGCTTTACTAGTTAAAGAACCTAAACAGGTCGTTAAAGACCCCGGACATGGCTAGATGAGTCCGGTGCAAACATAAAAAGGCTTACTAGCCGCATACCCCTGTACAAGGGGCTCCGCGCGTTACACCAAGAGACAATAAAGCTCAATTCTACCCATCTTCTGAATTATACTTTGTTTATTTAATATAACATAGATTTTTCGCACAATTGTTTTCAAGTAAGTTCCTCTCTTTTACAGATGAACACCATGCTATACCCGTCCAGGATACGGCACAACGGAGACACAGGCGCAGACGTGCAGTAGGGACCCATTCCAAGGATTCTTTTCAGATTAAGACCCTGCGTAAACCTTTTTTACTGTCTCTTGTTGATAACATCCCCCGGTTTTTTCTTATAACCAAGGAGGAGACTAGCGTCTTGGCATGTGGCCACGCCAGAATTCTGCGCGTACCTGGACACTAGGGGCTTCTTACCAAGGGCTTTTGTTCAGCCCGTTTTCATAAAGACCGAATACCTTAGGGAGTGTTCGGCGTCGCGAGTTTGGCCTTATATGCATCAGCTCTGAATCATGTCTTTGGTCAAATGTTGGGTTTGCCCGGCTCCTGTGTTTTGCTGCCTTACGTTCTGCTCTATCGGCTAAGGCGGCACCAGGAGAACTACTGCGATTGTGCCCCGGTTCGGCCAGGCGAGCACCTCAGTAGAGAAATCCGAAAACTGACTGTCATGATATAGCGTGAGACTGGTCAACCACTCGATGACTTGCCGGAATCTTTAGGATTTCTCCGCATTAACGAAGGGCCGTTTCCCGGTCAGGCACACACGTGCCCCGAATTCGGGTGAGCGCGGTGCCCCTAGGGGCTATATAGTAGCCCCACTGTCAAACTCCTATGGCTAAGTGAAAGTGATAAAGCATTATAGTCCGGTTGCCTAGTTCGCTGCGCTATCACCTCCTTTATAGGACCAAGATGTTGGATCAAGTGTGAAAATGCGTCTTCTGCGAACACCCCCGCATTATATGTGTGGGGGCTAATGTTGGAAATATGCCCTAGAGGCAATAATAAAAGTATTATTATATTTCATTGTTCATGATAATTGTCTTTTATTCATGCTATAACTGTATTATCCGGAAATCGTAATACACGTGTGAATACATAGACCACAATATGTCCCTAGTGAGCCTCTAGTTGACTAGCTCGTTGTGATCAACAGATAGTCATGGTTTTCTGGCTATGGACATTGGATGTCGTTGATAATGGGATCACATCATTAGGAGAATGATGTGATGGACAAGACCCAATCCTAAGCATAGCACAAAGATCGTGTAGTTCGTTTGCTAGAGCTTTGCCAATGTCAAGTATCTCTTCCTTTGACCATGAGAGCGTGTAACTCCTGGATACCGTAGGAGTGCTTTGGGTGTATCAAACGTCACAACGTAACTGGGTAACTATAATAGTGCACTACAGGTATCTCCGAAAGTATCTATTGTTTTATGCGGATCGAGACTGGGATTTGTCACTCCGTATGACGGAGAGGTATCTCTGGGCCCACTCGGTAATGCATCATCATAATGAGCTCAAAGTGACCAAGGTGTTGGCCACGGGATCATGCATTACGGTACGAGTAAAGTGACTTGCCGGTAACGAGACTGAACAAGGTATTGGGATACCGACGATCGAGTCTCGAGCAAGTAACGTACCGATTGACAAAGGGAATTGTATACAGGGTTTGATCGAATCCTCGACATCGTGGTTCAACCGATGAAATCATTGAGGAGCATGTGGGAGCCAACATGGGTATCCAGACCCCGTTGTTGGTTATTGCCCGAGAGTGGTCTCGGTCATGTCTGCATGTCTCCCGAGCCCGTAGGGTCTACACACTTAAGGTTCGGTGATGCTAGGGTTGTTAGGAAGACTAGTATGTGACTACCGAATGTTATTCGGAGTCCCGGATGAGATCCCGGACATCAGGAGGAGTTCCGAAATAGTCCGGAGGTGAAGTTTTATATATGGGAAGTTGTTATACGGGCACCGGAAAGTTTCGGGGTCATACCGGTATTGTACCGGGACCACCGGAAGGGTTCCGGGGGTCCACCGGGAGGGGCCACCCCTCCCGGGGGGCCACTTGGGCTGCATGGGGATAGCAGCCAGCCCCTAGTGGGCTTGGCGCCCCCCCCCCCTTTTGGGCCCATGCGCCTAGGGTTGGGGGGGAAACCCTAAAGGGGGCGCACCCCCCTTGCTTGGGGGGCAAGCCCCCCACCCCTTGGCCGCTGCCCCCCCTAGGGTTTTCCCTAGAGGGACGGCCCCCCTTGCCCCTTCCCCTATATATAGAGGGGTGAGGGGAGGGCTGCTGGACACCACAAGCCAAGGCGCAGCCCCTCCACTCCCCAACACCTCTCCTCCTCCGTACGTGCTTGGCGAAGCCCTATCGAAGTACTGCTGCACCAACTACACCACGCCGTCGTGCTGCCGTTGGAGCAATCTTCCTCAACCTCTCCTTCCCCCTTGCTGGATCAAGAAGGACGAGACGTCCCCGTCCCGTACGTGTGTTGAACGCGGAGGTGCTGTCCGTTCAGCACTAGGACATCGGTGATCTGAATCACGTTCGAGTACGACTCCATCATCACCATCCCCTTGACAAGCTTCCGCTCGTGATCTACAAGTGGTATGTAGATGCAAACTCTCTCCCTTGACTCGTTGCTTAGATGAACTCATAGATGGATCTTGGTGAAACCGTAGGAAAAATTTTAATTTTCTGCAACGTTCCCCAACAGTGGCATCATGAGCTAGGTCTATGCGTAGTTCTCTTTGCATGAGTAGAACACAATTTTGTTGTGGGCGTGGATCTTGTCAACTTGCTTGCCCCTACTAGTCTTTTTCTTGCTTCGACGGTATTGTGGGATGAAGCGGCCCGGACCAACCTTACACGTACGCTTACGTGAGACCGGTTCCACCGATTGACATGCACTAGTTGCATAAGGTGGCTGGCGGGTGTCTGTCTCTCCCACTTTAGTTGGAGCGGATTCGATGAAAAGGGCCCTTATGAAGGGTAAATAGAAGTTGACAAAATCACGTTGTGGTTATTCGTAGGTAAGAAAACGTTCTTGCTAGAACCCAATTGCAGCCACGTAAAAGATGCAACAACAATTAGAGGACGTCTAACTTGTTTTTGCAGCGATTGATCATGTGATGTGATATGGCCAGAAGTTGTGATGAATGATGAATTGTGATGTATGAGATCATGTTCTTTGTAATAGGATTCACGACTTGCATGTCGATGAGTATGACAACCGGCAGGAGCCATAGGAGTTGTCTTTATTTTTTGTATGACCTGCGTGTCATTGAATAACGCCATGTAAACTACTTTACTTTATTGCTAAATGTTAGTCATAGAAGTAGAAGTAGTCGTTGGCGTGACAACTTCATGAAGACACGATGATGGAGATCATGGTGTCAAGCCGGTGACAAGATGATCATGGAGCCCCGAAGATGAAGATCAATGGAGCTATATGATATTGGCCATATCATGTCACAACTATATAATTGTGTTGGAAATATGACCTAGAGGCAATAATAAAAGTGTTATTATTATATTTCCTTGTTCATGATAATTGTCTTTTATTCATGCTATAACTGTATTATCCGGAAATCGTAATACACGTATGAATACATAGACCACAATATGTCCCTAGTGTGCCTCTAGTTGACTAGCTCGTTGTGATCAACGGATAGTCATGGTTTCCTGACTATGGACATTGGATGTCGTTGATAACGGGATCACATCATTAGGAGAATGATGTGATGGACAAGACCCAATCCTAAGCATAGCACAAAGATCGTGTAGTTCGTTTGCTAGAGCTTTGCCAATGTCAAGTATCTCTTCCTTTGACCATGAGATCGTGTAACTCCTGGATACCGTAGGAGTGCTTTGGGTGTATCAAACGTCACAACATAACTGGGTGACTATAAAGGTGCACTACGGGTATCTCCGAAAGTATCTATTGTTTTATGCGGATCGAGACTGGGATTTGTCACTCCGTGTAAACGGAGAGGTATCTCTGGGCCCACTCGGTAGGACATCATCATATGCGCAATGTGACCAAGGAGTTGATCACGGGATGATGTGTTACGGAACGAGTAAAGTGACTTGCCGGTAACGAGATTGAACAAGGTATTGGATACCGACGATCGAATCTCGGGCAAGTAAAATACCGATAGACAAAGGGAATTGAATACGGGATTGATTAAGTCCTTGACATCGTGGTTCATCCGATGAGATCATCGTGGAACATGTGGGAGCCATCATGGGTATCCAGATCCCGCTGTTGGTTATTGACCGGAGAACGTCTCGGTCATGTCTACATGTCTCCCGAACCCGTAGGGTCTACACACTTAAGGTTCGATGACGCTAGGGTTATAAAGGAAGTTTGTATGTGGTTACCGAATGTTGTTCGGAGTCCCGGATGAGATCCCGGACGTCACGAGGAGTTCCGGAATGGTCCGGAGGTAAAGATTTATATATGGGAAGTCCTATTTTGGCCACCGGAAAATGTTCGGGATTTTTCGGTATTATACCGGGAAGGTTCTAGAAGGTTCCGGAGTGGGGCCCACCTGCATGGGGGGGACCCACATGGACGTGGGTAGTGGGGGCAAGGCCCCACACCCCTGGTCAAGGCGCACCAAGATCCCCCCTTAGAAGGAATAAGATCATATCCCGAAGGGATAAGATCAAGATCCCTAAAAAGGGGGATAACAATCGGTGGGGAAGGAAATAATGAGATTTCTTTCCTCCCACCTTGGCCAACGCCCCAATGGACTTGGAGGGCAAGAAACCAGCCCCTCCACCCCTATATATAGTGGGGAGGCGCATGGGAGCTATAGACGAAGTTCTGGTGCAGCCCTCCCCCTCTCACAAGTACTCCTCCTCTCCCGCGGTGCTTGGCGAAGCCCTGCAGGATTGCCACGCTCCTCCACCACCACCATGCCGTTGTGCTGCTGCTGGATGGAGTCTTCCTCAACCTCTCCCTCTCTCCTTGCTGGATCAAGGCTTGGGAGACGTCACCGGGCTGTATGTGTGTTGAACGCGGAGGTGCCGTGCGTTCGGCACTTGATCATCGGTGATTTGAATCACGACGAGTACGACTCCATCAACCCCGTTCACTTGAACGCTTCCGCTTAGCGATCTACAAGGGTATGTAGATCTTGGTGACACGTAGGAAAATTTTGAATTTCTGCTACGTTCCCCAACAGTGGCATCATGAGCTAGGTCTATTGCGTAGATTCTTTGCACGAGTAGAACACAAAGTAGTTGTGGGCGTTGATGTTGTTCAATATGCTTACCGTTACTAGTCCAATCTTGTTTCGACGGCATTGTGGGATGAAGCGGCCCGGACCGACCTTACACGTACTCTTACGTGAGACAGGTTCCACCGATTGACATGCACTTGGTGCATAAGGTGGCTAGCGGGTGCCAGTCTCTCCCACTTTAGTCGGAACGGATTCGATGAAAAGGGTCCTTATGAAGGGTAAATAGCAATTGGCATATCACGTTGTGGTTTTGCGTAGGTAAGAAACGTTCTTGCTAGAAACCCATAGCAGCCATGTAAAACATGCAACAACAATTAGAGGACGTCTAACTTGTTTTTGCAGGGTATGCTATGTGATGTGATATGGCCAAGAAGAATGTGATGAATGATATGTGATGTATGAGATTGATCATGTTCTTGTAATAGGATTCACGACTTGCATGTCGATGAGTATGACAACCGGCAGGAGCCATAGGAGTTGTCTTTATTTTTTGTATGACCTGCGTGTCATTGAAGAACGCCATGTAACTTACTTTACTTTATTGCTAAACGCGTTAGTCATAGAAGTAGAAGTAGTCGTTGGCGTGACAACTTCATGAAGACACGATGATGGAGATCATGATGATGGAGATCATGGTGTCATGCCGGTGACAAGATGATCATGGAGCCCCGAAGATGAAGATCAAAGGAGCTATATGATATTGGCCATATCATGTCACTACTTTATATAATTGCATGTGATGTTTATTATGTTTTATGCATCTTGTTTACTTAGGACGACGGTAGTAAATAAGATGATCCCTTACAACAATTTCAAGAAGTGTTCTCCCCTAACTGTGCACCATTGCTACAGCTCGTCGCTTCTAAGCACCACGTGATGATCGGGTGTGATGGATTCTTACGTTCACATACAACGGGTGTAAGACAGTTTTACACAGCGAAAACACTTAGGGTTAACTTGACGAGTAGCATGTGCAGACATGGCCTCGGAACACGGAGACCAAAAGGTCGAACACGAGTCGTATGGAAGATACGATCAACATGAGAATGTTCACCGACGATGACTAGTCCGTCTCACGTGATGATCGGACACGGCCTAGTCGACTCGGATCGTGTAACACTTAGATGACTAGAGGGATGTCTAATCTAAGTGGGAGTTCATAATTTGATTAGAACTTAATTATCATGAACTTAGTCTAAAACCTTTGCAAATATGTCTTGTAGATCAAATGGCCAACGCTCATGTCAACATGAACTTCAACGCGTTCCTAGAGAAAACCAAGCTGAAAGATGATGGCAGCAACTATACGGACTGGGTCCGGAACCTGAGGATCATCCTCATAGCTGCCAGGAAACAATATGTCCTGGAAGGACCGCTAGGTGACGCTCCCGTCCCAGAGAACCAAGACATTATGAATGCTTGGCAAACTCGCGCTGATGATTACTCCCTCGTTCAGTGCGGCATGCTTTACAGCTTAGAACCGGGGCTCCAAAAGCGTTTTGAGCATCACGGAGCATATGAGATGTTCGAAGTGCTGAAACTAGTTTTTCAAGCTCACGCCCGGGTCGAGAGATATGATGTCTCCGACAAGTTCTACAGTTGTAAGATGGAGGAAAACAGTTCTGTCAGTGAGCACATACTCAAGATGTCTGGGTTGCACAACCATATGACCCAGCTGAATATTAACCTCCCTGATGAGGCAGTCATCGACAGAATCCTTCAGTCGCTCCCACGAAGCTACAAGAGCTTTGTGATGAACTACAATATGCAGGGGATGGTAAAGACCATTCCTGAAGTATTTTCTATGTTGAAGTCAGTAGAGGTTGAAATCAAGAAAGAACATCAAGTGTTGATGGTCAATAAGACCACTAAGTTCAAGAAGGGCAAGGGTAAAAAGAACTTCAAGAAGGACGGCAAGGAGGTTGCCGCACCCGGTAAGCCAGTTGTTGGGAAGAAGTCAAAGAATGGACCCAAGCCTGAGACTGAGTGCTTTTATTGCAAGGGGAAGGGTCACTGGAAGCGGAACTGCCCCAAATACTTAGCGGATAAGAAGGCCGGCAACACCAAAGGTATATTTGATATACATGTAATTGATGTGTACCTTACCAGTACTCGTAGTAACTCCTGGGTATTTGATACCGGTGTCGTTGCTCATATTTGTAACTCACAGCAGGAGCTGCGGAATAAACGGAGACTGGCGAAGGACGAGGTGACGATGCGCGTCGGGAATGGTTCCAGAGTCGATGTGATCGCCGTCGGCACGCTGCCTCTACATTTACCTACGGGATTAGTTTTGAACCTTAATAATTGTTATTTAGTGCCAAGTTTGAGCATGAACATTGTATTAGGTTCTCGTTTAATACGAGATGGCTACTCATTTAAGTCCGAGAATAATGGTTGTTCGATTTATATGAGAGATATGTTTTATGGTCATGCTCCGATGGTCAATGGTTTATTCTTAATGAATCTCGAGCGTAATATTACACATGTTCATAGTGTAGATGCCAAAAGATGTAAAGTTGATAACGATAGTCCCACATACTTGTGGCACTGCCGCCTTGGTCACATTGGTGTCAAGCGCATGAAGAAGCTCCATGCTGATGGACTTTTAGAGTCTCTTGATTATGAATCGTTTGACACGTGCGAACCATGCCTCATGGGCAAAATGACCAAGACTCCGTTCTCCGGAACAATGGAGCGAGCAACCAACTTGTTGGAAATCATACATACCGATGTGTGCGGTCCAATGAGCGTTGAGGCTCGCGGAGGATATCGTTATGTTCTCACTCTCACTGATGACTTAAGTAGATATGGGTATGCTTACTTAATGAAACACAAGTCTGAGACCTTTGAAAAGTTCAAGGAATTTCAGAATGAGGTGGAGAATCAACGTGACCGAAAGATAAAGTTCCTACGATCAGATCGTGGAGGAGAATATTTAAGTCACGAATTTGGCACACACTTAAGGAAATGTGGAATCATTTCACAACTCACGCCGCCTGGAACACCTCAGCTAAACGGTGTGTCCGAACGTCGTAATCGCACTCTATTGGATATGGTGCGGTCTATGATGTCTCTTACCGATTTACCGCTATCATTTTGGGGATACGCTCTAGAGACAGCTACATTCACTTTAAATAGGGCACCGTCTAAATCTGTTGAGACGACACCGTATGAATTATGGTTTGGGAAGAAACCTAAGCTGTCATTTCTAAAAGTTTGGGGATGCGATGCTTATGTCAAGAAACTTCAACCTGAAAAGCTCGAACCCAAGTCGGAAAAATGCGTCTTCATAGGATGCCCTAAGGAAACTGTCGGGTATACCTTCTACTTAAGATCCGAGGGCAAAATCTTTGTTGCCAAGAACGGATGCTTTCTGGAAAAAGAGTTTCTCTCGAAAGAAGTAAGTGGGAGGAAAGTAGAACTCGATGAAGTACTACCTCTCGAACGGGAAAGTGGTGCAGCTCAGGAAAATGTTCCTGTGATGCCCACACCAACCGAAGAGGAAACCAATGATGATGATCAAGGTACTTCGGATCAAGTTGCTACTGAACTTCGTAGGTCCACAAGGACACGTTCCGCACCAGAGTGGTACGGCAACCCTGTCCTGGAAATCATGTTGTTAGACAACGGTGAACCTTCGAACTATGAAGAAGCGATGGCGGGCCCAGATTCCTACAAATGGCTAGAAGCCATGAAATCCGAGATAGAATCCATGTATGAAAACAAAGTATGGACTTTGACTGACTTGCCCGATGATTGGCGAGCGATAAAAAACAAATGGATCTTTAAGAAGAAGACGGACGCGGATGGCAATGTTACCATCTATAAAGCTCGACTTGTCGCTAAGGGTTATCGACAAGTTCAAGGGATTGACTACGATGAGACTTTCTCTCCCGTAGCGAAGCTTAAGTCCGTCCGAATCATGTTAGCAATTGCCGCATACTATGATTATGAGATATGGCAGATGGACGTCAAAACAGCATTCCTTAACGGCCATCTTAAGGAAGAACTGTATATGATGCAGCCGGAAGGTTTTGTCGATCCTAAGAACGCTAACAAAGTATGCAAGCTCCAGCGATCCATTTATGGGCTGGTGCAAGCATCTCGGAGTTGGAATATTTGCTTTGATGAGATGATCAAAGCGTTTGGGTTTATGCAGACTTATGGAGAAGCCTGCGTTTACAAGAAAGTGAGTGGGAGCTCTGTAGCATTTCTCATATTATATGTGGATGACATACTCTTGATGGGAAATAATATAGAATTTCTGGACAGCATTAAGGCCTACTTGAACAAATGTTTTTCAATGAAGGACCTTGGAGAAGCTGCTTATATATTAGGCATCAAGATCTATAGAGATAGATCGAGACGCCTCATAGGTCTTTCACAAAGCACATACCTTGATAAGATTTTGAAAAGGTTCAAAATGGATGAGTCCAAGAAAGGGTTCTTGCCTATGTTACAAGGTGTGAGATTGAGCTCGGCTCAGTGACCGACCACGGCAAAAGATAAAGAAGAGATGAGTGTCATCCCCTATGCTTCAGCCATAGGATCTGTTATGTATGCCATGCTGTGTACCAGACCTGATGTAAACCTTGCCGTAAGTTTGGTAGCAAGATACCAGAGTAATCCCGGCAAGGAACACTGGACAGCGGTCAAGAATATCCTGAAGTACCTGAAAAGGACAAAGGACATGTTTCTCGTTTATGGAGGAGACGAAGAGCTCGTCGTAAAGGGTTACGTCGATGCTAGCTTCGACTCAGATCCGGATGACTCTAAGTCACAAACCGGATACGTGTATATGTTGAATGGTGGAGCAGTAAGCTGGTGCAGCTGCAAGCAGAGCATCATGGCGGGATCTACGTGTGAAGCGGAGTACATGGCAGCCTCGGAGGCAGCGCATGAAGCGATTTGGGTGAAGGAGTTCATCACCGACCTAGGAGTCATACCCAATGCGTCGGGGCCAATCAAACTCTTCTGTGACAACACTGGAGCTATTGCCCTTGCCAAGGAGCCCAGGTTTCACAAGAAGACCAGGCACATCAAGCGTCATTTCAACTCCATCCGTGAAAATGTTCAAGATGGAGACATAGAAATTTGCAAAGTACATACGGATCTGAATGTCGCAGATCCGTTGACTAAACCTCTCTCGCGAGCAAAACATGATCAACACCAGAACTCTATGGGTGTTCGATTCATCACAATGTAACTAGATTGGTGACTCTAGTGCAAGTGGGAGACTGTTGCAAATATGCCCTAGAGGCAATAATAAAAGTATTATTATATTTCATTGTTCATGATAATTGTCTTTTATTCATGATATAACTGTATTATCCGGAAATCGTAATACACGTGTGAATACATAGACCACAATATGTCCCTAGTGAGCCTCTAGTTGACTAGCTCGTTGTGATCAACAGATAGTCATGGTTTCCTGGCTATGGACATTGGATGTCGTTGATAACAGGATCACATCATTAGGAGAATGATGTGATGGACAAGACCCAATCCTAAGCATAGCACAAAGATCGTGTAGTTCGTTTGCTAGAGCTTTGCCAATGTCAAGTATCTCTTCCTTTGACCATGAGAGCGTGTAACTCCTGGATACCGTAGGAGTGCTTTGGGTGTATCAAACGTCACAACATAACTGGGTGACTATAAAGGTGCACTACAGGTATCTCCAAAAGTATCTATTGTTTTATGCGGATCGAGACTGGGATTTGTCACTCCGTACGATGGAGAGGTATCTCTGGGCCCACTCGGTAATGCATCATCATAATGAGCTCAAAGTGACCAAGGTGTTGGCCACGGGATCATGCATTACGGTACGAGTAAAGTGACTTGCCGGTAACGAGACTGAACAAGGTATTGGGATACCGACGATCGAGTCTCGGGCAAGTAACGTACCGATTGACAAAGGGAATTGTATACAGGGTTTGATCGAATCCTCGACATCGTGGTTCAACCGATGAAATCATAGAGGAGCATGTGGGAGCCAACATGGGTATCCAGACCCCGCTGTTGGTTATTGCCCGAGAGTGGTCTCGGTCATGTCTGCATGTCTCCCGAGCCCGTAGGGTCTACACACTTAAGGTTCGGTGACGCTAGGGTTGTTAGGAAGACTAGTATGTGACTACCGAATGTTATTCGGAGTCTCGGATGAGATCCCGGACGTCACGAGGAGTTCCGGAATAGTCCGGAGCTGAAGTTTTATATATGGGAAGTTGTTATACGGGCACCGGAAAGTTTCGGGGTCATACCGGTATTGTACCGGGACCACCGGAAGGGTTCCGGGGGTCCACCGGGAGGGGCCACCCCTCCCGGGGGGCCACTTGGGCTGCGTGGGGATAGCAGCCAGCCCCTAGTGGGCTTGGCGCCCCCTCCCCTTTGGGCCCACGCGCCTAGGGTTGGGGGGAAACCCTAAAGGGGGCGCACCCCCCTTGCTTGGGGGGCAAGCCCCCCACCCCTTGGCTGCCACCCCCCCTAGGGTTTTCCTTAGAGGGCCGGCCCCCCTTGCCCCTTCCCCTATATATAGAGGGGTGAGGGGAGGGCTGCTGGACACCACAAGCCAAGGCGCAGCCCCTCCCCTCCCCAACACCTCTCCTCCTCCGTACGTGCTTGGCGAAGCCCTGTCAGAGTACTGCTGCACCAACTACACCACGCCATCGTGCTGCCGTTGGAGCAATCTTCCTCAACCTCTCCTTCCCCCTTGCTGGATCAAGAAGGAGGAGACGCCCCCGTCCCGTACGTGTGTTGAACGCGGAGGTGCTGTCCGTTCAGCACTAGGACATCGGTGATCCGAATCACGTTCGAGTACGACTCCATCATCACCATCCCCTTGACAAGCTTCCGCTCGTGATCTACAAGTGGTATGTAGATGCAAACTCTCTCCCTTGACTCGTTGCTTAGATGAACTCATAGATGGATCTTGGTGAAACCATAGGAAATTTTTTAATTTTCTGCAACGTTCCCCAACAGCTAAAGCCAACGACTGCCATCTTTCAGGTTATATACACATATACATTAACGGCCGCACAGGAGGTATTCTAATTCTTGAAAGCACAAGTATAAAAAGCTTTTATATTCCATCGAAACATTGTTTTACAATAATACACGTTATTCGAACATAACATCCTTCGAACACTGCGTCTCTATTAAACGAGCGCCCTGCGGAACTTCCTCAAAATAGTGCTCGGCAGGCACTCGGCTTTCGTCCGAATCTTGGGATGCAACAACACTGGCCTTCATCTCCGCCCAGTATGTCTTGACACGGGCAAGAGCCATCTGTGCACCCTCTATGCACGCTGACCTCTTCATTGCATCAATATGCGGCACCGCACCAAGGAACTGCTGCACCAAGCTAAAATAACTCTTCGGCTCGGGCCCTTTCGGCCACAGATGACTCACGACATGCTTCATGGCGAGTCCGGATAACCTGTTCAGCTCTGCCCATGCGGCCAAACGATCGGATACCAAAAGTGGGCGCTCTGGATTGTGGAACTACGACCAAAAAAGTTCTTCCAATTCGTGGTCATTTCGATCCCGGAAGTGTTCGGTCGCGTCCGCGGCACTCGCCGCCAAATCCAGATAAGTGTTCGCCGCACTCCACTTCCGGTCCAATGGAGCATACTTAGGATCCCCGAACTTCATCCGCAGCATATAGGGCTTTCCAGCCGTAATATCTCCGGCCTGACGTAGCTCCTCCTTCATAGCTCTCATCGCAGAGCGAGTATCCTTGGCCTCGGCAATGACCTTTTCTAGGTCCTTCTGTGCCACCCTATCTTCTTTTTCAAGAAGCTTGCAGCGGTCGGCAGCATTCTTCAATTTTACAGCCATCTCGGCCATTTCCTTCTTGCTCTGGCAGTGAGCAGCCTGTTTGGCTTTTAGCTCTTCAGCCGCCTTTAAGGCAGCCGCATCGCTTTTCCTGGCCTGCTCCTTGGCTCGGGCAAGTTCCGCCCGAAGGCTCTCCATGGCAGCGGCACCATCTGCATTAAGCACATATGTTATAAGGTACGAGCATCAAGCTCCTATTACTAGATGTCTTCGGAGACATTACATACCTTGTGCCTCGTCCGGCCGCTCGTTGACAAGAGCGATGTCGGCATTTGCCACGTCAAGTTGCCGCTTTACCTCGGCAAATTCATCAGTCCGGCTAGCCACCGAACACTTCGCCACTTACATAGGAAAGGCGACATATTATACCTGGGATTATGATCCTCTGCACGCCGTCATTTTGGACAACGCACAGAGTCTCAGGGGCTAGTATCTATACAGGGCGCATTTTATATATGCGGATCTGTCAAAAGGTACATCATTTCGCGTACCTCAAAGCCTGTCAGCAAACTCCTGACGGCCGCGTACAACCCGCTCTCCGTGGATGAAATTCTTCTAATCACCGTATCCATCAACGCACGGTGTTCTTCTGAGATAGACGCTCGCCCCAGCAGATCCTTCAGCTCCTCCGACCGTGCACCGGACGGTGCCGGACTAGTCCGATGGCCTCTTTCGAGGGCCGGACATGGAGGGCCTTAGGGTGCAATACGGCTGCCTTTCGGCCCTGCCGGATTCGGAGAAACCCTCCGTGACGACACCTCAGGGTTGCCCGCCTCGCAAGGCGGTACGGCAGGGGGAGGCGTTCCGCTCTCCATCATCTCCGGACGAAGATCCCCTAAAGATGAGTTCTGCTGAGAGGGGCTGAGGTCCGAACTACAAGGTAAATTTTCGGTTATCTTCCTCAGAAATAGAACAGGGATGTCTCTCATTTTAAAAACCCCTCTTTTTACTTACGGCTCGGTGGAGAGTTGATCCCCTTGGGGGCGCAATGCGACCGGGGCACCCCCCGGCGCCGGACCCTCTGACGAAGATTTTTTTCCCCCGCTTTGAGGCCATCGTCTCCGGGTCTTCAGAGGTGGTCCTCTTCTTTCCCTGGATAGAGGAATTCTCGATTCCTCCTTTCCTGACAGCCTCCTTCGTGGAGGCGGTAGCTTCTTTGTTCCCCTCTTCGCCTTCTTCCAAAGGCGCAATCTCCAGCATCCTGGATAACACGGGATCCAGCGTGGTCTCAGGGAGGGGGGCCGGACACCTGATAAGCTTTGCTTTCGCTATCCACTCCTGTTTAAAGGATAGCTCTTTTAAGGGCAATTTTATGATAAATGTACGGATAGCGTGTCCGGGTACAGGGCTACTTACTTGAGTATCCGGGCGATTGCAGCTCAGACCTGCGTCCTCGGACAAGTCCGGACACATTGCTTGTGATCCGGAGAAAATTTGTACATCTCCAGGGGCGTCGTGCCCATAAAATGTTGGAGAGCTCGTGGTCCTTCCAGATTAAACTCCCATAGACGAAGGGGACGGCGTTTGCAGGGCAGGACGCGACGAATCAACATAACCTGCGTCACTACGGCCAGATTGATATCTCTTTCTAGGAGATCTCGAATGCGGCCCTGCAACAAGGGCACGTCCTTGGACGGCCCCCAGTTAAGCCCTTTATTGACCCATGACGCCAGCTGTGGTGGGGGACCCGAGCGAAAGGCAGGAGGCGCCACCCATTTGGTGCCCCTGGGAGCTGTGATATAAAACCACTCTTGTTGCCACAAGCCGAACTCCTCTTGAAAAGAGCCCTTGGGCCATGGAGCGTCGGCAATCTTGCTTATAACAGCACCTCCACACTCCGCGTGCTGCCCCTCGATCATCTTCGGCTCTACTTTGAAGGTTTTGAGCCACAATCCGAAGTGAGGAGTAATATGGAGGAAGGCCTCGCACACAACAATGAACGATGAGATATGGAGGATGGACTCCGGAGCTAAGTCATGAAATTCCAGTCTGTACTAAAACATGAGCCCCCTCACGAAGGGGTCAATCGGGAAGCCTAGCCCCCGAAGGAAGTGAGACGCGAACACCATGCTCTCACCGGGCTTGGGAGTGGGAATGACCTGCCCTTGAGCAGGCAGCCTATGCAAGATTTTGCCGGTTAGATACTTGGCGTCTCTTAGCTTTAACACATCTTCTTCCGTAACAGAGGAAGGCATCCACCGGCCTTGAAGGTCGGAGCCGGACATCGTCGAAGGTCCAAAGCGCCTGAATCTGGAGCTTTGGGTGTTGGAACTCAAGGCGAGAGGCGGATTTGATTGGGATTAAAAGAAAGGAGTCGAGCCTTGGTCTCTTTATAAAGAGGTTGAATACAAAGAGCCCTTCCCGTGACCGCTTGGGACTCACTTTTGATTAAAGAGATATACCAATGGCACGGTTGGGTTACCCACGCCCGTATTGATGAGAATCCCGGAATAAGGGGACATGATCTATGCTTTGACAAGACATGCCAAGGAAACCGCCTCGCTAAACGCACTGAGGTGGGACAGTAAAACGATTTGAATAAAGGCTTGGCCGTGGCATGATGTCACGCTGCGGAATACGCCAGCAGATTAGATTTGTACAAATATTATTCTCTCTACGGTGGTATGTGGAACTTATTTTGCAGAGCCGGACACTATCCTTGTGTTCAACATCTTCTATGAAGTATTCGGAGGAGGAACCCACCTTGCAATGCCGAAGACAATTTGCACGCCGGACTCGTCGTCATTGAAGCCTGGTTCAGGGGCTACTGAGGGAGTCCTGGATTAGGGGGTGTCCGGATGACCGGACTATGACCTTTGGCCGGACTCCTGGACTATGAAAATACAAGATTGAAGACTTCGTCCCATGTCCGGATGGGACTTTCCTTGGCGTGGAAGGCAAGCTTGGTGGTACGATATGTAGATCTCCTCCCATTGTAACCGACTCTGTGTAACCCTAGCCCTCTCCGGTGTCTATATAAAGCGGAGAGTTTTAGTCCGTAGGACGAACAACAATCATACCATAGGCTAGCTTCTAGGGTTTAGCCTCTCTGATCTCGTGGTAGATCTACTCTTGTACTACCCATATCATCAATATTAATCAAGCAGGAGTAGGGTTTTACCTCCATCGAGAGGGCCCGAACCTGGGTAAAAACATCGTGTCCCTTGTCTCCTGTTACCATCCGCCTAGACGCACAGTTCGGGACCCCCTACCCAAGATCCGTCGGTTTTGACACTGACAGTCACCTAGATACTCCAATGTCACCTCAAGTATCCGTGGGTATGATTATACGATATGCATCACACAATCTCATATTCATCTATTCAACCAACACAAAGAACTTCAAAGAGTGCCCCAAAGTTTTTACCGAAGAGTCAAGACGAAAACGTGTGCCAACCCCTATGCATAGATTCCCAAAGTCATGGAACCCGCAAGTTGGTCACCAAAACATACATCAAGTGGATCAATAGAATACCCCATTGTCACCATGGGTATCCCACGCAATACATACATCAAGTGTTCTCAAATCCTTAAAGACTCAATCCGATAAGATAACTTCAAAGGGAAAACTCAATCAATTACAAGAGAGTAGAGGGTTTCTTTTCGGGGGTTTCTGTATTTATAGGAACTTTTGGCGTCGGTCTCACGTCAGGGAGGTCTCCGAGTCATCCACGATATAGGGGGTCCGCCCAAGGGGGGTGGGCACGCCCTCCATCCCCATGGATGGCTCGGGACTCTTTTGGCCCAACTCTTTTACTTTGGGGGCTTCTTTTGGTCCATACAAATCCACAAAAATTGGCAGGTCGATTGGACTCCGTTTGGTATTCCTTTTCTATAAAACTCAAAAAAAAGGAAATAACAGAAACTGGCATTGGGCTCTAGGTTAATAGGTTAGTCCCAAAAGTCATATAAAATATCATATAGATGCATATAAAACATCCAAGATGGATAATATAATAGCATGGAACAATCAAAAATTACAGATACGTTGGAGATGTATCGAACGCCATGAAGCATATGAGATGTTCTAAGAGCTGAAATTGGTATTTCAGACTCATGCCTGTGTTGAGAGGTATGAGACCTTTGACAAGTACTTTGCGTGCAAGATGGAGGAGAATAGCTCAGCTAGTGAGCATGTGCTCAGAATGTCTGGACACTACAATCACTTGAATCAAGTGGGAGTTAATCTTCCAGATAAGATAGTGATTGACAGAGTTCTCTAGTCACTATCACCAAGCTACTAGAACTTAGTGATGAACTATAATATGCAAGGGATGACGAAAACGATTCCCGAGCTTTTTGCGATGCTGAAATTGGCGAAGGTGGAAATCAAGAAAGAGCATCAAGTGTTGATGGTTAAAAAGACCACTAGTTTCAAGAAAAAGGGCAGGGAAAAGAAAGGGAACTTCAAGAAGAAGCCCAAAGCTGGACCTAAGCCTGAAAGTGAGTGCTTCTACTACAAAGTAAATGGTCACTGGAAGCGGAAATACCCCAAATACTTGGCGAATAAGAAGGATGGCAAAGTGAACAAAGGTATATTCGATATACATGTTATTGATGTGTATTTTACTAGTGTTCGTAGTAACCCCTAGGTATTTTATACCGGTTCAGTTGCTAAGATTAGTAACTCGGAACATGAGTTGCAGAGACTAGTTAAAAGCGAGGTGACGATGTGTGTTGGAAATGATTCCAAGGTTGATATGATCACCATCGCACACTCCCTCTACCTTTGGGATTAGTGTTGAACCTACATAAATGTTATTTGGTATTTGCGTTGAGCATGAATATGATTAGATCATTTTTATTGCAATACAGTTATTCATTTAAGTTAGAGAATAATTGTTATTCTGTTTTACATGAATAAAACCTTCTATGGTCATACACCCATTGTGAATGGTTTATTGAATCTCAATCATAGTGATACACATATTCATAATATTGATGCCAAAAGATGCAAAGTTGATAATGATAGTGCAACATACTTGTGGCACTGCTGTTTAGGTCATATTGGTGTAAAGTGCATGAAGAAACTCCATGCAGATGGACTTTTGGAATCACTTGATTATGAATGATTTGGTACTTGCAAACCATGCCTCATGGGCAAGATGACTAAAACTCCGTTCTCCGAAACAATGGAGCGAGCCAATGACTTATTGAAAATAATACATACCGATGTATGCGGTCCGATGAGTGTTGAGGCTCGCGACGGGTATCGTTATTTTCTGACCTTCACAGATGATTTGAGCAGATATGGGTATATCTACTTACTGAAACACAAGTCTGAAACATTTGAAAAGTTCAAAGAATTTCAGAGTGAAGTGGAGAATCATCGTAACAAGAAAATAAAGTTTCTACAATCTGATCGCAGAGGCGAATATTTGAGTTACGAGTTTGGCCTTCATTTAAAACAATGTGGAATAGTTTCACAACTCACGCCACCTAGAACACCACAGCGTAATGGTGTGTCCGAACGTCGTAACCGTACTTTATTAGATATGGTGCGATCTATGATGTCTCTTACCGATTTACCACTATCGTTTTAGGGTTATGCATTAGAGACAACTGCATTCATGTTAAATAGGGCACCATCTAAATCTGTTGAGATGACACCATATGAACTGTGGTTTGGCAAGAAACCTAAGTTGTCGTTTCTTAAAGTTTGGGGATGCGATACTTATGTCAAAAGGCTTCATCCTGATAAGCTAGAAGCCAAGTCGGAGAAGTGTGTCTTCATATGATACCCGAAAGAAACAATTCGGTATTACCTTCTACCATAGATCCGAAGGCAAAATCTTTGTTGCTAAGAGTGGGTCCTTTCTAGAGAATGAGTTTCTCTCGAAAGAAGTATGTGTGAGGAAAGTATAACTTGATGAGGTAATTGTACCTTCTCTCAATTTGGAAAGTAGCTCATCAGAGAACTCCATTCACATGATGCCTACAACAACTAGAGAGGATGATGATGGTCATGAAACTTCAGATCAAGTTACTACCAAACCTCGTAGGTCAACCAGAACATGATCGACACCAGAGTGGTACGGCAATCCTGTTCTGGAAGTCATGTTACTAGACCATGGCGAACCTACGAACTATGAAGAAGCTATGATGAGACCATATTCTGATAAATGGCTTGAGTCCATGATATCTGAGATAGGATCCATGTATGAGAACAAAGTGTGGACTTTCGTGGATTTGCCCGATGATCGGCGACCTATAGAGAATAAATGGATCTTCAAGAAGAAGACTGACGCTGATGGTAATGTTACTGTCTATAAAGCTCGACTTGTCGCAAAATGTTTTTGACAAGTTCAAGGAGTTGACTATGATGAGACTTTCTCACCCGTAGTGATGCTTAAGTCCGTCCAAATCATGTTAGCAATTGCCGCATTTTATGATTATGAAATCTGGCAAATGGACGTCAAAACTGCATTCCTTAATGGATTTCTAAAAGAAGAGTTGTATATCACTACAGGAATATGGTACTTTGCCATCAGCCACGGCGGACGGCAAAGGCATGGATGGCGGACGGCAAAGGTCTTTGCCGTCTGCCGCGGACGGCAAAAGGGGACGGCAAAGACAGGGTCGGCAAAGGCCTTCTTTGCCGTCTGTTTTTTGCAGTGGACGGCAAAGAGGCCTTTGCCGTCAGTGGCAGACGGCAAAGGGCATGGCTCTTTGCCATCCGCTGGCAGATGACAAAGGGCATGGCTCTTTGCCATCTGCCGACGGACGGCAAAGGGAATGGCTCTTTGCCATCTGCTAGCAGACGGCAAAGGCTGCACACTCTTTGCCATCTGTTGGCAGATGGCAAAGAGACCAAATAGGCATTAATTTTGTTTCTTCTTATATCAATTCATTTTCACAGAAAATCGAACACAGATATATATCCGTCGTGAACACATATATAGCATATCCAACACACATTACCAATAGTCATGAACACATATATATCCAACACATGTTACCAATAGTCATGAACACATATATATCCAACACATATCCAACACATATTACAAGGAATGACCTAAAACTAAATATCTATTTTCCTAAAAACTATCTTATTACTAAGATCTTCTCTGGATCTTCTTCTTTTCTTCCAACCTGCATAACAAAAACACTAAGAAAGAGAGAATGTGTTAGGAGTAGAAATGTAGCATTTCACTTGGTGAAATGCATTGTTGTAGGAGCCAGTACTTGAGATTAAGATAATCTTAGTTAAGATCCTGATTTTCAAAGTGATCTTAATTAGAAATCCAAATAGAGTAAACCAATACCAAAGAGCCAAAGGAGAGAACCATCCAAGGACCCAATCAAGAAGCCACCACAATTAGTAGTAAGTTAAATGCCAACACAAAGACCACTATCAGTACTAGCTCCAGGAATTAAGCCAACTAAAAAATAGTGATTAAAGCCAAGGATTAGACTTCATTCAGGCCACCCGTGAGGACAGCACAAACACACACACACACACAGCTTAGTCACACCGTTCAGGCCAGTATAAATAGGGCAGCCAACAGTAGAGTAGGTTCTGTTAGACACTTGGTGTCCAAAACATCAAACAGGACCGGGCCCAAAACCATATCTGTGAGATAGTGTGAAGCAGCTAGGAGGAGGAGGCTGGCCATAAGAAGCAGGTTTACCAGAATCCACAAGACCAAGCTACAGAAGACCTCAAGGTATACTTGAGGGATTATGTGCTCAGACAGCCTGGAAGTGCCAGGGCTAGTTCATCACAGCACAGGGATAGCCACATGTAAATTAAGCCTAAGAGGGGGGGGGCTCAGACCAGCATCACTGCCCAAATCAGATGTAGTATCTGTCTTATCAGTAGAAAACTAGGAAAGTAACAGCCAAAACCAAGTATAGCATCTGTTCATAGGCTATTAGAAAGAGACCAATAGGAATAGCCAAACCAAGTGGTATATGTTCATATCAGTATTAGAAGTAAAACAACTAAGAACAAGTGAGTATCTGTTCATGAGTAAAGTAACTATAGCATAGAAGAAATAGCAGGGTAGCATCCCAAATGATTATCTACTTGTTTAGAACTTGAGTGAATGGGGAGCTTGCTTACCCACCCATCGGTTGAGAAGGAAGTTGATCTCCTGCACTCACACATGCAGCAACCAAAAGAGAAACCCCAGGTTCAGTTAAGCAGGCAGCTAGCGTCCCTGAGGCTGTCCCTCCTGCAGGATTACAAGAGAAGAGAGGGAGCTTCACCTGTTACTACTTCTGACATCATATTGCATACTTCTAAAAAATACGAAAACAAGTACATATTCAGTCTAGAGTACATATTTTTTTACTTTGAGCAACCAATGTGAATATTAGGTGCAGAGTAATTTAGTTTAACAGATCCGATAAACATGGGAAGAATCTGTGAACTGCACACCACATATTTTCGAGGCTTGCATATGAAATTTGCACAAGGCTTTGGCTGCTCACACTGGTGGCAATGCATGGCTGCTCACACGGATGGCAAGGCATGGCTGCCCACACTAAGACATGTATGTGCCTTTTTGATTTGCAAACTTATGCTAAATGTGAGGCTTTTGTTCTCTGTATGCTCTCTGTACACAGTTAAATATGAGTTGAGGATGTCGTGGCTGTGGTGGGTTGCCGAACAGGCCCCAAGTAACTAGATCACTTTGATTTGCAAGAATTAAGTTCTGAGAAGTAAAACATTAGTATAAAAGCTAACGAAATAGATGTCAACTAATGTATTCTGTTTTAAAAATTCTAAAACATTACTAAGGTATGAAGTTTTGTAGCATTCTAAAAATCTCATCCTTGTGACAAAACATAGAAGCTTGATACAGAACTTTTTCAACTATAGAGAAAACAAAATCAACATCTATGAACTAACAAAATTGTAACATCAAAACAAGAAAAGATAAAAACACTGAATAAGGGACAAAGCAACGGATATGGCAGCTGACATGTATATTTACTAGAAAATTTTCAGACTTTCAGTGTGTATATATCTATAGCAATATTACTATGGCTGATTATAAATGATAAATTTTGACACTTCCAAGTACAATTTTTTTCCTGCTACACACTGTCATTAAAGACAACAGCCAAGAACTTAAACTGTCATCAAAGGCCACTAGCATGTGAGCGCCTATGGAGTTCACAACAATTAGAATCCACAATTTGATTCAGATTTATGAGGACGCACGTTTGATTCAAATTTATGCAAGGGGAAACAAACAGAGAGAATGGCGGGCGGAAGGGGATGCTCAAGGGGAGGTTGGCGGAGGGCTCCTACGAGGACGGTGGCGCGTTGCTAAGCCTCGCCGCCGTCGGCCCCGAACGCCTCGGCCATGGCGACCTGCGCGAGCTCCTCCTGTAGCGCGTATGCTATGACGTCATCGTTCTCCATGATGGGGAACGCAGTAATTTCAAAAAAAATTCCTACGCACACGCAAGATCATGGTGATGGCATAGCAACAAGAGGGGAGAGTGTTTGTCCATGTACCCTCGTAGACCGTAAGCGGAAGCGTTATGACAACGCGATTGATGTAGTCGTACGTCTTCACGATTCGACCGATCCAAGCACCGAACGTACGGCACCTCTGAGTTCAGCACACGTTCAGCTCGATGACGATCCCCGGGCTTCGATCCAGCAAAGCTTCGGGGATGAGTTCCGTCAGCACGACGGCGTGGTGACGATGATGATGTTCTACCGGCGCAGGGCTTCGCCTAAACTCCGCGACGATATGACCGAGGTGGAATATGGTGGAGGGGGGCACCGCACACGGCTAAGGAACGATCCGTAGATCAACTTGTGTGTTCTGGGGTGCCCCCCTGCCCCCGTATATAAAGGAGGGAGGGGGGAGGCTGGCCGGCCCTTGTGGGCGCGCCAAGGAGGAGGAGTCCTCCTCCTAGTAGGAGTAAGACTCCCCCTTTCCTACTCCTACTAGGAGGGGAAAGGAAGGAGGAGAGAGGGGAAGGAAAGAGGGGGGCGCCCCCCACCTCCTAGTCCAATTCGGACTAGAGGGAGAGGGGGCGTGCTGCCCACCCTGGCCGCCCCTCTCTCTTTCCACCACGGCCCATGTGGCCCATTATCTCTCCCGGGGGGGTTCCGGTAACCCTCCGGCACTCCGGTTTTCTCCAAAAACGTCCGGAACACTTCCGGTGTCCGAATATAGTCGTCCAATATATCAATCTTTATGTCTCGACCATTTCGAGACTCCTCGTCATGTCCGTGACCACATCTGGGACTCCAAACAAACTTCAGTACATCAAAACTTATAAACTCATAATAAAACTGTCATCGTAACGTTAAGCGTGCGGACCCTACGGGTTCGAGAACTATGTAGACATGACCTAGAACCATTCTCGGTCAATAACCAATAGCGGGACCTGGATGCCCATATTGGTTCCTACATATTCTACAAAGATCTTTATCGGTCAAACCGCATAACAACATACGTTGTTCCCTTTGTCATCGGTATGTTACTTGCCCGAGATTTGATCGTCGGTATCCAATACCTAGTTCAATCTCGTTACCGGCAAGTCTCTTTACTCATTCTGTAACACATCATCTTATAACTAACTCATTAGTTACAATGCTTGCAAGGCTTAGGTGATGAGTATTACCGAGAGGGCCCAGCGATACCTCTCCGACAATCAGAGTGACAAAACCTAATCTCGAATTATACCAACCCAACATGTACCTTCGGAAACACCTGTAGAGCACCTTTATAATCACCCAGTTACGTTGTGACGTTTGGTAGCACACAAAGTGTTCTTCCGGTAAATGGGAGTTGCACAGTCTCATAGTTGCAGGAACTTTGTATAAGTCATGAAGAAAGCAATAGCAATATACTAAACGATCAAGTGCTAGGCTAACGGAATGGATCATGTCAATCACATCATTATCCTAATGATGTGATCCCATTAATCAAATGACAACACATGTCTATGGTTAGGAAACATAACCATCTTTGATTAATGAGCTAGTCAAGTAGAGGCATACTAGTGACTTTATGTTTGTCTATGTATTCACACATGTATCATGTTTCCGGTTAATACAATTCTAGCATGAATAATAAGCATTTATCATGATATGAGGAAATAAATAATAACTTTATTATTGCCTCTAGGGCATATTTCCTTCAGTCTCCCACTTGCACTAGAGTCAATAATCTAGATTACATAGTAATGATTCTAACACCCATGGAGTCTTGGTGCTGATCATGTTTTGCTCGTGAGAGAGGCTTAGTCAACGGGTCTGCAACATTCAGATCCGTATGTATCTTGCAAATCTCTATGTCTCCCACTTGGACTTGGTCCCGAATGGAATTGAAGCGTCTTTTGATGTGCTTGGCCCTCTTGTGAAATCTGGATTCCTTTGCCAAGGCAATTGCACCAGTATTGTCACAGAAGATCTTCATTGGTCCCGATGCACTAGGTATGACACCTAGATCGGAAATGAACTCCTTCATCCAGACTCCTTCATTTGCTGCTTCCGAAGCAGCTATGTACTCCGCTTCACATGTAGATCCTGCTACGACGCTTTGTTTAGAACTTCACCAACTTACAGCTCCACCATTTAATAAAAACACGTATCCGGTTTGCGATTTAGAATTGTCGGAATCAGTGTCAAAGCTTGCATCGACGTAACCGTTTACGACTAGCTCTTTGTCACCTCCATATATGAGAAACATATCCTTAGTCCTTTTCAGGTATTTCAGGATGTTCTTGACCGCTGTCCAGTGATCCACTCCTGGATTACTTTGGTACCTTCCTGCCAAGCTTATTGCTAAGCATACGTCAGGTCTGGTACACAGCATTGCATACATGATAGAGCCTATGGCTGAAGCATAGGGAACATTTTTCATTTTCTCTCTATCTTCTGTTGTGGTCGGGCATTGAGTTTGACTCAACTTCACACCTTGTAGCACAGGCAAGAATCCTTTCTTTGCCTGATCCATTTTGAACTTTTTCAAAATTTTGTCAAGGTATGTGCTTTGTGAAAGTCCTATTAAGCGTCTTGATCTATCTCTATAGATCTTGATGCCCAATATGTAAGCAGCTTCACCGAGGTCTTTCATTGAAAAACTTTTATTCAAGTATCCTTTTATGCTATCCAGAAATTCTATATCATTTCCAATTAATAATATGTCATCTACATATGAAATTAGAAATGCTACAGAGCTCCCACTCACTTTCTTGTAAATATAGGCTTCTCCAAAAGTCTGTATAAAACCATATGCTTTGATCACACTATCAAAGCGTTTATTCCAACTCCGAGATGCTTGCACCAGTCCATAAATGGAACGCTGGAGCTTGCACACTTTGTCAGCACCTTTTGGGTCGACAAAACCTTCCGGATGCATCATATACAACTCTTCTTCTAGAAATCCATTCAAGAATGCAGTCTTGACATCCATTTGCCAAATTTCATAATCATGAAATGCAGCAATAGCTAACATGATTCGGACGGACTTAAGCATCGCTACGGGTGAGAAAGTCTCATCGTAGTCAACCCCTTGAACTTGTCGAAAACCTTTTGCAACAAGTCGAGCTTTATAGACAGTTATATTACCATCAATGTCAGTCTTCTTCTTAAAGATCCATTTATTCCCAATGGCTTGCCGATCATCGGGCAAGTCAACCAAAGTCCATACTTTGTTTTCATACATGGATCCCATCTCAGATTTCATGGCTTCTAGCCATTTTGCGGAATCCATGCTCATCATCGCTTCCTCATAGTTCGTAGGTTCACCATGGTCAAGTAACATGACTTCCAGAATAGGATTACCGTACCACTCTGGTGCGGATCTTACTCTGGTAGACCTACAAGGTTCAGTAGAAACTTGATCTGAAGTTTCATGATCATTATCATTAGCTTCCTCACTAATTGGTGTAGTTCTCACAGGAACCGGTTCTCGTGATGAACTACTTTCCAATAAGGGAGTAGATACAGTTATCTCATCAAGCTCTACTTTCCTCCCACTCACTTCTTTCGAGAGAAACTCCTTCTCTAGAAAGGATCCATTCTTAGCAATGAATGTCTTGCCTTTGTATCTGTGATAGAAGGTGTACCCAATAGTCTCTTTTGGGTATCCTATGAAGACACATTTCTCCGATTTAGGTTCGAGCTTATCTGTTGAAGTTTCTTCACATAAGCATCGCAGCCCCAAACTTTAAGAAACGACAACTTTGGTTTCTTGCCAAACCACAGTTCATAAGGCGTCGTCTCAACAGATTTTTATGGTGCCCTATTTAACGTGAATGCGGCCATCTCTAAAGCATAACCCCAAAACGATAGCGGTAAATCAGTAAGAGACATCATAGATCGCACCATATCAAGTAAAGTACGATTATGACGTTCGGACACACCATTTCGTTGTGGTGTTCCAGGTGGCGTGAGTTGCGAAACTATTCCACATTGTTTCAAGTGTAGGCCAAACTCATAACTCAAATACTCTCCTCCACGATCAGATCGTAGAAACTTTATTTTCTTGTTACGATGATTTTCCACTTCACTCTGAAATTCTTTGAACTTTTCAAATGTTTCAGACTTGTGTTTCATCAAGTAGATATACCCATATCTGCTCAAGTCATCTGTGAAGGTGAGAAAATAACGATACCCGTCGCGAGCCTCAACATTCATTGGGCCACAAACATCAGTATGTATGATTTCCAACAAATCAGTTGCTCGCTCCATAGTTCCGGAGAACGGCGTTTTAGTCATCTTGCCCATAAGGCACGGTTCGCAAATACCAATTGATTCATAATCAAGTGATTCCAAAAGTCCATCAGTATGGAGTTTCTTCATGCGCTTTACACTGATATGACCCAAACGGCAGTGCCACAAATAAGTTGCACTATCATTATTAACTCTGCATCTTTTGGTTTCAACACTATGAATATGTGTATCACTACTATCGAGATTTAATAAAAATAGACCACTCTTCAAGGGTGCATGACCATAAAAGATATTACTCATATAAATAGAACAACCATTATTCTCTGATTTAAATGAATAACCGTCTCGCATCAAACAAGATCCAGATATAATGTTCATGCTCAACGCTGGCACCAAATAACAATTATTCAGGTCTAAAACTAATCCTGAAGGTAGGTGTAGAGGTAGCGTGCCGACCGCGATCACATCGACTTTGGAACCGTTTCCCACGCGCGTCGTCACCTCGTCCTTGGCCAGTGCTCGCTTATTCCGTAGTCCCTGTTTCGAGTTGCAAATATTAGCAACAGAACCAATATCAAATACCCAGGTGCTACTACGAGCTCTAGTTAGGTACACATCAATAACATGTATATCACATATACCTTTGTTCACTTTGCCATCCTTCTTATCCGCCAAATACTTGGGGCAGTTCCGCTTCCAGTGACCAGTCTGCTTGCAGTAGAAGCACTCAGTTTCAGGCTTAGGTCCAGACTTGGGTTTCTTCTCTTGAGCAGCAACTGCTTGCTGTTCTTCTTGAAGTTCCCCTTCTTCTTCCCTTTGCCCTTTTTCTTGAAACTAGTGGTCTTGTTGACCACCAACACTTGATGCTCCTTCTTGATTTCTACCTCCGCAGCTTTTAGCATTGCGAAGAGCTCGGGAATAGTCTTGTTCATCCCTTGCATATTATAGTTCATCACAAAGCTCTTGTAGCTTGGTGGCAGTGATTGGAGAATTCTGTCAATGACGCTATCATCCGGAAGATTAACTCCCAGTTGAATCAAGTGATTATTATACCCAGACATTTTGAGTATATGTTCACTGACAGAACTATTCTCCTCCATCTTGCAGCTGTAGAACTTATTGGAGACTTCATATCTCTCAATCCAGGCATTTGCTTGAAATATTAACTTCAACTCCTGGAACATCTCATATGCTCCATGACATTCAAAACGTCGTTGAAGACCCGGTTCTAAGCCGTAAAGCATGGCACACTGAACTATAGAGTAGTCATCAGCTTTGCTCTGCAAGACGTTCTTAACGTCGTCAGTTGCGTCAGCAGCAGGCCTGGCACCCAGCAGTGCTTCCAGGACGTAACTTTTCTGTGCAGCAATGAGGATAATCCCTAGGTTACGGACCCAGTCCGTGTAATTGCTACCATCATCTTTCAACTTTGCTTTCTCAAGGAACGCATTAAAATTCAACGGAATAACAGCACGAGCCATCTATCTACAAACAAACATAGACAAGCAAAATACTATCAGGTACTAAGTTCATGATAAATTTAAGTTCAATTAATCATATTACTTAAGAATCCCACTTAGACAGACATTCTCTGGTCATCTAAGTGATCACGTGATCCAAATCAACTAAACCATAACCGATCATCACGTGAGATGGAGTAGTTTTCAATGGTGAACATCACTATGTTGATCATATCTACTATATGATTCACGCTCGACCTTTCGGTCTCCGTGTTCCGAGGCCATATCTGCATATGCTAGGATCGTCAAGTTTAACCTGAGTATTCCGCGTGTGCAAAACTGTCTTGCACCTGTTGTAGATGGACGTAGAGCTTATCACACCCGATCATCACGTGGTGTCTGGGCACGACGAACTTTGGCAACGGTGCATACTCGGGGAGAACACTTATTGATTATTAAGTGAGAGATCATCTTAAAATGCTACCGTCAATCAAAGCAAGATAAGATGCATAAAGGATAAACATCACATGCAATCAATATAAGTGATATGATATGGCCATCATCATCTTGTGCTTGTGATCTCCATCTTTGAAGCACCGTCGTGATCACCATTGTCACCGGCGTGACACCTTGATCTCCATCGTAGCATCTTTGTCGTTACGCCATCTATTTCTTCTACGACTATCGCTACCGCTTAGTGATAAAGTAAAGCAATTACAGGGCGTTTGCATTTCATACAATAAAGCGACAACCATATGGCTCCTGCCAGTTGCCGATAACTTCGGTTACAAATCATGATCATCTCATACAATAAAATATAGCATCACGTCTTGACCATATCACATCACAACATGCCCTGCAAAAACAAGTTAGACGTCCTCTACTTTGTTGTTGCAAATTTTACGTGGCTGCTACGGGCTTAGCAAGAACCGTTCTTACCTACGCATCAAAACCACAACGATAGTTCGTCAAGTTAGTGTTGTTTTAACCTTCACAAGGACCGGGCGTAGCCACACTCGATTCAGCTAAAGTGAGAGAGACAGACACCCGCCAGCCACCTTTAAGCACGAGTGCTCGCAACGGTGAAACCAGTCTCGCGTAAGCGTACGCGTAATGTCGGTCCGGGCCGCTTCATCTCACAATACCGCCGAACCAAAGTATGACATGCTGGTAAGCAGTATGACTTGTATCGCCCACAACTCACTTGTGTTCTACTCGTGCATATAACATCAACGCATAAAACCAGGCTCGGATGCCACTGATGGGGAACGCAGTAATTTCAAAAAAATTCCTACGCACACGCAAGATCATGGTGATGGCATAGCAACAAGAGGGGAGAGTGTTTGTCCATGTACCCTCGTAGACCGTAAGCGGAAGCGTTATGACAACGCGGTTGATGTAGTCGTACGTCTTCATGATCCGACCGATCCAAGCACCGAACGTACGGCACCTCCGAGTTCAGCACACGTTCAGCTCGATGACGATCCCCGGGCTCCGATCCAGCAAAGCTTCGGGGATGAGTTCCCTCAGCACGACGGCGTGGTGATGATGATGATGTTCTACCGGCGCAGGGCTTCGCCTAAACTCCGCGACGATATGACCGAGGTGGAATATGGTGGAGGGGGGCACCGCACACGGATAAGGAACGATCCATAGATCAACTTGTGTGTTCTGGGGTGCCCCCCTGCCCCCGTATATAAAGGAGGGAGGGGTAGGCCGGCCGGCCCTTGTGGGCGCGCCAAGGAGGAGGAGTCCTCCTCCTAGTAGGAGTAGGACTCCCCCTTTCCTACTCCTACTAGGAGGGGAAAGGAAGGGGGAGAGAGGGGAAGGAAAGAGGAGGGCGCCGCCCCCCCCCCCTCCTAGTCCAATTCGGACCAGAGGGAGAGGGGGCGCGTGGCCCACCCTGGCCGCCCCTCTCTCTTTCCACCAAGGCCCATGTGGCCCATTATCTCTCCCGGGGGGTTCCGGTAACCCTCCGGCACTCCGGTTTTCTCCGAAAACGTCCGGAACACTTCCGGTGTCCGAATATAGTCGTCCAATATATCAATCTTTATGTCTCGACCATTTCGAGACTCCTCGTCATGTCCGTATCACATCCGGGACTCTGAACAAACTTCGGTACATCAAAACTTGTAAACTCATAATAAAACTGTCATCGTAATGTTAAGCGTGCGGACCCTACGGGTTCGAGAACTATGTAGACATGACCTAGAACCATTCTCGGTCAATAACCAATAGCGGGACCTGGATGCCCATATTGGTTCCTACATATTCTACGAAGATCTTTATCGGTCAAACCGCATAACAACATACGTTGTTCCCTTTGTCATCGGTATGTTACTTGCCCGAGATTTGATCGTCGGTATCCAATACCTAGTTCAATCTCGTTACCGGCAAGTCTCTTTACTCGTTCTGTAACACATCATCTTATAACTAACTCATTAGTTACAATGCTTGCAAGGCTTAGGTGATGAGTATTACCGAGAGGGCCCAGCGATACCTCTCCGACAATCAGAGTGACAAAACCTAATCTCGAATTGTACCAACCCAACATGTACCTTCGGAAACACCTGTAGAGCACATTTATAATCACCCAGTTATGTTGTGACGTTTGGTAGCACACAAAGTGTTCTTCCTGTAAATGGGAGTTGCACAATCTCATAGTTGCAGGAACTTTGTATAAGTCATGAAGAAAGCAATAGCAATATACTAAACGATCAAGTGCTAGGCTAATGGAATGGGTCATGTCAATCACATCATTATCCTAATGATGTGGTCCCATTAATCAAATGACAACACATGTCTATGGTTAGGAAACATAACCATCTTTGATTAATGAGCTAGTCAAGTAGAGGCATACTAGTGACTTTATGTTTGTCTATGTATTCACACATGTATCATGTTTCCGGTTAATACAATTCTAGCATGAATAATAAACATTTATCATGATATGAGGAAATAAATAATAACTTTATTATTGCCTCTAGGGCATATTTCCTTCACTCCACCGTGTCGACCCTAACCTCGGAGTCAGCGGGGGTGGCTGCGGCCATCTCGTAACCGTCGAGAACGGCGCGTGTGCGCTGGGGCTGTGGTGGTGGCTGCCATGGAGACCTACAGCAAAGGGACGGATCGGAAGGGAAGGCAAGGTGAGGAGGAGAGGGTGGACCCGAGCAAGGAAGGAGGGGAAGGGCCTACCTGGGCAACGCCGGTGACGGATTCAGCAAGCCCCGGTCTCGCCATCGCCGATTGTGGTGGATTCCGGCAAGAACACAGGAGGCGCCCGAAACCCTAGCCGCGGGCAAGGGTGCAGGCCTTGAGGCACGGATCTGGACGGAGGGGAGGGAGGGGCCGAGCTTGGGGGAGTTATGCGCGCGGCCGGTGCTCGCCGGAACCGGCCGACATGGGTGGTGGCGACGGCGAGGAGATCATGGGGAGAGGAGCCAGGGTGGGGTGGACCGAGGGGTGGGGGTGAGTTCGTGAGAGAGTTTTTTTAGGGACGAGAGAGAAAGAGACAGAGTGGTAGGGTGGGAGTGGATCGGGCCGGTGTGGTGGGGCTGGGGAGAGAGAGGGGGTGGCTACCATGGGGCACCTCTTTGCCGTCTGCTGGGCACCTCTTTGCCGTCTGCCAGCGGACGGCAAAGATTCTTTGCTATCTTCTGGCAGACGGTAAAGAGCTGACTGATGGCAACCAGGTTCTTTGTCGTCTGTCAGTTCTTTACCGTCTGTTTTTTGCAAGCAGATGGCAAAGACCTTCTTTGCCGTCCGCTAGCAGACGGCAAAGAGCTGACTGATGGCAAATTCTCTGTTTCCAGTAGTGTATGATGCAACCAGAAGGTTTTGTCGATCCCAAAGGTGCTAACAAAGTGTGCAAGCTCCAGCGATCCATCTATGGACTGGTACAAGCATCTCGGAGTTGGAATATATGCTTTGATGAGGTGATCAAAGCATATGATTTTATACAGACATTCGGAGAAGCCTGTATTTACAAGAAAGTCAGTGGGAGCTCTATAGCATTTCTAATATTATAGTGGATGACATATTATTGATTGGAAATGATGTATAATTTCTGGATAGCATAAAAGGATACTTGAATAATAATTTTTCAATGAAAAACCTCGGTGAAGCTGCTTACATATTGGGCATCAAAATCTATAGAGATAGATCAAGACGCTTGATAAGATTTTCAATGAGTACATACATTTACAAGATTTTGAAAGAGTTCAAAATGGACCGGTCAAAGAAGGAGTTCTTGCCTATATTACAAGGTGTAAAGTTGAGTAAGACTCAAAGCCCGACCATGACACAAGATAGACAGAGAATGAAAGTCATTCCCTATGCCTCAGCCATAGGTTCTATAAAGTATGCTATGCTGTGTACCAGACCAGTTGTGTGCCTCAGTCATAGTGATCCAGGAGTGGATCACTGGACAACGGTCAAAATTATCCTTAGTTACCTAAAGAGGACTAAGGAAATGTTTCTCGGTTATCGAGGTGATAAAGGGTTCGCCGTAAAGGGTTACGTCGATGCAAGCATTAACACTGATCCAGATGACTCGGAGTCTCAACCTAGATACATATTAAAAGTGGGAGCAGTTAACTAGAGTAGCTCCATGCAGAGCATTGTAGACATAGAAATTTGCACAAAATACATATGAATCTGAATGTGGCAGACCCGTTGACTAAACTTCTCTCACAAGCAAAACATGGTCACACCTTAGTACTCTTTGGGTGTCAATCACATAGCGATGTGAACTAGATTATTGACTCTAGTAAACCCTTGGGTGTTGGTCACATGGCGATGTGAACTATGGGTGTTAATCACATAAAGATGTGAACTATTGGTGTTAAATCACATGGAGATGTGAACTAGATTATTGACTCTAGTGCAGGTGGGAGACTGAAGGAAATATGCCCTAGAGGCAATAAAGTTGTTATTTTATATTTCCTTATTTCATGATAAATGTTTATTATTCATGCTAGAATTGTATTAACCGGAAACTTGATACATGTGTGAATACATAGACAAAATACTGTGTCCCTAGTAAGCCTCTACCAGACTAGCTCGTTGATCAAAGATGGTTAAGTTTCCTAACCATAGACATGTGTTGTCATTTGATAAACGGGTGGACAAGACCCATTTGTTAGCTTAGCATTATGATCGTTCAGTTTTATTGCTATTGTTTTCTTCATGTTAAATACATATTCCTTCGACTATGAGGTTATGCAACTCCCGGATACCGGAGGAATGCCTTGTGTGGTATCAAACGTTGCAACATAACTGGGTGATTATAAAGATGCTCTACAAGTATCTCTGAAGTTGTTCGTTGGGTTGGCATAGATCGAGATTAGGATTTGTCACTCCGAGTATTGGAGAGGTATCTCTGGGCCCTCTCGGTAATGCACATCATAAGAAGCCTTGCAAGCAAAGTGATTAATGAGTTAGTTGCAGGATGATGCATTACGAAACGAGTAAAGAGACTTGACAGTAACGAGATTGAACTAGGTATGAAGATACCGACGATCGAATCTCGGGCAAGTAACATACCGATGGACAAAGGGAATAATGTATATTATCATAACGGTTCGACCGATAAAGATCTTCGTAGAATATGTGGGAGCCAATATGAGCATCTAGGTTCCTCTGTTGGTTATTGACCGGAGAGATGTCTCGGTCATGTCTACATAGTTCTCCAACCCATAGGGTCCGCACGCTTAACGTTCGATGGCGATATTGTATTATATGAGCTATGTGATTTGGTGTTGTTCGGAGTCCCAGATGAGATCATGGACATGACGATGAGTCTCGAAATGGTCGAGAGGTAAAGATTGATATATAGGACGATGGTATTTGGACACCGGAAGTGTTTCGGGAAGCACCGGGTACTTATCGGGTCACCGGAAGGGGTTCCGGGCACACATGGCAAAAAATATGGGTCTTATGGGCCAAGAGGGGAAACGCACCAGCCACAAAGGGGCTGGTGCGCCCCCCCCCCCCCCATATGTTCTTGCCAAATTGGAGAAGGAAAGGGGAAGGAGGAAAGGAAAAAGGAAATAGGATTCCCCCTTCCCCCTCTTATCTTCCTACTCCGAATAGGAATATGAGAGGGGGGTTGGCCGAATTGGGAGAAGACACCAAGTAGGATTCCTCCTACTTGGGGTGCCCCCTTGGCTGTCTCTCCTCCCCTCCAACCTATATATATCCGTGAAGACACAACATCATTTGTTAGCCGTGTGTGGTGCCTCCTCCGCAGTTTACACCCCCGGTCATATTCTCGCGGTGCTTTGGTGAAGCCCTGCACGGATCGTATCACCATCACCCTCACGACGTTGTGGTGCTGGCGGTACTCGTCTACTTCCTCGACATCTTGCTGGATCAAGAGGGCGGGGGACGTCATCGAGCTGAACGTGTGCAGAACTCGGAGGTGTCGTACGTTCGGTACTTGATCGGTTGGAGCTAGAAGAAGTTCAACTACATCAACCGCGTTGTCAAATGCTTCCGCTTTCAGTCTACGAGGGTACATAGACACACTCTCCCCCTCTCGTTGCTATGCATCTCCTAGATAGATCTTGCGTGAGCGTAGGATTTTTTTTAAATTGCATGCTACGTTACCAAACGAGGGGGTGATACGTTCGGCTGGATTGCTCTCCCTAGTGATCAAATTCGTTCGATCGTCCCTCCTACCGGGCAATTGAACGTTAGTTATTCGGGTCCTACCAACATTAGGGTGGATGGGTTTCTCTATTTTGTGTGTGCATTTACATTTTCTTGGCGGCAGCATCTCCATGTGGAGGATGACACGTATAAAAGTCTCATGACTCTATTTCCGTTCTGGTGTGATTGTCATTGTTGAAGCAGTGGAGACTGAGAAGTTTGTTTTATTGTGTCATAGCATCGGCCGCAAGCCTAGTGAAATGTCGCTCAATGCTTCGGCTTATCTTGATGGTGGTGATGAAGATGATGCTGTCGAGTATGTTTTGGTGACGACTTCTCATGCTCTATTCTTTCCTACACTTTATGTTCTCATTTTACCTATATGTAAGTTGTCTTTAAAAAAATTGGGTCAGTCGATTTCTAGCCATTTCTTTTGTCAGGATTCGAGTTGTCCTTTTTCTCCCTTGTGTTGTTTTATGACTACCTTGGTTGAGTTTTTTTGACCTGCCCATGTTTTATGTCAGTTGATTTTCTTATTGGGCTTGGAGCCCTAACCCGTTGCATATTTCTTTCGGTTTTTATGCATTTTTGCTTTTACTTTTTTTAGCTGGATTTTATTTTTTCCTTTGTGGTTATTTTTGTGATGTTGGATTAGTATAAATGTATAACACAATTTATTATATGCTTATTCTTTGTATGATTACAAAAGGCTACAATTTTAGTGCTTAGTTGTGTGCAAATATTTTAAAAAATATATCTTATTTCTTCTTAAACGGTTATACCAATGCAAAACCAAACAAGGGAGCCCGGCATACACGTGTTACTTCTTACTATGGTGCTATTAATCATTCTTTCTTAGAATACTTCATTTTATTTCAGTTTTAATTTCATTTTTTTCTTTAGGGATTACAAATGCCACTAATTCATTTCTTCTTATACTTTTTTCGCAAAAGGTTGACTATTTTCTTTCTTCTTTAGGAATAATACCAATGCACCTAATTCATTCCTTCGAAGAAAAGTTCATTTTATCAACAAAAAAAACAATTATTTCATCTTTTAAATCTTTTGGGGGTATATGCTTATTCTTCCAAACTATAAAAAAGCGCAATTTATGTGTAAATTATGTGCAAATAAATGGCACTAATTCTTCATTTTAAGAAAACTTTATTTTAATTTATTTTTCTAATTTTTAAGTTTTTGAAAGAATCTGATTGCGTATTATAAAAAAAGCGCAATTTCTATGTAAATTTTGTGCAAATCATAAAAAATGTGCATTACATTTAGAAAATGTTCATGCATTTCAAATATATATTCAAGTAGTTTTAAGAAAAATGTTTATACAATGTAAAAAATAGTGGCTTGGTTTTAAAAATGTTTTGTATTATTAAAAGAATGTTGCAAAATTGTTAAGATTTTTAAAAAAATGTTCAATGTATTTGAAAAAATTTAAACATGTATAAAGGTGTATACAAAAAATACACATGTGCATGTAAAAAGTACATCAAAATATGCTTGAGAGTATACTAATAATATATATTTTTGCGGGCATACTAATAATGTATTTGAAAACTTAAACGTTTATAGAAAAAAATTCATATGTATACAAAAATTTACAATATTCACGAAAGAAATTAGACATCAAAAACTTACATTTGAAAACGTTATCACGTATTTAAATAATGTTAATTTTGTGTTAAAAAAATTCCTAACGTATACCAAGAATGTACAATGTGTATAAATAAACCGAAGAAAATCAGAGAAGAAACATGGAAAACCAAAACCATAAAAGAAAACTGTTAAAACCAATAAAAGGGAAGAAAAAATGTATATGAAAACACAAAAAAGAACGAAAATGAAAACCCAACAAAAACATAGGAATAAGAAAGAAACTTAATAAATACCAAGGAAACCCAATGAAAATTATAATGGAATGTGAATTATATATCTCGCTACTAACGAGTATAGCATTTCTGTCGCCAAAAGCGCCGGCATTTTGTGCTGGTCCATTAACTTAGGTAGCTCGCTTGTTGGACGTGCTGGTTCGTCATTTTTTTCCCTTTTTACTTCCTTTTTCATTCGGTTTTATTTTGTTTCTTCGCTTGTTTTATGTTTTCATTTCTATCGGTTTTCTTTATTTCTTTAATGGTTTCTACTTTTTTTCTTTTTTGTTCTCTGCACTAGTTTTTTGGTTTCCTTTCCTTTTACTTTCTTTTCTTTTTTTTAATTCGTTTTCCTTTGTTTCTTTTAATTCTCGTTCTACATTTTTTGTATCATCAAGTACATTTTTCTAATGCACGTTTAATATTTTTCGAAATATAGGATTAACACTTTTTGGATACATGGTCAACATTTTTTCTATACACATTTTAAAATTTTCAAATGCTTGATTAATATTTTTCATGTATGGTTAACATTTTACATAAACTTTTATCATTTTTAAAATGTTTGATTATTATTTTTCATATATTTGTTTAACATTCTTTAAAATGCTTGATTAGCATTTGCTATATACATGATCAACTCCTTTTTACACATATTATATATTTTGTATATTCCGTCTACATGATAAACATTTTTTATATACATTTAACATTCTTCAAATGCTTGGTTAACATTTTCTGAATACAATGTCAGCATTTTTTATATACACATTTTTTTTCAATATTTTTCAAATTCAAGATTAACAGGTTTGGATACATGGTCAACTTTTTTCCCTATACACATTTTGAACATTATCAAATGTTGGATACATATTTTTCAAATACACATTTGATATTTTTTTAATCCACGGTCAACTATTGTTTACACACTTCTAATATTTTTCAGCTTGACTAACATGTTTCAAATACTTGTTTAACCATTATTTTTCAAATTCTTGATTAACAATTTTAAAATACATGATCAACTTTTTCACACACAATTGTATATATGGAAACATGTTCAACGCACATTAAAAAAATGATTTGTATTTAAAAATGTTCAATGTGTGTACAAAATTATCTAGTATCCGTTTTAAAAAGTTCTATGTATATTAAAGAATTATT
>NC_041381.1:423792057-423800999 GCF_002162155.2 Triticum dicoccoides
ACTGGGCTTGACCCATCTCGGCTTGTCAGCGTGCATTGCCATGTGCACGCGGCGACTATTTTGACGCATTAAGTGAGTCGCTAGGAAACTCTCGCTGAAGGTCTAAGGTAATTGGGTCGGGCCGTTTGCGCGCTCTTAAATAAGAAGAGAGAGGAAAGGGAGAACCAGGGATGGATCCTCGGCCACAAAGGATACCAGGCGATGCTGCTAGCCACTACGACCAAATTCCATTTGTGGTTGGAACTAGGGGCGTGACCTTCTTTATGCTATTTGAGCGAGTGTTTATTTCGTTTTCTTTCCCGTTTTCACAGAGTATTTTTTTTGTTTTCTTTGGTTTTATTTATTCTCCTTTTTCTTTTCTTTTCTTTTGAATATTTTTCCTTTTTTTCATTTCTTCGTTCTTTTTTGCATTTTGATTCTTTGTTCTTTTCTTCTTTCTTTCTTTTTGTTTCCATTTCCATTTTTGTTTTTTTGTTATAATTCTACATTTTTTCTATATGTCAACAATATTTTTCAAATACAAGTCTAACATTTCTTCTCATTTTTTTGTTTTTTGTTATGTTTGTTTTTGTTTTCACTCCACATTTTTTAATATGTCAAAAACATTTTTTAATAAGTGATCAACATGTTTTGTATACGCATTTAACATTGTCCAAACACATATTCAACATTTTTAGATACTTGTTCGACATTATAATACCTATTCAATAGTTTTTCAAATACATGTTCAACATTTTCATACCTATTTAATAGTTTTTCAAATACATGTTCAACATGTTTTTAATACATGTTCAACATGTTTTTAATACTTATTCAACATTTTCAAATACTTTTTCAACTCTTTTAATACTTATTCAACATTTAATTCTTATTCCAAAGTTTTTTAAATAAATGTTTAACATTTTTCAAATACTCATCCAACATTTAGTAATACTTATTCAACATTTTCAAATACTTGTACAATAGTTTTAATACTTATTCAACATTTTCAAATACTTGTTCAGTATTTTTTAAATACTTGCTCAACAATTTTTAATACTTATTCTACAATTATCAAACACTTGTTCAACATTTGGAATACTTGTTCAACATTTTTTAAATGCTTGTTCAACATTTTGTCATACTTATTCAATATTTTTAAATACTTGTTCAACATTTTTAAATATAAATAAACATACAAAATAAAGCAAAAACCGACAACAGATAACAGAAAAAAAAATGGGCTGTAGCCTCCCGTGATGTGGGCCAGCCCTTCTGTTATCCACAAAAATTGGCAGGTTAATTGGACTCCGTTTGGTATTACTTTTATGTAAAACTCAAAAACAAGGAAATAACAGAAACTGACATTGGGCTCTAGGTTAATAGGTTAGTCTCAAAAATCATATAAAATATCATATAAATGAATATAAAACATCCAAGATGGATAATATAATAACATGGAACAATTAAAATTTATAGATACATTGAAGATGTATCAAACGTCACGAAGCATATGAGATGTTCTAAGAGCTGAAATTGGTATTTCAGACTCATGCCGTGTTAAGAGCTATGAGACCTCTGACAAGTACTTTGCCTGCAAGATGGAGGAGAATAGCTCAGCTAGTGAGCATGTGCTCAGAATGTCTGGACACTACAATCACTTGAATCAAGTGGGAGTTAAACTTCCAGATAAGATAGTGATTGACAGAGTTCTCTGGTCACTATCACCAAGCTACTAGAACTTAGTGATGAACTATAATATGCAAGGGATGGCGAAAACGATTCCCGAGCTTTTTGCGATGCTGAAATTGGTGAAGGTGAAAATCAAGAAAGAGCATCAAGTATTGATGGTTAATAAGACCACTAGTTTCAAGAAAAGGGGCAGGGGAAAGAAAGGAAACTTCAAGAAGAATGACAAGCAAGTTGTCACTCCCGTGAAGATGCCCAAAGTTGGACCTAAGCCTGAAAGTGAGTACTTCTACTGCGCCGGAAATGGTCACTAGAAGCGTAAATACCCCAAATACTTGGCAGATAAGAAGGATGGCAAAGTGAACGAAGGTATATTTGATATACATGTTATTGATGTGTATTTTACTAGTGTTCGTAGTAACCCCTAGGTATTTTATACCGGTTCAGTTTCTAAGGTTAGTAACTCGGAACATGAGTTGCAGAGACTAGTTAAAAGCGAGGTGACGATGTGTGTTGGAGATGATTCCAAGATTGATATGATCACCATCGCACACTCCCTCTACCTTCGGGATTAGTGTTGAACCTACATAAATGTTATTTGGTGTTTGAGTTGAGCATGAATATGGTTAGATCATTTTTATTGCAATACAGTTATTCATTTAAATTAGAGAATAATTGTTATTCTATTTTACATGAATAAAACCTTCTATGGTCATACACCCAATGTGAATGGTTTATTAAATCTCAATCATAGTGATACACATATTCATAATATTGATGCCAAAAGATGCAAGTTGATAATGATAGTGCAACATACCTGTGGCACTGTCGTTTAGGTCATATTGGTGTAAAGATGACTCCATGCAGATGGACTTTTGGAATCACTTGATTATGAATGATTTGATACTTGCAAACCATGCCTCATGGGCAAGATCACTAAAACTCCGTTCTCCGAAATAATGGAGCGAGTCAATGAATTATTGGAAATAATACATACCGATGTATGCGGTGGGAGGAGTGTTGAGGCTCGCGGTGGGTATCATTATTTTCTGACCTTCACAGATGATTTGAGCAGATATGGGTATATCTACTTACTGAAACACAAGTCTGAAATATTTGAAAAGTTTAAAGAATTTCAAAGTGAAGTGGAGAATCATCGTAAAAAGAAAATAAAGTTTCCATGATCTGACCGCGGAGGCGAATATTTGAGTTACGAGTTTGGCCTTCATTTAAAATAATATGGAATAGTTTCACAACTCACGCCACCTAGAACACCACAGCGTAATGGTGTGTCCGAACATCGTAACCGTACTTTCTTAGATATGGTGCGATCTATGATGTCTCTTACAGATTTACCACTATCGTTTTAGGGTTATGCATTAGAGACAGCTGCATTCATATTAAATAGGGGCACCATCTAAATCTGTTGAGACAACACCGTATGAACTATGGTTTGGCAAGAAACCTAAGTTGTCGTTTCTTAAAATTTGGGGATGCGATACTTATGTCAAAAGGCTTCAGCCTGATAAGCTAGAATCCAAGTCGGAGAAGTGAGTCTTCATATGATACCCAAAAGAAACAATTGGGTATACCTTCTACCATAGATCCGAAGGCAAAATCTTTGTTGCTAAGAGTGGGTCCTTTCTAGAGAATGAGTTTCTCTCGAAAGAAGTGAGTGTGAGTAAAGTAGAACTTGATAAGGTAATTGTACCTTCTCTCAATTTGGAAAGTAGCTCATCAGAGAAATCCATTCACATGATGCCTACAACAACTAGAGAGGAAGCTAATGATGATGGTCATGAAACTTTAGATCAAGTTACTAACAAACCTCATAGGTCAACCAGAACACGATCGACACCAAAGTGGTACGGCAATCCTGTTCTAGAAGTCATGTTACTAGACCATGGCGAGCCTACGAACTATGAAGAAGCTATGATGAGACCATATTCCGATAAATGGCTTCAGGCCATGATTTCTGAGTTAAGATCCATGTATGAGAACAAAGTGTGGACTTTGGTGGATTTGCCCGACGATCGGCGACCCATAGAGAATAAATGGATCTTTAAGAATAAGACTGACGCTGATGGTAATGTTACTGTCTATAAAGCTTGACTTGTCGCAAAAGGTTTTTGACAAGTTCAAGGAGTTGACTACGATGAGACTTTCTCACCCGTAGCGATGCTTAAGTCTGTACGAATCATGCTAGCAATTGCCGCATTTTATGATTATGAAATCTAGCAAATGGACGTCAAAACTGCATTCCTTAACATTATTGTAGACATAGAAATTTGCACAAAATACATACGAATCTAAATGTGGCAGACCCATTGCCTAAACTTCTCTCACAAGCAAAACATAATCACACCTTAGTACTCTTTGGGTTTCAATCACATAGTGATGTGAACTAGATTATTGACTCTAGTAAACCCTTGGGTGTTGGTCACATGGCGATGTGAACTATGGGTGTTAATCACATAAAGATGTGAATTACTGGTGTTAAATCACATGGCGATGTGAACTAGATTATTAACTCTAGTGCAGGTGGGAGACTGAAGGAAATATGCCCTAGAGGCAATAATAAGTTGTTATTTTATATTTCCTTATTTCATGATAAATGTTTATTATTCATGCTAGAATTGTATTAACCGAAAACTTGATACATGTGTGAATACATAGACTAAATATTGTGTCCCTAGTAAGCCTCTACCAGACATGTGTTGTCATTTGATAAACGAGATCACACAATTAGGAGAATGATGTGATGGACAAGACCCATTCGTTAGCTTAACATTATGATCGTTCAGTTTTATTGCTATTGCTTTCTTCATGTCAAATATATATTCCTTCGACTATGAGGTTATGCAACTCCCAGATACCGGAGGAATGCCTTGTGTGGTATCAAACGTCACAATGTAACTGGGTGGTTATAAAGATGCTCTACAAGTATCTCTGAAGTTGTTCGTTGTGTTGGCATAGATCGAGATTAGGATTTGTCACTCCGAGTATTGGAGAGGTATCTCCGGGCCCTCTCGGTAATGCACATCATAAGAAGCCTTGCAAGCAAAGTGATTAATGAGTTAGTTGTAGGATGATGCATTACGCAACGAGTAAAGAGACTTGCCAGTAACGAGATTGAACTAGGTATGAAGATACCTAAGATCAAATCTCGCGCAAGTAACATACCGATGGACAAAGGGAATAATGTATGTTATCATAACGGTTCGGCCCATAAAGATCTTCGTAGAATATGTGGGAGCCAATATGAGCATCCAGGTTCCGCTATTGGTTATTGACTGGAGAGATGTCTCGGTCATGTCTACATAGTTCTCTAACCCGTAGGGTCCGCACGCTTAACGTTTGATGGCGATATTGTATTATATGAGTTATGTGATTTGGTGTTGTTCGGAGTCCCGTATGAGATCACAGACATGACGAGGAGTCTCGAAATGGTCGAGAGGTAAAGATTGATATACAGGACGATGGTATTTGGACACCGGAAGTGTTTCGGGAAGCACCGGGTACTTATCGGGTCACTGAAAGGGGTTCCGGGCATCCCTGGCAAAAGATATGGGCCTTATGGGCCAAGAGGGGAAACGCACCACCCACAAAGGGGTTGGTGCACCCCCCATATGGTCGGGCCAAATTGGAGAAGGAAAGAGGGAGGAGGAAAGGAAAAAGGGAATAGGATTCCCCCTTCCCCCTCTTCCCTTCCTACTCCGAATAGGAATAGGAGAGGGGGGTTGGCCGAATTGGGAGAAGACCCCGAGTAGGATTCCTCCTACTTGGGGTGCCCCCTTGGCTGTCTCTCCTCCCCTCCAACCTATATATATCCGTGAAGACACAACATCATTTGTTAGCCGTGTGTGGTGCCTCCTCCACAGTTTACACCCCCGGTCATATTCTCGCGGTGCTTTGGTGAAGCCCTGCACGGATCGTATCACCATCACCGTCACGACGTTGTGGTGCTGGCGGTACTCGTCTACTTCCTCGACATCTTGCTGGATCAAGAGGGCGGGGGACGTCATCGAGCTGAACGTGTGCAGAACTCGGAGGTGTCGTACGTTCGGTACTTGATCGGTTGGAGCTAGAAGAAGTTCAACTACATCAACCGCGTTGTCAAATGCTTCCACTTTCAGTCTACGAGGGTACATAGACACACTCTCCCCCTCTCGTTGCTATGCATCTCCTAGATAGATCTTGCGTGAGCGTAGGATTTTTTTTAAAAATTGCATGCTACGTTACCAAACGAGGGGGTGATACGTTCGGCTGGATTACTCTCCCTAGTGATCAAATTCGTTTGATCGTCCCTCCTACCGGGCAATTGAACGTTAGTTATTCGGGTCCTACCAACATTAGGGTGCATGGGTTTCTCTATTTTGTGTGTGCATTTACATTTTCTTGGCGGCAGCATCTCCATGTGGAGGATGACACGTATAAAAGTCTCATGTCTCTATTTCCGTTCTGGTGTGATTGTCATTGTTGAAGCAGTGGAGACTGAGAAGTTTGTTTTATTGTGTCATAGCATCGGCCGCAAGCCTAGCGAAATGTCGCTCAATGCTTCGGCTTATCTTGATGGTGGTGATGAAGATGATGTTGTTGAGTATGTTTTGGTGACGGGTTCTCATGCTTTGTTCTTTCCTACACTTTATGTTCTCATTTTACCTATATGTAAGTTGTCTTTAAAAAAATTGGGTCAGTCGATTTCTAGCCATTTCTTTTGTGAGGATTCGAGTTGTCCTTTTTCTCCCATATGTTGTTTTATGACTACCTGGGCTGAGTTTTTCGACCTGCCCATGTTTTATGTCAGTTGATTTTCTTATTGGGCTTGGAGCCCTGACCCGTTGCATGTTTCTTTCGGTTTTTATGCATTTTTGCTTTTACTTCTTTTAGCTGGATTTTCTTTTTTTCCTTTGTGGTTATTTTTGTGATGTTGGATTAGTATAAATGTATAACACAATTTATTATATGCTTATTCTTTGTATAATTACAAAAGGCTACAATTTTAGTGCTTAGCTGTGTGCAGTTGTTTTAAAAAATATATATTTTATTTCTTCTTAAATGGTTATACCAATGCAAAACCAAACAAGGGAGCCGGGCGTACGCGTGTTACTTCTTACTATGGTGTTATTAATCATTCTTTCTTAGAATACTTCATTTTATTTCAGTTTTAATTTCATTTTTTCTTTAGGGATTACAAATGCCACTAATTCATTTCTTCTTAAACTTTTTTCGCAAAAGGTTGACTATTTTCTTTCTTCTTTAGGAATAATACCAATGCGCCTAATTCATTCCTTCGAAGAAAAGTACATTTTATCAACAAAAAAGCAATTATTTCATCTTTTAATTCTTTAGGGGGTATATGCTTATTCTTCCATGCTATAAAAAAGCTCAATTTGTGTTTAAATTATGTGCAAATAAATGGCACTAATTCTTCATTCTTAGAAAACTTTATTTTAATTTTAATTTTAATTTATTTTTCTAATTTTTAAGTTTTTTGAAAGATTCTGATTGCGTATTATAAAAAAAGCGCAATTTCTATAAAATTTGGTGCAAATTATAAAAAATGTGCATTACATTTAGAAAATGTTCATGCATTTCAAATATATATTCAATTAGTTTTAGTAAATATGTTTATACAATGTAAAAAATGGTGGCTTGGTTTTAAAAATGTTTTGTATTATTAAAAGAATGTTGCAAAATTGTTAAGATGTTTTAAAAAAAATGTTCAATGTATTTGAAAAAATTTAAACATGTATAAAGGTGTATACAAAAAATACACATGTGCATGTAAAAATTACATCAAAATATGCTTGAGAGTATACTAATAATATATATATTTGCGGGCATATTAATAATGTATTTGAAAAATTAAACATTTATAGAAAAAAATCAGATGTATACAAAAAAATTACAATATTCACGAAAGAAATTAGACATCAAAAACTTATATTTGAAAAAGTTACCACGTATTTAAAAAATGTTAAATTTCTGTTAAAAAAATCCTAGTGTATACCCAGAATGTACAATGTGTATAAATAAACCGAAGAAAATCAGAGAAGAAACATGGAAAACCAAAACCCTAAAAGAAAACTGTTAAAACCAATAAAAGGGAAGAAAAAATGTATATGAAAACACAAAAAAGAACGAAAATGAAAACCCAACAAAAACATAGGAATAAGAAAGAAACTTAATAAATACCAAGGAAACCCGGTGAAAATTATAATGGAATGTGAATTCTATATCTTGCTACAAACGAGTATAACATTTCTGTCGCCAAAAGTGCCGGCATTTTGTGCTGGTCCATTATCTTAGGTAGCTTACTTGTTGGATGTGCTGGTTCGTCATTTTCTTTTTTCTTTTTACTTCCTTTTTCATTCGGTTTTCTTTTGTTTCTTCGCTTGTTTTATGTTTTCATTTCTATCGGTTTTCTTTATTTCTTTAATGGGTTCTACTTTTTTTCTTTTTTTCTCTGCACTAGTTTTTTGGTTTCCTTTCCTTTTACATTCTTTTGTTTTCATTTTAATTCGTTTTCCTTTATTTCTTTTGGTTTTCGTTCTAAATTTTTTGTATCCTAAAGTAAATTTTTCTAATGCATGTTTAATATTTTTCAAAATATGGGATTAACACTTTTTGGATAGATGGTCAACATTTTTTGTATACACATTTTAAAATTTCAAATGCTTCATTAACATTTTTCATGTATGGCTAATATTTTCCATAAACTTTTGTCATTTTTAAAATGATTGATTATTATTTTCCATATTTTTTTAATATTCTTTAAAATGATTGATTAGCATTTGCTAAATACATGATCAAATCTTTTTTACACATATTGTATATTTTGCATATTCCGTCTACATGATAAATATTTTTTTATACACATTTAACATCCTTCAAATGCTTGGTTAACATTTTCTTAATACAATGTCAGCATTTTTTATATACACATTTTTTAAATATTTTTCAAATTCAAGATTAACTGGTTTGAATACATGGTCAACATTTTTCCCTATTCACATTTTTAACATTATCAAATGTTTGACACATATTTTTCAAATACACATTTGATATTTTTTTAATCCACAGTCAACTATTTTTTACACACTTCTAATATTTTTCAGCTTGATTAACATGTTTCAAATACTTGTTTAACAATTATTTTTCAAAATCTTGATTAACACTTTTAAAATACATGATCAACTTTTTCACACAAAATTGTATATATGGAAACTTGTTCAACGCACATTAAAAAAATGATTTGTATTGAAAAATGT